>NC_044041.1:123643477-123943477 GCF_901765095.1 Microcaecilia unicolor | reverse complement strand
CACGTCCCCGTCCAAACCTGGAACAGCGCTTGGGATTGGACCTCCTCCCTAGCCAGCTGGTTGCCGACCTCCGGGAGCCTAAAGGGCCTCCTCGTTATGGGGGGCCTGTTTTTGCTGTCCTGCCTATTAATTCCTTTGTCTCTCCCCTTAGTTTTCAGGTGTCTCCGCTCCACCATGGAAAGCATCGCCGACCGCCGAGCTGCTGCCCAACTTATGGCTCTCCAGATGTACTCCCCCATTCCCCAGTCTGATGAAGCTGACGATGAAGCACCTTGTGGCTGACGCGCACTTCTGTCCTCCTGAATCAATTAATGGGCCAGTACCCTTGTGCCAGCATAAGACCGGATACAAAGGGGGGGGGATTCCACTAGGGGCCCTCCGTCTCAACCCCGGTGAAGTAACCAGCGGCTGCGCAAGGGCTTAGGGCTCCTTGTTGCCTCTCTGCTAATGATTCTTCTCTTTCTTTTCCCTTTCAGGGTTCTGGGAGTGATACTCTCCATCAGAATGAATGTTCTAGTATCAAAAGGGGGGAATTGTAGGAGTGGACCACCGGATACTACTCGAATACTACGCATACTACTGACCACCAGAACAACCTCATGTTTTGTGCCTACTGATGGACTTATACTTATGTACTCTACCTCTGCTTTTGGCCTTTTAGCCATACTTTATTAATGCACTGGACCTTTGTGCCTTACCCAGTTTTATTGTTTACTAATGTAAGACAGGATGCAGGGCTAATAGACATATAGCTTGTAACTGTAACTGTAGTAGCAAGGCTTATACGAGATCAGCTTGCACGTAGGAGCCACATGAATAGGTGGCCTTGGAGGGTGCTAACACCCCCGCCCTGCATCTCTGAGCCGATGAATCTTATCTCCTGAGCTAGAAAGGAGCATTGTGTGTGTAGAATAAGCTGCTAAGTTTCGTTTCTCGTGCCAGTATCTTTTCAGTATTATGACGTGTGTATGTACTGAGAACTACAATTATGCACTGTGAGAACTACCACTGTTTACTGCGCATGCCAAATGTGATGTGTAAGGGGCCTAATGCGCAGGCCCAGTAGGGAAGTATAAATGTGAGTGTCAGATGATCTCGGACACACAGTATTCTGAGATTGTACTCGGTGCTGTGTGAATTGCTAGCAATAAAAGCTGTTTTGTTTTGGAGCCAATTTGTCTTTCGTCTCCTGATTTTCGGACCCGTTACAGTTCTACCAGCTGCCTCGTATGAAGTGTTTTCCTCCGGAGTTCGTGGTATGGCTGGATGAGCTTCTCTTATTCGCTATCGGGCCCTCCTCAGCTCCTTTGAGAAGGTCCTTAAAGGGTCGGCTGGTCCGTCTCAGTCAAGGTCCTGAGTTCTATGGTTTGGAGGACGATCTAGGCTCCAGCGCACAACAGGACATTTCCTCACTGCAGGAGTCTTTTTTTTTTAATTATTAGGAACAGGTGATTGTAGTTCCTGGTCTTGGATGTGGGTCCTGAGTGTTGGTCCTGCCTGGGGGAGGAGAGGAGGACCTCTTGGTCGCTAGACTTTTCCACAAGCAAGTTTTGGACATAATTTCTTTGCTGTCTTCTACATTTCATTTTCAGGAAGTAGAAGCTTCTGCGTACAGGCCCGTCAGATGGGTTGCTTTCTGTAGGGCATTAGATAAGGCCTTTCCACTGAACCAGAAGGTCAGAGATATCATTCAGGCACAGTGTGATGTGCCTGATGACTTTTTTATTTCTGGCTAAATCGATGGTTTCGAGACACATAAGCACCGCCATACTTGGAAAAGACCAAGGGTCCATCAAGCCCAGCATCCTGTCTCTGACAGCGGCCAATCCAGGCTTCAAGAACCTGGGAAAACAAAAACAAACAAAAAAATTAATAATGTTAAATGGACTTTTCCTTAAGGAATCTGTCCAAACCCCCCTTAAACTCCTTAAGGCCAGCTGCTGCCACCACATTCTCCGGCAACGAGTTCCACAGGTAACTACACGCTGAGTAAAGAAAAACTTTCTCCTATTTGTTTTACATCTACCATATTCTAGCTTCATCTTGTGTCCCCTGGTTCTGTTATTGTTTGAAAGTGTAAACAAACACTTCACATCTGTCCACTCTTCTCCGCTTATTATTTTGTAGACTTCTATCATATCACCCCGCAGCCGCCTTTTCTCCAAGCTGAAGAGTCCTAACCTTCTCAGCCTTTCCTCATAGGGAAGTCGTTCCATTCCTTTTATCATTTTTGTCGCCCTTCTCTGCACCTTCTCCAATTCCTTTATATCCTTTTTGAGATGCGGCGACCAGTCTTGGACACAATATTTGAGGTGCGGTCGCACCATGGAGCGATACAACAGCATTATAACATCCTTGTGTTTGTTTTCCATCCCTTTCCTAATTATACTCAACATTCTGTGTGCTTTCTTAGCCAGCGCAGCACACTGAGCAGAAGTTTTCAACGTCTTGTCAACAATGACTCCCAGATCCCTTTCTAGGTCTGTGACTCCTAACGCGGAACCTTGCATAACATAGTTGTAATTCGGGTTCCTCTTACCCACATGCATCACTTTGCACTTGTCAACATTGAACTTCATCTGCCACTTGGACGCGCAATCCCCCAGTCTTGCGAGGTCCTTCTGCAATCTTTCACACTCCTCCTGCGACTTGATGATCCTGAATAACTTTGTGTCATCTGCGAATTTAATTACCTCACTAGTTACTCCCATCTTTAGGTCATTTATAAATATGTTAAAAAGCAGCGGTCCCAGCACAGACCCCTACGGGACCCCACTACCCTTCTCCATTGAGAATACTGACCATTCAATCCTACTCTCTGCTTCCTATCTTTCAACCAGCTCTTAATCCATAGTAATACCCTACCTCATAAGTACATAAGTACCACAATACTGGGAAAAGACCAAGGGTCCATCAAGCCCAGCATCCTGTCCCCAACAGCAGCCAATCCAAGCTTCAAGAACCTGTTTTGTTCAATGGACTTTTCTCTCATGAATCTGTCCAAACCCCCTTTAAATTCCGTAAGGCCAGCTGCTGTCACTACATTCTCCAGCAACGAGTTCCAGAGTCTAACTACACGCTGAGTAAAGAAAAACTTTCTCCTGTCTGTTTTAAATCTACCATATTCTAGCTTCATCTTGTGTCCCTTGGTTTTGTTGTTGTTTGAAAGTGTAAACAAACGCTTCACATCGGTCCGCTCTAATCCGCTCATTGTCTTGTAACTTCTATCATATAACCCCTCAGCCGCCTTTTCTCCAAGCTGAAGACCCTAACCTTCTCAGCCTTTCCTCATAGGGAAGGTTGTTCCATGCCCTTTATCAGTTTCGTCGCCCTTCTCTGCACCTTTTCTAATTCCTTTATATCTTTTTTGAGATGCGGCGACCAGAATTGGACACAATACTCGAGGTGCGGTCGCACCATGGAGCGATACAACGGCATTATAACATCCTCATGTTTGTTTTCCATCCCTTTTCCTAATAATACTCAACATTCTGTGCGCTTTCTTAGCCGCCGCAGCACACTGAGCAGAAGTTTTTAACGTCTTATCCACGATGACACCCAGATCCTTTTCTAGGTCTGTGACTCCTAACATGGAACCTTGCATGACATAGTTGTAATTCGGGTTCCTCTTACCCACAAGCATCACTTTGCACTTGTCAACATTGAACTTCATCAGCCATTTGGATGCCCAATCCCCCTCACGAGGTTCTCCTGCAATCTTTCACACTCCTCCTGCGACTTGATGACCCTGAATACTTTGTGTCATCTGCGAATTTAATTACCTCACTAGTTACTCCCATCTCTAGGTCATTTATAAATATGTTAAAAAGCAGCGTTCCCAACACAGACCCCTACGGGACCCCACTAACCACCCTTCTCCACTGAGAATACTGACCATTCACCCTACTCTTTGCTTCCTATCTTTCAACCAGCTCTTAATCCATAGTAATACCCTACCTCCAATCCCATGACTCTCCAGTTTCCTCAGGAGTCTTTCATGAGGCACTTTGTCAAACGCCTTTTGAAAATCCAGATACACAATATCCACTGGCTCCCCATTGTCCACATGATTGTTCACCCCCTCAAAAAAAATGCAGTAGATTGGTGAGGCAAGACTTCCCTTCACTAAATCCGTGCTGACTTTGTCTCATCAGCCCATGTTTTTGTATGTGCTCTGTAATTTTATTCTTGATAATAGCCTCTACCATTTTGCCCGGTACCGACGTCAGACTCACCGGTTTATAATTTCCCGGATCTCCTCTGGAACCTTTTAAAAAAATCGGCGTAACATTGGCTACCCTCCAGTCTTCTGGTACCACACTCAATTTTAGGGATAGAGTGCATATGACTAAAAGTAGCTCTACAAGTTCATTTTTCAGTTCTATTAATACTCTGGGATGAATATCATCCGGTCCTGGTGATTTACTATTCTTCAGTTTGCAGAACTGACCCATTACATCCTCCAAGTTTACAGTGAATTCGTTTAGTTTCTCCGACTCGCCTGCTTCAAATATGCTTTCCAGCACCGGTGTCCCTCCCAAATCCTCCTCTGTGAAGACCGAAGCAAAGAATTCATTTAATTTCTCCGCTACGGTCTCCGGATTCCTTTCCTGATCGCCCCTTTAACAACCATTTTCGTCCAGGGCCCTACCGATTCTTTAGCCGGCTTCCTGCTTTTAATGTATCTAAAAATGTTTTACTATGTATTTTCACTTCTAACGCTAGCTTTTTTTCAAAGTCCTTTTTTGTAGTGTAGGGAGAGATAAGAGTGTACTGAGTAAATGCACTTGTAAGTCAATAAGAAGAGTTTGAACTGTATGCAGAAACGGATAGGGAGCCAATGAAGTGACTTGAGGAGAGGGCTAATATGAGCATGGTGACACTGGCGGAATATAAGTTGTGCAGCAGAATTTTGAACAGATTGAAGGGGAGAGAGATGGCTTATTGGGAGACCTGTGAGAAGCAACTTGCAATAGTCTAAGTGAGAGGTGATAAGAGTGTGGATAAGGGTTCTGGTAGTGTGCTGAGAAAGAAAAGGATGAATTTTGGTGACATTATAGAGAAAGAAACCAGAGGTTTTAGCAGTCTGTTGAATATGTGCAGAGAGAGGGGTTGAAGATAACCCCAAGGTTACGAGCTGATGAGACAGGGAGATGAGAATGTTATCTACAGAGAGAGAAAATGGGGGGAAGATAAGAAGCTCAGTCTTGGACATGTTTAGTTTCAGATGGCAGTGAGGCAGACAGGCAGGCTGATACTTTGGCCTGGATTCCTGCTGAAATTTCTGGTGTGGAGAGGTAGATCGGGAGTCATCAGCGTAAAGGTAAGACTGAAACCATGGGATGTACCAAGGGAAGAAGTGTAGATGGAGAAAATCTACAAACCTAATTCAACACAAGTCTGCTATAAAGACAACCACGTTACCATACAGGAAAGTGCACTATCATGGTGCACGCTCAGGCTTCCCATGGTAGTTTTGGCATCTGTACACAATTCCCACGTGCTAAAAAAAAATACTTTTAGCGCTGGGAGGCATGTTTGAGGGATGAAGAGTAGGAGTGCCCAGTGCTGATCAGTTAGCACAGTTACATTCATTGCCATGGCGCCTACCGATTAGTGCTTGGTTATTGTGTGAGCCCTTCCTGCCTACAAAATAGGTGTCAGGGCTCGTGCTAATGGCCACACGCTAATTGGAAAATTAGCACGTGGCCATTAATTGAAGAATTAAAAATCAGCCATTGTACAGCTGCGCTAAAAGTTGCCCTGATGCTGGCAGCCTGTCCCGAATCACTGCTGCTGCCTGCAAAGTTGAAGAAGTACAAATGATCACCAGAAGGGGAGAGTGCATGAAATTCAGGATTTATGGGGTGGGAGGAGAGAAAGAAAGTGAGAGAGAATGAGAGTCCAGATTCTGGACAACTGTTTGGCTGGGCCCCCTCATTACAGGATCCCGGGGCAACTGTCCTCTTTGCCCATTGGTAAAAGCAGCCCTGATCTCCCCACGCAATGGGAGAGTCTCTTTAACTGCACTCCCACCCCCACCCCAGTACCTTTAAAATCCTGTTCTTCACCAGCAGCGAACATGGACTCTTCGCTTCTCGCACTGGCTTCAGCCTTCCTCTGATGTAACTTCCTGGTCCCCAGGATAAGTATGGGAACTCTTGCCTTAGAGAAAGGCTCTGGGTTTCCTGAAGGCTAGGAGCATGAACTTTTATTTTTTTTTATGTTATATTAAATATTTTTAAACATATTCCAAGTAATAACTTGTATAGAAATCTCAGACTGGCCAAAGTACTAAAGAGGGCTGGCGATGGGTGATAAAAGCCCCAAAGTCGTTAATAACCCTCAGAAAGGTAAGGCATCAAATACCTTTATAGAAAAGGGGGGAAAAGTAAAATTTGGAAAGTCTTGTATACCAATGCCCGTAGTATGGGAAACAAATTTCTAGATCTGGAGGATGCAATGATAGAATCCAATTTGGATTTAGTTGCAGTCATGGAGACATGGTTCACGGAGAACCATGACTGGGATATAGTTATACCTGGCTATAATCTATTCAGAAAGGACAGGGTAGGAAAAAAGGGTGGAGGAGTGGCATTATACGTTAAGAATAATATTAATGTGACAGTTGCAGGACGTATGGGGTAAGGAAGAAGTACTGTGGGTTAAACTGGAAAGAAGGAATGGAAATGTATTTACATTGGTGGTGATTACAGGCCTCCTTCACAGTCAGAAGAAATGGACAAAGACTTAAAGACATTCACAGCTAGGAAAGGGGAAGTACTACTAATAGGTGATTTTAATATACCAGATGTCGACTGGAGAGTCCCTGCTACGGGATCGTTTAGAAGCAAAGGGATCTTGAATTCTCTACAGGAAGAATTGTTCCAACAGGAACCAACATGAGATGGGAAGTTCTAGACGTGGTGATTACGAACGGGAGAATGTTTCTGATGTTACGGTGGGGGATCATTTGGCATCTAGTGATAACCGAATGGTGTGGTTCAATATTAAGAGACAGGAAGAGAAGGCTTATTCAAGATTGAAGGTCCTAGTTTTTAAAAGAACTAACTTTGCCGAGATGGGGGAATTTCTCAAGGAAGAGTTGGATGGGAACAGCTGAAAGAAGTAGAATGTCAGTTGGCAAAACTGAAAGGATCTACTTTAAAGGTGACAAACCTTTATGTTAGAAAATTACATAAAATTAAGAGGAAAAGAAGGCCGCTCTGGTTCTCGAACGTACTAGCTGGAAAGGTAAGGGAAAAAAAATTTAGCCTTCATACATTACAAGACATCGCAGAAAGAAGACATTCAAAATACTTGGAAAAGCTAAGAGAAGCAGGAAACTCTGTCAGGAAAGCAAAGAGGCAAATGGAGGAAAAGATAGCCAATACAGTAAAATTGGGGGACAAGACATTTTTTAGATATGTAAATGAAAAGAGGAAGTGCCACAATAGCATTGTGAGGCTCAAGGCTGAGGGGCAGGAATATTTAGAAGCTGATAAAGATAAAGCTGAACTGCTTAACAATTATTTCTGTTCTGTGTTCATGGAAGACCGGGACCGCAGAAAACAAATGCTAACGGGGATGAATGTATGGTAGACTGGGACCGATTCTCGGAATGTGTTCGTGAGGAGCTAGCTAAACTAAAAGTACAAAGCAATGGAGTCTGATGGGATACATCTGAGGGTACTCAAGGAACTCACAGAAGTTCTGGTGGCTCTGCTGTCTGACTTCTTCAATGCTTCCTTAGTCTGGAGTAGTCCCGGAGGACTGGAGAAGGGCGGATGTGGACCCTCTGCACAAGAGCAGAAGCAAGGAGGAGGTTGCGAATTACAGACCGATCAGTCTGACCTCAGTGGTGAATAAACTAAAGGAAATGCTTCTAAAGCGAAGGATTGTGAGGTTTCTTAAATCAAATGGACTGCAGGACCCGAGGCAACATGGTTTCACTAGAGGCAGGTCTTGTCAGACAAATCTGATTGACTTCTTTAACTGGCTGACCAAGCAGTAGGACATGGGAGGGGCACTAGATGTGGTGTACTTGGATTTTAGCAAAGCCTTTGACACACTTCCACATAGGTGACTGATAAATAAACTGAATGCCCTCTGTATGGGACCTAAAGTGACTGGGTTAAAAACTGGTTAAATGGAAGGAGACAGAGGGTAGTGGTAAATGGAGATTGCTATGAGGAAAAGGATATTAACAGTGGTGTACCTCATGGATTGGTCCTTGGGCCGGCTCTTTTTATCATTTTTGTGAGTGATATTGTAGAAGGGCTGTCTGGTAAGGTTTGTCTCTTTGTGGATGATACCAAACTCTGTAATAGGGTGGACAACCCGGAGGGTGTGGACGACATGAAGAAGGATTCTCAGGTGCATAAGGAAAAGGATGACCAGCAGGAAAAAAAGGTGATAGTGCCCTTTTATAAGTCTCTGGTGAGGCCCTGTACTGCTATGGATTTATAGCCTGTCTCACTGACACATACTACTCAATAATTACCGTGGATTCTTTTGGATTTGTATTAAATAAATGAAACCTTTATTAGAGGTGCTAAAATCTACAATGATTAAGATATTTACAATGGTTGGCTATATAAACAATCATTACATCACTGGTCTCTACATCTAAGCAATGCTAAGAGTTCTTAGACCAGGAAAAGAAGCAATAATACACTATACATACAGTCATCACTGGTCCTTACATCATCCAGGCTCTTATCATCAGCTGGGGGGGGGGGGCTCGCTACAGCGAAAGCCAGTAGCTTTTTAGACCAGGAACAAGTCTTCTGCACAGTACGTACGTTACAGATGAGCTCCCGATTTCACTGAAAGAAACTCCCCTTTATATTAGGTTCAGAACTCATGTTCAGAGCTAAGGAAAATTACAGAATGCTTCTCTGTTTAGGTAAACAAGCCATACTGTGGGGACGTGGTCACATGCTTTCCAAGTCCAGGTGGACAGGCTGAACTTCTGAAAACAAGCACCATCCTACCAAATTAATTAGGGCTGTTTCTTATCTTCCACATTCCAACTTGTTTTTGTATTTACAAGGAAAGTTACTTTTGGTCAAAGACAGAAGATTTCAGAGTTTATTATCGATCAAAGCAGGATTGAAAAACAATTACAGGCCCCATTTAGAGTGTTTGCAATTCTGGAGACCGCACCCACAGAAAGATATAAACAGGATGGAGTCGGTCCAGAGGGCGGCTACAAAATTGGTTAGCGGTCTCTGTCATAAAATGTATAGGGACAGGCTTATAAACCTCAACATGTATATGCTGAAAGAGAGATGGGAGAGATGTTTAAATACCTAATGTACAGGACGTGAGCCTTTTTCAAATAAAGGAAACCTCTGGAATGAGAGGGCATAGGATGAAGTGGAAATAGGCTTAGAAGGAGGAATCTAAGAAAATACTCTTTCATGGAAAGGGTGGTGGATGCATGGAATGGCCTCCCGGTGGAGTTCATGAAGACAAGCACTGTGTCAGAATTTTAAAAAGCGTGGGACAGGCACATGGGATCTCTTAGGAAAAGGAGGAGTTAGTGGTTACTGAGGATGGGCAGACTGATGAGCCATTCAGCCCTTATCTGCCATCATGTTTCTGAGGGAAAAATATAATAAACATTCTAGGTTAAGAACAGCAGTGCATCCAGAATGATCACTCCTTCTAATGTACATCTTTTTCCCACAAGCATTTCTCTCCAAACTATCCCCCCTCCTCCCTTTGATAACCCCCTCCCCCCACCCAAACCCGAGGGCAGCAACTTCAGGGACAGGATGGATCTAGCTACTATTAATAGAGTTACACATCCAACCGATTTAGAATTCCACTTCCATATCATCAAGCTGATCAATCCATAGACTGGTGGGTTGTGTCCATCTACCAGCAGGTGGAGATAGAGAGCAAACTTTTGCCTCCCTATATGTGGTCATGTGCTGCCGGAAACTCCTCAGTATGTTCTCTATCTCAGCAGGTGGTGGTCACACACAGCAGCAGCTCTGGCTAGGCCTCCAAGCCTAATTTTTAGGTTTTGTTGAGTGCCTGGGGTTGAGGGCTCTTTTGAGCAAGTGCAAACCTGGTGGTGCCAGGTCCCTCCTTTTCTCCCCCCTCCCGCTGGCTTCGTTAAAAAAAAAAAAAAAAAAAAAATTTTGAACGTCCTTAAGGCGTTTATTTCGACGTTTATTTAAACGTTTATTGCAGCTACTCACTGGGACACCAGGTCGTTACAGCTCGGAGCGGACAGCAGGTAATTTTTACCTTTTTATAGCGGGCAGGGGGGTTCCCCGATTTTTCTCCACGTGGCATATGGCGTCGGAGGGCGAGGGCGTAAAGAGTCGCTCCCCGGATCGCTTGGGCGCTTCTAGAGGGGATGCGGGGGGTCTTAAAGCCTGATTCGCCCTTGTTGGGTGACAGTTTCGTGGCCGATGAATGTCCCGGTCCTTCCTCCGGCGTGGCGATTTTTCCCGCCATAAACGCCCATCCCCCGCTCCTCGCCTCCGCCATCTTGGCCGGCCACGCGGCTCGGACGGCTTCTTCTTGGGCCGCCCTTGAGGTTGGAGACATTAATGCCATGAACGCCCTTAATTTGGGTGACGGCACAAAAGCGGCTAAAGTTAAGCGCCGTTCTTCCCGTGCGGCTCCTTCGCGGAGTGTCGCGCCGGACGCCATTTTGGATGCGCAGCATGTCTCTCCCCCGCTCTTGCGAGCGCCGGTTGAGGGTGCGTCTAGGGCTGTTGCCCAGGCTGCGGAAGTACACGGTCTGGGGGGTTTCTCCCCCGAGTTTGTTTTGCTGCTGCATCAGGCCTTCCTTATGCAAAACGCTGCCCCTGCTCCCTCGTCTGGTAAAGAGGTTGAGGTTCCCAGAGGTAAACGCCCTCGGGTTGATTCCCAGGCCTTGGAGGACTTTGTCTCCTCCGATGTAGATGAGGGCAGCGTATCTGAGGTCTCCCAACGGTCCTTTGCGGATTCCTTGGAGGAGACGGATCCCCGCTCGGATGGAGCGGATGACCCCTCTGCAGCGCGGCTTTTTAGCTCAGAGGATTTGTCCAACCTGTTGGTACAGGCCATGGACACTTTGAAGATTTCCTCTCCGGAGGACGTCTCTCCCTCAGCCCCTGTTGGCTCTGCCATTATGCTGGGGACGAAGCGCCCGCCTAGAACCTTCCACGTGCATGATGCCATGCACACCTTAATTGCGGCTCAATGGGATGTCCCGGAAGCGAGCCTTAAAGTGGCTAGGGCTATGTCCGGCCTCTGTCCTTTGAAAGGGAACATGAGGCCTATCTGTGGCCTACCGTGGATTCTTTCATCACTGCGGTGACTAAGAAAACGGCGTTGCCGGTGGAAGGTGGCACGGCCCTAAAGGACGCCCAAGACAGAAGATTGGAGGCGGCCTTAAGGTCGTCCTTTGAGGCAGCTGCTTTAAGTTTGCAGGCCTCAATTTGCGGCTCCTATGTGGCCAGGGCGTGCCTGACTATGGTGCAGCGGGCTTTCCCCTCGGATCTTTCCTTGAGGGCTGATTGGCCGGCCCTGGAATCGGGCTTAGCCTATTTGGCAGACTTGCTGTATGATGTCTTGAGGGCCTCAGCGAAAGGCATGGCTCAGACAATCTCTGTGCGGCGGTGGCTTTGGCTGAAACATTGGTCTGCTGACCACGCCTCTAAATCCCGCCTGGCTAGATTGCCTTTTAAAGGCAAGCTGCTCTTTGGGGTCGAGCTGGACAAAATCGTGACCGATCTCGGCACGTCTAAGGGCAAGAAGTTACCAGAGGTCAGGGCTCGGGCTAGTGCTCGCCCTGGTACCTCCAGAGGACGGTTTCAGGAAACCCGTCGGTACCGCCCGGGCAGGTCGGGCTCCTCTGCCCCCTCTTCCTTCAAGAGGAACTTCTCCCCCAAGCAGCATTCCTTTCGCAGAGACCGCCGTCCCGGAGGTGCTCCCTCCGGTCCTCCCCCAGGGTCTCGTACCCAATGACGGGGCCTTGGTCCACGCCCCAGTGCAGATTGGAGGACGGCTGTCCTCGTTTATGGGCGAGTGGACCACAATAACTTCAGACGCTTGGGCGCTGGAAGTCATCAGAGACGGCTACAAGCTAGAGTTCTGCCGACCCTTAAAAGACGGGTTTGTACTCTCTCCCTGCAAGTCTCCGGTCAAAGCTGTGGTAGTGCAGCAGACCTTGAACAATCTGATCCGCCTGGGGGCGGTCGTTCCGGTGCCAGAAAATCAGCTTGGCAAGGGATGTTACTCCTTTTTCTTTGTGATACCAAAGAAAGGAGGTTCTGTACGGCCTATCCTCGACCTCAACGGGGTCAATTGGGCCTTGAAAGTTCGGCACTTTCGCATGGAGACCCTCCGCTCTGTTATAGCGGCAGTGAAGGCAGGAGAGTTCCTGGCATCCTTGGACTTCAAGGAAGCATACTTGCATATTCCCATCTGGCCTCATCAACGCTTTCTGCGTTTTGCAGTAATGGGCCGACACTTCCAGTTCAGAGCCCTCCCGTTCGGGTTGGCTACTGCTCCGCGGACCTTCTCCAAAGTAATGGTGGTCTTCGCGGCCTTCCTGAGGAAGGAAGGAGTTCAAGTCCATCCTTATCTGGACGACTGGTTGATCCAAGCCCCCTCTTATGCAGAGTGCGGCAAAGCTGTGAACCGGGTGGTTGCTCTTTTGAGCTCCCTGGGGTGGTTCATCAACTGGGAGTAAAGCCAGCTGCGCACGACTCAGTCCCTGGAGTATCTGGGAGTTCGATTCGACACCCAAGTGGGCAGAGTGTTCCTGCCAGACAATCGGATTGTCAAGTTTCAGGCTCAGGTGGACTAGTTCATGGTAGCCTCTCCTATTCGGGCTTGGGACTACATGCAGCTGTTGGGCTCTATGACGGCCACGATGGAAGTAGTGCCCTGGGCCAGGGCTCATATGAGACCACTACAACAATCTCTGCTGCTGCGCTGGACTCCGATGTCGGAGGATTATGCTGTGCGCCTTCCCTTGGACCCAGCAGTGCGCAAGGCGCTGAGCTGGTGGACGCAGACAGACAAGTTGTCTGCAGGAATGCCTCTGGTGACCCCGGAGTGGATTGTCGTCATGACAGACGCCTCTTTGATGGGCTGGGGAGCCCACTGCTTGGGAAGGACAGCGCAGGGGCTCTGGTCTCCTGCAGAGGCAAGTGGTCTATCAACCTCCTGGAACTCAGAGCCATTCGGTTGGTGTTGTTGGAGTTCATCCCGGTACTGGTGTTGAAGCCTGTACGGGTCCTGTCGGACAATGCCACGGCTGTGGCCTATGTCAACCGCCAGGGAGGTACCAAGAGCGCCCCTCTAGCCAAGGAGGCCATGAATCTATGCCAGTGGGCGGAAGCGAACCTGGAACAGCTGTCAGCGGCCAACATTGCCGGAGTCATGAATGTCAAGGCGGACTTTCTCAGTCGCCATACCTTGGAGCCCGGAGAGTGGCAGCTATCTGCTCAGGCGTTCTTGGGCATAACGAAGCGCTGGGGCCAGCCGAGCCTAGATCTGATGGCGTCATCGGCCAATTGCCAAGTGCCGCGCTTTTTCAGCAGAGGACGGGACCCTCGATCCCTGGGAGTAGATGCTCTTCTCCAACAGTGGCCGACACAAGAGCTTCTCTATGTGTTCCCGCCCTGGCCCATGTTGGGCAGGGTGCTAGGCCGGGTGGCAAAGCATCCCGGCAGGGTAATCCTGGTGGGTCCGGATTGGCCCAGACGTCCCTGGTATGCGGACTTGATCAGGCTCTCAGTCGGCGATCCTCTGCGGCTGCCAGTGGAGCAGGGCCTGTTACATCAGGGTCCCGTGGTGATGGAGGATCCCTCTCCCTTTGGTCTTACGGCCTGGCTATTGAGCGGCAGCGTCTGAGGAAGAAGGGCTTCTCAGACAAGGTCATCGCCACTATGCTGAGAGCGAGGAAGCGCTCTACTTCTACTGCTTACGCCAGGGTTTGGCGTATCTTTGCAGCATGGTGTGAAGCAGGCTCACTTTCTCCCTTCACTGCTCCAATTTCTTCAGTGTTGGCGTTCCTGCAAGAAGGTCTGGAGAAAGGCCTGTCGCTCAGTTCCCTTAAAGTCCAGGTAGCGGCTCTGGCTTGCTTCAGGGGCCGCCTGAAGGGTGCTTCCCTGGCTTCGCAGCCAGATGTGGTGCGCTTTCTCAAGGGAGTTAATCACCTGCGCCCTCCTCTGCACTCAGTGGTGCCTGCGTGGAATCTCAACCTGGTGCTAAGAGCATTGCAGAAGCCGCCTTTTGAACCCTTGTCGAGGGCATCTCTGAAAGACCTGATGTTGAAAGCAGTCTTTTTGGTGGCTATCACTTCAGCCAGAAGAGTTTCCGAGCTCCAGGCACTCTCATGTCGAGAGCTTTTTCTGCAGTTCACTGAGACAGGAGTGACTATTCGCACAGTGCCTTCCTTCCTGCCCAAGATTGTTTTTCGCTTCCATGTGATTCAGCAGCTCTGTCTCCCTTCCTTTCGTAGGGAGGTCTACCCAGAGGAATACTCTGCTCTCAATTTCTGGATGTGAGACGAGTCATCATCAGATACTTGGAAGTGACCAATGATTTCCGGAAATCGGATCATCTGTTTGTCCTGTTTACAGGTCCTCGTAAGGGTCTGCAGGCTTCTAAGCCTACAGTGGCAAGATGGGCAAGGAAGCCATTGCAGCGGCTTAGGTGGCCGCGGGGAAGGCCCATACCTTTGCCAGGCATTACCGCTTGACTGTGGCTGCTCGGGCGGAGGCCCGGTTTGGAGCTTCAGTGTTGCGGTCAGGGATTTCTATGTCCCGCCCTGGGTGAGTACTGCTTCGGTACATCCCACCAGTCTATGGATTGATCAGCTTGATGATATGGAAGGTAAAATTATGTATCATACCTGATAATTTTCTTTCCATTAATCATAGCTGATCAATCCATAGCCCCTCCCAGATATCGGTACTGTTTATATTCTGGTTGAATTTTAGGTTCAAGTTTAGCCTTCAGTTACTTCAGGAGGACTTCGTGTTCAAGTTCTTCTTTCACTTGGATTCTTCAAGAGTTGAGACGAGTTTGTGTTACAGTGAGCTGCTGCATTCCTCTCCCCTCCGTTTTACGGGGCTGGATTGAGATTTAAATTCTGCCGGCACTCCCTCCCGCTTCGTGCGGCTGTAGGGCAGCTTTGTACCCCTCCCGCTTCGGCAGTGTTAGGGTCAGTCAGCTCCTCCCGCGGTTGCGGTTGCAGGATAAGCCAGATCCCCCCGCATCGGCGGGTGTGGTGTCCCTCCCCCGCTCCGCGGGGATGAGCTGGACGGATTCCCCTCCCCCACTTGTGTGGGGATGAGCTGGGTTAATTCCCCTCCCCCGTTTCGGCGGTGGTGAGCTGGGCAGAGTGTCCCTTCGTGGGTGTAATTCTCTAAGTGCTGAGTCCTGCGGATGGAGCTTTGATATCGACATACTGAGGAGTTTCCGGCAGCACATGACCACATATAGGGAGGCAAAAGTTTGCTCTCTATCTCCACCTGCTGGTAGATGGACACAACCCACCAGTCTATGGATTGATCAGCTATGATTAATGGAAAGAAAATTATCAGGTATGATACATAATTTTACCTTCTTGCTCTCATGGGCAATGATTGAATGTACATCTTCCAGATTGCAAGAACGTTTTCCTTCTTTTGAGGGACAGATGAGCGTCTCTACATTCCCATTGATAAGCTCATACAGCTTGTTTCTTGAGTGCCAATAAGAGAGTGGGTCTGAGTCCACCCAGCACTGGAGAATACAGTAACACAGACTTTGACCAGTAACAATCACTCACCTTTAAGTAGAGAACTGCATTCTGAAGTTTTCCGAAACAATAAGTCAGATGGTGATGTCCTAAGACTTTTGTCCTGCAAGGATGACAGATAGCTAACAATTTGAGACCAAAAGGATTGTATTTTAGGATAACTCCAGAGGGCGTGGGCCAGGGTGCCACACTTAAGGCAGTTCAGAGACGAAGCAAGCCCTATTCTAAATGCTTTGGTAGAAAGATAAGCTCTGGTCAGCGTTCTC
Source organism: Microcaecilia unicolor (assembly GCF_901765095.1). Classification (NCBI taxonomy): domain Eukaryota; kingdom Metazoa; phylum Chordata; class Amphibia; order Gymnophiona; family Siphonopidae; genus Microcaecilia; species Microcaecilia unicolor. Next base: position 123,927,445 of record NC_044041.1, on the reverse strand, counting down.
TCATACTGGCCCAACAGGAGAGGGGGTCTCACCTATCAAATGGAAAAATTCTGCATATTTATGCCCAGGCCATGATTCCAATGTGTAAGTGTCTCAGAGTAATTCTTTGGGTGTAAACAGGTACATAGTCACTTATGTAACAAGGAGATGGATTGGTCTTGTGAGGTCCCAACCTGGAAAAACTCCACAAAGTTTCTGAACACCTCTCTAGTGAAATTGTTCTCAAGGAAGCCACATAATGCTCTGTTTATATGCAAATATTGTGTTCCATGCTCCCTCTACACCTCATGTGAGATCTACCATAGGTCGTAAGGAACCATCTTCCTGGAGAACTTGATATAGAAAGTGATAACCCACCTGAGCCCATCTCTTGAATATCATATTTTCCATAGGCGGTTGAAAGGTCCCATTTCCCACAATTGGAAGAAGATCAGTAGCAAAGGGATTATATCCCAAGCGCCACATGAGCCTCCTCCAAGCCTCTTTAAGTGGGTGTATCAAAACATCTGTCCTATGTCTACTGGAAGTGTCTGGGAGTGGGCATGCAACACATAGGGCAATTGGAAGGGCTCAGCCAGTGCCTGTTCCACAACCAGTGGGGTAAAGGTGGATGTATGAGAGAGCCAGTCTCTAATGTGGTGTAATAAACATTCCTGTACATACCATTTAAGGTCAGGGAGGCCCAGTCCCCCACCCCTCCAGGGACTATATAATTTATCCGCTTGCAATTTGGATTTCTTATTCCACCAACAAAATCTGGCAATCTGTTGAGCACCTTGAGATCTTTACAGAGAAAAAGATGGGCAATGTTTGAAGTACATGTGAAGGGGCATTTTCAATATGATGTCTAAGTTCGACTTTGGACGGGTTACAAAAAATGTCCAAAATCTAAATAGGCAAGAAGGTCATTTTCAAAAAAGAAAAACGTCTATCTTTTGTTTTCGAAAATAAAAGGTTTTGTGATTTTGACATTTTGGGTTTTGGTCCATTTTTGAAAAAAAAAGTCCAAGTGCAAAACGCACAAAATCAAGCCATTGGGATGTAGGAGGAGCCAGCATTTTTAGTAGACTGGGGCCCCTGATATCCCAGGAAAGTAACAGGGCACCCTAGGGGGCACTGCAGTGGACTTCATAAAATGCTCCCAAGTACACATCTCACCATTGCTCCCTTACCTTGTCTGCTGAGCCCCCCCAGACCCCACTACCCCCAACTGTACACCAGTACCATAGCCCTTATGGGTGAAGGGGGCACCTATATATGGGTACAGTGGGTTTCTGGTGAGTTTTGGAGGGCTTACACTTTCGTCCACAAGTGTAACAGATAGGGGGAGGTAGGAGCCTGGGTCCACCTGTCTGCAGTGCACTGCACCCACCACTAGACTACTCCAGGGACCTGCATGCTATTCTAAAGGACCTGAGTATAACATCTGAGGCTGGCATAGAGACTGGCAAGTAATGTTTTTCATCACATTTTGGGGGGGTGGGTGGGGGGGTTAGTGACCACTGGAGGAATAAGGGAAGGTCATCCCTGATTCCCTCCAGTGGTCATCTGGGTATTTAGGGCACTTTTTTGTGCCTTATTCGTTATAAAACAGGTCTAGCTCAAAATGTCTTAGTACTGGATGTCTTTGTTTTGTTCCATTATGGCTGAAAAACGTCTAAGTCTTAGGACGCCCAAGTCCTGGCCTGAACACACCCCTGACACGCCCCCTTGAGATTTAGACACACTTCTGATGAACTTCATAGAAAAACATCTAAAAATAGGTTTAAACAAATACTGATTTGGACGTTTTTGTGAGAAAAATGTCCAAATGCTGCTTTATGCCACTTTTTAGACGTTTTTCTGTTTTGAAAATGAGCCCAAAAGCCACTTAGGGAAGATGGTCATCTTTATTAAATTTGACCACTAAGTCATAGGGGCAAGGCCCTTCAGCCGTCCAACCTACGTCTAGTAAAACGTATAAGCACTGGAATATTATGGTGATACAAGTTCTGGAGATCTGCCAAAAGCTGGATTCCCAGATAATGAAAATGATCTGTGGCCCAGAGGAGGGGAAACGTGCCCTCCTGAGCGGCAATCAAGGAGGCATCTTTAGGCAAAGCCTCCGATTTGTGTTTGTTTAACTTAAAGCCCGAGAAATCACCAAATTCTTTCAATGACTCCAAAAGGGTTGGGAGGAAGTTCTTCGGTTCCACAAGATATAAGAAGAGGTCATCTGCCAACACAGCGATCTTAAATTCATGAGGTCTCAAATATACCCCCTGAATTTCTGGGTTGGCTCCTATCTCCCTGATAAGAGGGTCTAACATTAGCACAAAGAGAAAGGGAAATGGGGCATCCTGATGAGTTCCCCGCTGAATCAGGAAGGACTTACTGCAAATCCCGTTTGCTACTACAAAGGCCATCAGAGATTGACAAAGGGTCCTTTTGCTAATATTTTGGTGTCACAACAGAGGGAGATGGGCCTATAGGATTCTAGGGCTATCAAATCCTTCCCTGGTTTTAGCAATATTATAATCTGGGCTTGGTTCAAAACATCAGTTAATGTCTGCTGACCTAGTAGGGCATTAAAATGAGAGATTAGTGCATCTAAAATTTCTGTTTTCAGCAACATATAAAATGCGGCTTAGAAACCATCAGGTCTGGGGTCCTTCCCTAGCACACTTTGCTGGATCACCACCAAGATCTCATCCTGCGTTATGGGGCTCCATCAAAGATGAGAGGGCTCAACCGGAGAGAGAGCTTTCACTTTCCAACTCATTAGTAGTATCCTTCTCATATAAAGAGGCAAAAAATGGTGAAACAAGTTCACTATTGGGCTAATTTTTGAAAGAGAAGGACGCCCATCTTTCAACATAAATCGGAAGATGGGCGTCCTCACAGGGTCGTCCAAATCGGTATAATCGAAAGCCGATTTTGGACGTCCCCAACTGCACTCCATCGCAGGGACGGCCAAAGTTCAAAGGGGTGTATCGGAGGTGTAGCGAAGGCGGGACTTGGCGTGCCTAACACTAGGACGTCCTCGACCCATAATTTAAAGAAACAAGGATGTCCCTGACGAACACTTGGACGACTTTACCTGGTCGTGTTTTTCTTACGACCAAGGTACAAAAAGGTGCCCGAAATGACCAGATGACCACCTGATGGAATCGGGGATGACCTCCCCTTAGTATCCCCCAGTGGTCACTAACCCCCTCCCACCCTCAAAAAACATCTTTGAAAATATTTTGTGCCAGCCTCTATGCAAGCCTCAGATGTCATACTCAGGTCCATCACAGTAGTATGCAGGTACCTGGGGCAGTTTTAGTGGGTGCAGTGCACTTCAGGCAGGCGGACCCAGGCCCATCCCCCCCTGCCTGTTATGTTTGTGGAGGAAACAGCGAGCCCTCCAAAACCCACCACAAACCCACTGTACCCACATCTAGGTGCCCCCTTTCACCCGTAAGGGCTATTGTAGTGGTGTACAGTTGTGGGTAGTGGGTTTGGGGGGCTCAGCACACAAGGTAAGGGAGCTATGTACCTGGGAGCAATTTATGAAGCCCACTGCAGTGCCCTCTAGGGTGCTCGGTTGGTGTCCTGGCATGTCAGAGGGACCAGTGCACTAGAAATGCTGGCTCCTCCCACAACTAAATGGCTTGCATTTGGTCGTTTCTGAGATGGACGACCTTGGTTTCCATTATCGCAGAAAATCAGAAATGACCAAGTGTAGGGACGCCCATGTCTAAGGATGACCAAATTGCAGGATTTGGGCGTCCCTGACCGTATTATTGAAACGAAAGATGGATGTCTATCTTGTTTCGAAAATATGGGTTTCCCTGCCCCTGGATGGGGACGTTTTGTGAGGACGTCCAAATCGAAATGAGGACGTCCTTTTCGATTATGCCCCTCCACGTCTCTCCCGGAGCGAACCATATTTCCAGCATTACTTTTAACATTAAAACCTTGTGTGTGGGCCTTTCCACCTTTTGACCAAGTGAGCCAATAATTTGCTAGATTTATTTCCAAACCTATACAGCTATACAGGTATTCATGGAAGGTGCACACCAGTGCCTGAGGACTAAGAGAACAGAGGTCGCTGAACCCACGAGGGGATGGAAGGAAAACCCACCTGGTGCTGAGACACGAGATTCCCCATCGTCCATCCGTATCCCAAAGGGAGTCCACTGTGTGGCAGAGAGCTATGAGCCAAGCACCGCATGGTGGAGAGCACCCAGCGCCGGAACGAACAAGCGTTGAGCCATCACAAACCTCCAGGAATCAAGACACAGTGTAAGCTGGACCTGCCCTGAACTCCCCCTCCTTTGGAGTCTTCCCAGTTTCCCCTGTGTTACCCCTTTGTGCATTTTCCCTGAGAGGTCTCAGCAGTGAGAGACTCTTCTCAGCAGTGCCTTGTGTGGGGGAGTGGGATCCAGCAGTGTGAGCTTCCTTGAACCAGGTCACTGAGTGGATAGGGAATGGAGCCAAGGCAAAATTGTGGGAGGGATTCCCCATCATAAAGCAGGATCACGAACAAAACAGCCCGCCCCCAAGGCCAGCACAGCTGGAGGACATCACACCCGGCTGACGAACACCGGCACACCGGTAGGAATTGAATATGACTGTCCCAGCGAACCCAGGACAACGGTTGCCAACAGGAGTGACTCTGAGGGCCCAGAGCTGTGGAGGAACATCTGAGGCGGAGGCCTACAGATACCACTAAGCGGCGCCTTCTAATGCAAGAGGTCACATCCACACACAAACACACACAAAAGCACACGCTCAAAAAAAAAAAAAAAAAACCCTCAGCAAAAGAAGCCAAACCTGATTGGGAGATATGTGGACCAGTAGAACAAATACAGGAAGACCCCCTACTTATGTAGTAAGCACCCACTATATGGCCAATCTAAGAACATGGGTTTTTTACTACATAATAATAATATGGATAATAGGGATACCAGCTATCTCACCCACAGAATGGAACAGTATCCTTATTTGCATCACCACCAAACAACTCTCATATCAACAACTGGAAGAACCAAAGCACGACCCCCACAACAAAACAGAGACCAAACTAACAACAAGTCCACAACCGCAAAACAGTTAAACCACACAGACCACTACAAACTGTTAAACACACAAACATCAAATATGATACATACGTCCTGATAGTAACTGCCTCTCAGTGCAGGTTAACCCCCCTTTTGTCTTTAGGGTAGTAACTGCCTCTCAGTGCAGAGGGTGGGGAGCAGAGGGAAGGAGCAGGGGATGGATGGGACTGGGAGGGTGGGAAGCAGAGGGAAGGAGCAGGAGATGGATGGGACTGGGAGGGGTGGGAAGCAGAGGGAAGGAGCAAGAGATGGATGGGACTGGGAGGGGTGGGTGGGGAGCAGAGGGAAGGACCAGGAATTGGATTGGACTGGGAAAGGAGGTGAGCAGAGGGAAGGAGCAGGAGATGGATGGGACTGGGAGGGGTGGGGAGCAGAGGGAAGATGGATGGGACTGGGAGGGATGGGGAGCAGAGGGAAAGAGTAAGAGATGGATGGGACTGGGAGGGGTGGGTGGGGAGCAGAGGGAAGGACCAGGAATTGGATTGGACTGGGAAAGGAGGTGAGCAGAGGGAAGGAGCAGGAGATGGATGGGACTGGGAGGGTGGGGAGCAGAGGGAAGCCTACTGGAAAGAAGACACTGCATAAAACAGAAGACACTGGGACCAAAGCGAATAGAAAAACTAAATGATCAACAAAGGTAGAAAAAGTATTTTATTCAGAATATATTAATTGAAATATGTCAGCTTTTTGAAATGTGCATCTGTGATATTTTGCCTGTAAATTTCAATTCCTTCCTCCATATTAGCATATTCATTTGCATATGTATATATGCAAATGAATATGCTAATATGCTCCGCCCCATCCTTTGCCCCCCCCAAATGAAACAGTCAAACTACACCTATGCCTCCAGACTTGGTTTGAAGTTTGGCAGCTAGCCTCACCCTTAGCTGCCTTGAGATTGCTGCAGTGAGCCTCAGCTGCTGATGGGCTTTATTAACCATCTGGAAACTCTCTGCTTGGCCTTTGCAATGCCAAAGGTCCAGGTTGGTGTTTGTGCAGTTAGCACTTCTGCCTTGTCTTGCCTTGTTTTTTAGTTAGTGTTCCTAGTCTGTATTTCTTGCCTGTTTGAGTCTCCTGAATCCTGTATTGAATCCAGCCCTGATTGCTCCTTCCCTGTCTGCTTTTGGTTTCCTTCCCCTTTTGGTTGTGAACCTTGTATTCCTGTCTGTTTGAGACCCTGTATCTTGAATCCTGTTCTAGCCAAGCTTATGTATGTATCCCTGTCTGTTTGAGACCCTGTATCTTGAATCCTGTTCTAGCCAAGCTTGTGTATTGTGAAAGACTCCCACCAGCCTTTCGGGGTCCGGAGGATCTTGCCTGCCTGGGACCGGCTGTTATGCCCACAGGATTCCTGGCCCAACCTTGTAGTCCACGGGAGTCCTCAGGGCAGGCTTAAAGAAATCAAACTCAAAAAAGTAAAAATCAATAAGTTCCTTTTATTTTCAGGGATTCACAGTTCAGCAAGTTCAAAAGAAATACAGCAGCCCTTCAAAACAGTCTTCTCCTGTTTTCCTCTCAGGGCACAAGCCCGGCAGGGGTAAAAAGCAAAAAGAAAACAACTCAATCCCTGCTGTTTTTAGAACCAGGGGGAGCCACCTTAAACAGTCCCAACAGTCCGGCTCTCCTGCTCACCACCTCCCACCTCTTTGGGAGGGAGGTGAGCGTCCAGTCCACAGCTTAAAAAAAAAACTCTGCAACTTGCTCCCTCCCGGCTTTTGAAAACAGTTCAAACAAACACTTCTTCATGCCTTAGCACTCAGTTCAAAGCACCCAGTTTCCTTTAGTCTGGGAGCAGGTCACTTTGGGGGAGGGAACACTCCCCTCCTCCACACACTATCACTCCTTTACACACAGTTCAAACACAGACTGAACTCTTGTTGGGGGAAAGGAAAAGATCCCACCCTTTATGGGTCACTCTATCAATGCACTGGCCCTTCTCCCGCATGACCCTTTCTCTTTCACCTTACAACCCAGCTGCCATACCACGAGTTCACCTGCTTTTTCAGCTTTTTTTCTAAGGAATGAGCCCAGGCTGTGAGGTCCATCGGCTCCTTTGGGTTCTCCTCTCTCTCTCTCTCTCTCCTCAGCCTCTTGCCACTCCATGGGTTCCTCGTCCCACCCACTTTTCAGCTGTTCCTCTTTCACTTGATTACCCTCCAGAGGCCCCTCCCTTGCCTTGTCAGAGCTCTCCCCTGTGACTGCTGGGGAAGGTAATCTCTGTACCAGGGCTTGCGCCGGGGCTGCTGGGTAGTGTAGTCTTTTTCTCCCCTCCATTTTTCATGGGGCACTAACCTTTCTCTTCTCTCTCTCTGGGGAAGTAATAAAGGCAAGGCTCTGTTCTGTCTCCTTTTGCTCTTGAGCCTCCTCACTCCTTCCCCTTCCCCTTCCACTTCCATCTGCTCCACCCCTTCACAGTATGTATTTCTGTCTATTTAAGACCCTATATCTTGAACCCTGTCTAGTCTAGCTTGTTTCTCCTCCCAGTCCAGTAAGTCCTGCCGGCTGCCCGCACATAGGGGCTCAACCCCTAGGAACTGCGGTCAAGCACAGGTGAAGTCCTGTTCCAGTCACACTAGTTCCTGATTCCTGCTTGTGTTTCCTGATTCTGGTCCCTGCCAAACCAAGTCCATTCCGGTTCTGCTTATTCCTGCCTTGCCTGCCTACAGCTTCTACTCCAGTCCTGGTTGGAGGGTTTTGCCTGCTGCTGTCGCTCCTCGTCAGCAGCCCAAGGCCTCACGATTCCAGACTACCCTTGAGAACCTGACAATAAGCAACCTCATCCCCATGTAGTTCCTACGGAATTCCTATGCAGTTTGATTGAATTGGCTTTATATAACAACTACTTTATTTTTGATGATGAACTGTACCTTCAGATTTCAGGTATTGCTATGTGGGCTTCGTTTGCCCCTTCCATAGCTAACATCTTCATGGGCCAGTTTGAAGAGCAGTATGTATACACCTCTTTGGGGTTCTCTAAGGCTGTGTTCTGGGGGCGTTATATAGATGATGTCTTTATGTTATGGCAAGGCACGAGAGATGAACTTCTTGAATTTGTGCAGGGCTTGAATAGCTGCCATGCGACCATCAAGTTTGAATGTAATTCTCATTCTAGGCACATTAACTTTCTGGATGTATTGGTTAAAAAAGAAGAAGGCATTCTCAGAATTTGTCAAACCCATGGATAGAAATTCATTGTTGAGGTATGATAGCATGCATCCTTACCATTTAAAACGCAGCCTGCCCTATTCTCAATTTCTTCGATATCGCAGGATCTGCGATATTTCTCAACAGTACCAAGAATCAGCAGTTGAGTTAAAAAGCAAATTCAAGGAAAGAGGCTATCCGTACAAGCTGGTTAAGCAATCATATAAAAGAGCTCTGTTTAACCACTGGGAATTTTTATTACAACAGGATCAGCAAAAGGTAGACAAGAGTGAGGCTAAAGTCACCTCTTGTGTCCTGAAATTTTCAGATAGATCTCCACAGATTGCTGCCATCCTAAGAAAACATTGGAATATCATGCTTACTCAACAGACGTTCCGTGATCATCATCTCATGTTGTCCTTTGCCTGTAATCATAATTTACAGGATCAATTAAGTTATGCTGATGTGTGGTCCACAAGTTGACACACTGAAGGACATTATCAAAGGTGTGGTCACTGTTCTATTTGTCCGATTTCTGTGGACGGCTCCAGTTTCAGATCTTCCTCTGGCAAGCTATACAGTTTAAGGTCTAATTCGTCATGTGACTCTAAAAATGTGATATACATTTTTCTTTGTCCTTGTGATTTGTTGTATGTGGGACACACTACACGTCAATTCAAGACTAGAGTTATTGAGAATCGGCACTGTGTAACACATTTGAAATTAGAAGCACCGATGATACGCCACTGCTTTCAGGCTCAACACCAATTTGACTAACTGTAATGTATGGTCATTGACCAAGTTTCAGTGGGTAAGAGAGGGGGGGACATTAAAAACATTCTATGGTGAAAGGAACAACATTGGATATACCTTTTGAATACAGTTGAACCGAAAGGTCTTAACAAAAACATTGAATGGAACGCTTATTATTGATCTGACACAGACCACCTTTAGAGAAGTGGCCTCCCCGATAGGGGGAGCCTCCCTACATCGTGATTGGCCAGTCCATCATGTCTAATGATTTAAATGTGGGGGCGTCATGGATTTTCTCTGCATCATTTTTGTGAAACCAGCAACTGGGACTCAGATTTTTCTGTCGTTTTGAGCATTTGGAGTTATTACAGCGCCCTTCCTGAAGCAGCCAAGGATATGGCGAAACAACGCGCACTTGTTGAAGGGTTAGATTGATTACGTTGTAGGCTGTAGCCAAGAAAATAAGAAGCAAAGAAGGATTGCCGGTTCGCCTCTCTGATCAAGCCGTTATCATCCTCAGCATCCAGCACAACCTGTAGTTAAATACTGTTATTATTTCAGATTTAGTATAGAAGGTCCTGGGGTTTTAACATAGTAACATAGTAACATAGTAACATAGTAGATGACGGCAGAAAAAGACCTGCATGGTCCATCCAGTCTGCCCAACAAGATAACTCATATTTGCTGCTTTTTGTGTATACCCTACTTTGATTTGTACCTGTGCTCTTCAGGGCACAGACTGTATAAGTCTGCCCCGCACTATCCCCGCCTCCCAACCACCAGCCCCACCTCCCAACCACCGGCTCTGGCACAGGCACAGACCGTATAAGTCTGCCCAGCACTATCCTCACCTCCCCACCACCAGCCCTGCCTCCCAACCACTGGCTCTGGCACAGACCGTACAAGTCTGTCCAGCACTATCCCCGCCTCCCAACCACCAGTCCCGCTTCCCACCACCGGCTCTGGCACAGACCGTATAAGTCTGCCCAGCCCTATCCCCGCCTCCCAACCACCAGCCCCGCCTCCCGATCTTGACTAAGCTCCTGAGGATCCATTCCTTCGGCACAGGATTCCTTTATGCTTATCCCACGTATGTTTGAATTCCGTTACCGTTTTCATTTCCACCACCTCCTGCGGGAGGGCATTCCAAGCATCCACTACTCTCTCCGTGAAAAAATACTTCCTGACATTTTTCTTGAGTCTGCCCCCCTTCAATCTCATTTCATGTCCTCTCGTTCTACCACCTTCCCATCTCCGGAAAAGGTTCGTTTGTGGATTAATACCTTTCAAATATTTGAACGTCTGTATCATATCACCCCTGTTTCTCCTTTCCTCCAGAGTATACATGTTTAGTTCAGCAAGTCTCTCCTCATACGTCTTGTAACGCAAATCCCATACCATTCTTGTAGCTTTTCTTTGCACTGCTTCAATTCTTTTTACATCCTTAACAAGATACGGCCTCCAAAACTGAACACAATACTCCAGGTGGGGCCTCACCAACGACTTATACAGGGGCATCAACACCCCCTTTCTTCTGCTGGTCACACCTCTCTTTATACAGCCTAACAACCTTCTAGCTACGGCCACCGCCTTGTCACACTGTTTCGTCGCCTTCAAATCCTCAGATACTATCACCCCAAGATCCCTCTCTCCGTCCGTACCTATCAGACTCTCCCCGCCTAACACATACGTCTCCCGTGGATTTCTACTTCCTAAGTGCATCACTTTGCATTTCTTCGCATTGAATTTAATTGCCAAACCTTAGACCATTCTTCTAGCTTCCGTAGGTCCTTTTTCATGTTTTCCACTCCCTCCGGGGTGTCCACTCTGTTACAGATCTTAGTATCATCCGCAAATAGGCAAACTTTACCTTCTAACCCTTCGGCAATGTCACTCACAAATATATTGAACAGAATCGGCCCCAGCACCGATCCTTGAGGCACTCCACTACTTACCTTTCGCTCCTCCGAGCGAATTCCATTCACCACCACCCTCTGGCGTCTGTCCGTCAACCAGTTCATAATCCAGTTCACCACTTCGGGTCCTATCTTCAGCCCATCCAGTTTATTTAAGAGCCTCCTGTGGGGAACCGTGTCAAAAGCTTTGCTGAAATCTAAGTAGATTACGTCCATAGCTCGTCCCTGATTCAATTCTCCTGTCACCCAATCAAAGAACTCAATGAGGTTCGTTTGGCACGATTTCCCTTTGGTAAATCCATGTTGTCTCGGATCTTGCAACTTATTGGCTTCCAGGAAGTTCACTATCCTTTCCTTCAGCATCGCTTCCATTTCTTTTCCAATAACCGAAGTGAGGCTTACCGGCCTGTAGTTTCCAAGTTTAGATAGATTGGCTTGTTTGTGTATACGGGGGGTTGTCTGTGCAGTTATCATTTGAGTCGGGTACAGTCTGTTTTAGTTTGGTGTTTGGTGTCTCTCACTAGGTGAAAAGGAAGGAGCAAAGGAGTTTTTAAAAATCATTCGCTTTTCTCATGTAGAGTGAGTTTTTTGCGCTTGATTATTTTTTTTCTCATTTGCTCCTTACGGGAACCAATGATAGTAATGGACTCCTAAGCTGATAGTGGTTTTGTTAATACGATTGTATTTTCCCTATCTGGGGCTTTGAGGTTCCCATTTATGTAATTGGTCAATATAGATTTCTTTATTGGAATGTTTAGTAAACCTCGGGGAGACACCCACAAACTAAATTTTCAAACTTCCGTGAATGGTTGAGTATTTATTAATTAAGTTTGGATTTCCCTGTGTGATTAAAGAAAACATCACACACAATCACCACCAAAGGGAAGGTGGACAACAATACTTTCTGGACAATGGTGATGAATGAACACAGAAACATCACACCCATGGAAACACACTTCATGAAAAATTGAGAAGAAGCAAGCAAAAACACACTAAATAAAATAGCACCACTCAAAATGATAAGAATTTAAAAAACAACCACATCCCTGGTTTAATGATGAGCTACTGCAAATGGAAAAAACTATGCAGGAAACTTGAAAGAACATGGGCTAAAAACAAAACAGACAAAACCAAAACCACATGGAGAAAAGCAATAAGAGCATTCACAAACAACATAAAGAAAGCTAAAGCAGAATATTATAGCACATATGGAGGGGCATAATCAAATGGGGTTGCCCATCTATAAGGGCGGCCATCTTGGGGACGGCCCCGGGAAGGGGCAGAGCCAACCGTATTATCGAACAAGACAGGCAGCCATCTTCCATTTCGATAATACGGTTTGGGCTGGCCAAATCTCAACATTTAGGCCAACCTAAATGTTGAGATCGCCGGACTTAGAGATGGCCGGCTTCGGTTTTCGTCAATAATGGAAACCGAAGCCAGCCATCTCAAACCCGGCCAAATCCAAGGCATTTGGTCATGGGAGGAGCCAGCATTTGTAATGCACTGGTCCCCCTCACATGCCAGGACACCAACCGGGCACCCTAGGGGGCACAGCAGTGGACTTTATTAATTGTTCCCAGGTACATAGCTCCTTTCCCTTGGATGCTGAGCCCTCCACACCCCCCCCCAAAACCCACTCCCCACAATTGTACACCACTACAATAGCCCTTATGGGTGAAGGGGGGCACCTACATGTGGGTACAGTGGGTTTTGGGTTTTTTTGGAGGGCTCAACACTTACCACCACAAGTGTAACAGGTAGGGGGGGTGGACCTGGGTCCACCTGCCTGAAGTGCACTGCACCCACTACAACTGCTCCAGGGACCTGCATACTGCTGTCATGGAGCTGAGTATGACATTTGAGGCTGGCATAGAGGCTGGCAAAAAAATGTTCTTAAATTTTTTTTTGGGTGGGAGGGGGTTGGTGACCACTGGGGGAGTATGGGGAGGTCAACCCCGATTCCCTCTGGTGGTCATCTGGTGAGTTGGTGCACCTTTTTGAGGCTTGGTCCTATAAATAAATGGACCAAGTCGGCCAAATGCTCGTCAGGGCCGGCCTTTTTTTTTTCATTATCGGCCGAGGGTGGCCATCTCTTAACTACGCCCCCGTCCCGCCTTCGGTACACTGCTGACACGCCCCTTGAACTTTAGCCAGCCCCGCGACGGAAAGCAGTTGAAGGCGGCCAAAATCGGCTTTCGATTATACCGATTTGGCTGCCATTAGGAGATGGCTGGCCATCTCCAGATTTGTGTCGGAAGATGGCCGGCCTTCTCCTTCAAAAATAAGCAGAATGGTAACCCAGAACAGGTTAATACAAAAAAAATATTTGAATTTATAAACAAACTACTGAAAACCCAGGATGTACTGGGATCAACTGAAACACCAGCAACTGCAGACGAGCTTGCACAATATTTTAAATATAAAATAATAAACACAAGATCAAACCATGCAAAATCATAAACATCTATCACAGATTTCCTACAAGAATGTAAAACCAAAGAAACCCACACCATGGCAGACAGAACCTGGTCCTATTTCAAACCACCCAACCCAAACAATTCCCAGCTGACAAGGGCAAGATCGTACTCATCCCAATCCCCAAAACACAATAATCAAGATTAGTGACATCACCAACTAGAGACCAGTGGCTTCAATACCACTAATGACCAAAACAATGGAGGGTCTTGCACCACAGCAACTAATGGAATACTTGACACAATTTTCAATCCTCCACAATACAGCACAGAGACGGTCATAGCAACCCTGATAACGAAGTTCAGAAACCTAATAAGCCAAGGACAAAACATACTACTACTACAATTTGATATGTCAAGTGCGTTCGACCTAGTAGACCACACAACACATATGATACTACTAGACAACATGGGAATCAGAGGAGCAGTAGTAGCATGGTTCAATGGTTTCCTAAGGCTTAGATCCTACATTGTAAAAATGTCTTCCCAGATATCAGCCTCCTAGATCCCTGAATGTGGAGTACCACAGGGCTCTCCAATATCACCAATGCTGTTCAATGTAATGATGGCACCACTGGGCACAGAACTGGAATTAATGGGTTTCAACCCATTCATATACGCAGATGATGTCACCATCTACATACCTTTTAATAACAGTATCTCAGAAATACTGGACAAAGTCAAAAAAAGCTTGTACCTAATGGAAAACTGGGCAACAACATTCAAACAAACTAAACAGATACAAACCAAATTCCTGGTTCTATCCAGCCCACACACCTCAACATCTCACACACAAATAAAAATATTGGGAATCATTCTTGACAAACATCTATTACTGGACAGTCAAGTATCAGCACTAACATCAAAATGCTTCAGATAGTGACTATTTTCCCAGACAATCTTTCTGGATAATAGTAGTCGATGATATTATCACAAATAGACTACTGCAGTGCAGCATTCATAGGATGCCAGGAAAACACACTAAAATCACTACAAACCGTCCAAACCACAGCAGCAAGACTGATCTTCAAGAAGTTGAAATACGAAAGAGCTACCTCACTGCTTGAAAAACTACACTGGTTATCTATCAAAGCAAGAGTATTCTTCAAAACAAGCATCCTTATTTTCAAAATACTATTTGGAATGGCACCTGAATATATGCTAGACATGATTAATCTTTCCCCAATAAATACAAGCCCAGAAACCAGAGGTTACTTACTTCTTCATCTACCCAACTGCAGAAACACAAACCACAAGATCATCTACACAGCAGGATTCAGTTACCTAGGTTCCAAGTGGTGAAACTCACTACCAAAAACCACAAGAAGCATCACAAACTAACTTCAGTTCAGAAAAGAACTGAAAACTTACCTTTTCAAAATTTTTTATAAATAACTACGAAAGATAACAATGCCCTCTCCCCGTCGTAATTGTAAAGCAGCATTGTAATTCCACCAAAATGTAAATTGTGAGCCACTTTGAACCTAAACCTGTTTTTAGATAACAGAGGGATACAAGAATGCATAAATACAATAAAGAATTAAATAATTAAATAAATAGAAAAGCTCTGGGGGGAAGCACCATAATGGCTTGGGATCCCAACCTACCTTATGGTCTACACATGGTCTACACATGGTCAGATATTTCTGTGGGACCAATCTCCACCTCCACCATTATAGTGAAAAGGTTTGTCAAAATCAATAGGTGTTCTATGCTACAGTGAGTCGAATGGGCCCTCGAGAGGTGAGTGAAGTCATGTTCTGATGGATGTAGAACTTTCTAGACATCCAAAACACCCAGAACATCGCATAACAGAGGAATGCCCTTGGTGTGATCAGTGTGCTCTGATTGTAATTGGTAAGTCCTATCTAAGGTAACTAGCCACCCACCACCTTTGAAGTCTGGAGTGTTCTTGAGATGTTAGGTGAGTTTCTTGTAAACAGGCAATATTAACTTTCTGCCTATTAAGAGCCTGCAGTATTTTTGCCTTTTATTATTAAATATTTTTATTGAAAGAAGCTGAAACCAAACAAGTCCAAATAGTGCAATATGGTTACAACAATAAAAAAAGAACCCCCCACACACTCCCGCTGTTGTCAATCCCAAAACCCATGCATGTCCTCCTACCCAAACACCCCCCCCCCCTTTAACTCACCTGCCAACCAATAACCTCCCCCACACTACAAACCCCATTACTTTAGCAAAACTTCCCTAGCCACCCTGGATCATCCTCTCCTCTATCCCCCTTCTCTCTCCCCAACAGCCCAGTCAAGAAAATAAGATAGCGGAACACCAACCCAGAGACAGCTACCATATAGGGCTTAAAAAGAGCCAGATGAAATTTGGCAATATTTCCCTTCAAGGAAAAACAGTAAGGCACTGGGAGCATCCTCAACAATACCCCAAACACCCATATTCAATGAGGCTCACAGAAACCAACATCTCAAGGTATTGATAGGTGCCCCTCTGAAGGGACATCCTAGTCCTCCTCTGACAGTTCTGAATCTCATGAGTCTGCAGGAGTGGGAATGCCCATCAAGGCTTCGTGCGGGCTCTCCAATTCTGGGGCCAGCTGATCACTTGGCCAGACTTCCTCTCCTGATGTATCCGAGTCCCCAGCATCCGGTGTTGAGCCCACTCGTCTAGATGGACTGTCGTCTCGTACTGAAGAAATGGTTCCCCCATCTCCCCCCCCCCCCCCCCCCCCACTGCTGGAAGAGGGGTTTGGCTCCTTCATCGCCCAAGTGGTCTCTGGCAGTTTATGAGGGAAAGTTTGGAGTTCCTTTCAGGCAAGGCACTTATTGGCTGCAAGGACTTCTGATCTGTAGATCTAGAAAGTTCTTGAAGGAAGGTCCTGGTCTCCCTGGGGGAGGACAAAAATTTATGTCTGCCATTGACTGTAAGCACCAGCTTAGCAGGGAACCAAATGCCCATTCTGTACCCTTTATCTTGAAGTTCTTTCTTGAAAGGTAAGAGCTCATTGCATCTCCATAGGATCTCCATGCTAAGGTCTGGAAACATCCTGACATCCAGGCCATCAAATTTGCAGGATCTGATCTGTTGCATCTTTCTAAGCACCAGCTCAGTTTCTTGATATCACAGCAATTTAACCACCAGCTCTCTGGGCGGCAGATTTACATGTAACTTAGGTCTCAGTTCCCTGTGCACTCTGTTGATCTCATAAGGGGGTTGAGCAGTTGTATCTGGAAAACAGTGGCATAAAATGGATCATACAAATCTGACGGGATCAGAGCCCTCTTGTCTCTCTGGTATGCCAACAATCCGCAAGTTCGCTCTCCTTCTATGATTTTCCTGGTCTTCTAGCCTGTCTTAGAGAGCCTCCAGGTGTGACTGACCATTCGCTGCAGTCTTGTGCCCGCTCCTCTTCCACCTCCAGCACCTTTCCCTCAAGGGTTTTTATGCGGCTGATTAAGGAATCAAAATGATCCTCCAAACTAGCCACGACAAGATCAACTATCTCTGATTTAGCCACTCGTATTTCTTTGAAGACCATGTCCCAGATGGGTTCTGGTGAGTGCATGGGTGCTTTAGGTTCCAGAAGTGACGAAGATCCAGGTGTGTGTGTGTGTGTGTGGGGGGGGGGGTTACTCCTTGTTGGCTGCCCACCAGCTGTCCCCTTGGGGATGCAAACTGTGCAATGGTCCCTTATTGAAGAGATTGGTGCTTTAGGTTTTAGCTGTTTTGGCATTTTGGGAATTTCAGATGTAGTAAAAAGAAGCTATGCGTCTCCAGTCAAACTGGGAAATAAAGATCTGAGCAGGACAAACTGGGCACTGGGCACCTTTCAAGCTCTCTCTCTCTCATGTGCCCCAGGACTCCAAATGCCTGCCTCCGGGAGGGGGGGGGGGGGGGGTCAGTGGGAGGGGAGGAGTTGCTCCGGTCCCTGGCTCTGAGTCCCTGTGACTCTCAATGGCATATAGCCTCCACAGCGCTCGACAGACGGTCTAATGTAGCCAATATATAGGTCGTGTCCATGTCTTACCTCCACAGATATTCAAGAATACACACAAGGGTTATTCCCAAGCAGCCTCTGTGCAGTTCTCTGTGCAGTTCTCCCTTGATAAGCTGCGTGTTAGCTCTTTGCTAGTTTTGCTTTGGAGAATCTCTTTTAAATAATGCTTAAACATTTCATGAGGAGAATCTAATGGTGGGAAAGGGGATTGGACTTGATATGCCATCTTTCTGTGGTTACAATCAAAGTGGTTGACATATTATATACAGGTACTTATTTTGTACCTGGGGCCATGGAGGGATAAGTGACTTGCCCAATCACAAGGAGCTGCAGTGGGAATCAAACCCAGATCCCTTGGTTCTAAGGCCGCTGCACTATCGTTCCCCTTAACATTGTATTGTCCTTTATTAAACTAGAATTTACTTCTTGAAGGTTTTTTTTATTTGTAAACTATGATCTTCTTTGGTTGATCTAGTCCATTTTTTGTTCTAAAGATTTAATTCCAGCCGCATTTGATTGTATATCCCTTTTCATAACAGCAAATTGTACTGATAGAGCTCTTCCTAATTTGGCTACTGCAGTCCAGATAGACTAATGCAGCCATTCTGAACCCAGTCCTCAGGGCACTAAAGGTATGTCTGTTCCAGATTTTCAAGCAGGTCTCTCTTTTGAGTTCACTTTGCAGGGACTTGTTACCTTCTCATTAGAACAGCCATGCCTAACCCATTGGGTTTTCAGGATAACCACAATGAATATTCATAAGTTAGATTTGCATACAACTGAGGCATAATATAATAATAGTAAAAAAGGTAGACTAATAGAAAACATAAACATATGAAATAATTTATTGGTGTGATTCACACCAATAAATTATTTCATATGTTTATGTTTTCTATTAGTCTACCTTTTTTTACTATTATTCTATCATAGTAAGGAGACTGTTGCCTTTTTTGTTTGTTTTTTACAACTGAGGCATTGCATGCATATCTAGCTTTGATGCAGGTGTAAATGTCTTCATCGGCATTTGCTTGCTATTGGGGCTGGCTCTGGTTGTCTATTTTATAAATGCACATAGGTGTCTCATGTCATTCTCTTAAAGCTAACTGCCTCTCCTCCCTCTCCAATTTTTAATCTCCCCCTATACTTTACGTGGAGGCTTGTGTGTGGTGCCACTTTTTGAACAGCTATTCTGTTTCCTTCCAGCACCACATAGCTCATTGTGAGTTTGAACTGAATGGTGCTCTCTCAGGGGCCAATGCACAAAGGTCGCTGTTAACTATGGCAGCTGCGGATGAGGCAGGGTGAGGGTGGGAGGGACTCGGATGGTAGAAGGGGGACAGATGGGGTGAGAGTTATTCAGATGGCAGAAGGGACTGGGTGGGGGACAGATGGGGTGAGAGGGACTCGGATGGCAGAAGGGACCGGGTGGGGGACAGATGGGGTGAGAGGGACTCGGATGGCAGAAGGGACTGGGTGGGGGACAGATGGGGTGAGAGGGACTCGGATGGCAGAAGGGACTGAGTGGGGGACAGATGGGGTGAGAGGCTCAGATGGCAGAAGGGACCGGGTGGGGGACAGATGGGGTGAGAGGGACTCAGATGGCAGAAGGGACTGGGGGGGGGGACAGATGGGGTGAGAGGGACTTGGATGGCAAAAGGGACTGGGTGGGGGACAGATAGGGTGGGGGGACTCGGATGGCAGAAGGGACTGGGTGGGGGACAGATGGGGTGAGAGGGACTCGGATGGCAGAAGGGACTGGGTGGGGGACAGATGGGGTGAGAGGGACTCAGATGGCAGAAGGGACTGGGTGGGGGACAGATGGGAGAAGGGGCATGGAGCTGGAACTGGGGTCTGAAAAGTGGGCAGGAAGGAGAATGGGGTCATGCCTGGGGCAGGGGTAGGTGAGAGAATCAATGGATCTGGAACTAGGGGCAGCCGCAGGTGGGATAATGGGGCTGAAACTGGGAGCCGAAAAGAGGGGGCAGTGAGAGAGGGGGAATAGATCCTGGATGGAAGGGGGAGTGAGAGGGAGGGCAGACCCTGAATGGATGGGAGAGGGAGAGGGAGGGCAAATGGTGGATCGAAGGAGCAGAGAGAAAGGGCAGACAGTGGATAGAAGGGAGTCAAAGAGCAGACAGTGGATGGAAGGGGGCAGAGATAGAGGGCAGATGCTAGATGGAAAGGAGAGAGAGAGGGCAGATGCTAGAAGGAAAGGAGAGAGAGAGAGAGCGGGCAGACAGTGGATGGAAGGGGGAGGGAGAGAGGGAAGACATTTTATGGAGGGGACAGGAGAGAGAGAGCAGACACAGGATGGCAGGGAGAGAGAGAAGGCAGATGCTGGATGGAAGGAAGACAGTGAAAAGAAGATGAGGAAAGCAGAAACCAGAGACAACAAAATGTAAATAAAATATATATTTTTATTTTTTTTTGCTTTAGGATAAAGTAGTATTGTAGCTGTGTTAATAAATGCTTATAAATAGAACATGGAAATAAGGTAAGCTTTATTGGACTAATTTTAATACATTTTGACTAACTTTCGGAGAACAAAACCTCCTTCCTCTGGTCAGGATAGGATACTGTAACAGCACTATACTGTATTGATCTGAGGAAGGAGGTTTTGGCCTCTGAAAGCTAAATGTATTAGTCCAATAAAATGATATTATTTTATTTTCTATTTTTGTTTTATTTCTATTTGTTAATTTGTAAAGTGATTGGTATTTGTTAGTTTTTTCAAATTTACATCTGCTGCTTTATATTTCGCACAGTACTTGGGGATATTTTCTGTTTCTGTGGTGTTGCATTGTATGCTCAGTCTGCCCTCTTGGGGTTTCAGTTTAATGTTTGTATAAATAGAAAGTTTATGATTACTTATTCTATAGTGGTTTAGGGTGTATCTGTGTTTGTGAAAAAGACATGGCTCTCAGTTGCCATTCACTTTGCAGGATCGACGATCTGTACTATTCTGTCTGGTTTCATTTTACAATAGGTGAATTGATGTTGTAGTGCTCACTGTAGTGTTTAAAATGCTCTCCTTTTCCTTATGTGACTCGTAGAAATTACTGCTTATGGTATGGTAGAATTGCTCTAGAGATCCTGAGTGTTTTGTATTCTTGGTATGCCTAGTACTGGATTTGGGAGGGGGGGTGTTAAAAAATGACCGGCCCCGGGTGTCAACTACCCTAGCTACGCCACTGCTACTGGTCTAAAGCAAACATTGCAAGCATGGTAAGCTTTGTGCATCAGGCCCTCAGTCTTGTGAGAACAGAGTAGGATTTGGGGCAGCACACTGAAAGCTACAAGGTATAGGTTAGAAGCTGACGGAATTTGGGTTTTAGTTTCAGTTACTGTGCCAAAACTGCCCCAAAATCCTTTATCTGCCTGGTTTCGGTTTTGGTCAAAAGGCTACGGCCATGATTTTGGTTTCAGCTGAAACTGACCTTGTGTTTTTGGTGGAAGTCGAAAATTGTGCTTTGACCTATTTGTCTCCCCCCTCCCCTCCAAACAGGAGGTGCCTTTCTCCTCTGCCCATCTATATGTGCTCCCCTTGGGCCTATTGTACAATCCTTGGTGGTCTAGGGGTGTAGTCAGGGTAGGAGTGATCCCCAGTTGCTCCTGCCCATGCTGTGCTCTCAAGGTGGCTGCCATGACCTCTAGTGGCAAAGTAATGCAGTTATGATCTTGTATAATAGTTTATATGGTAATAGAGTGCTGCAAAAGTGATACAACAAAAGTTTAGAAGGAATTAAGGGCCCTGTTTACTAAGGCGCATTGGTGTTTTTATCATGTCTACACTTAGTGCGCACGCTAACCATGTAAATGCCTATAGGAATATTGTAAGCAAGTACATGATTAACATGCGTTAAAAATGTAATGTGCCTATAACGCTGCTTGGTAAACACGGCCCTAAGTCTGTAAATTTGGGATGATAAGCTCCTTAGGAATTTGCTTTTTTGAGGAGAAATGGCATCAGCTGTCACTCCAAATGCAGAGATGCCAAAAGTGGCCCATCCCAAAGCTGGAGATTTACCACCGCAGTGCTGGAGATTTAAAGGCCAATGAGTGAGATTTCTCTGACGGGTCCTTGCCAAGTCTTAAACCAGCTCTAGCGTATGTACATTCCAAAAACTGACATATTCTAATCAATAAATAGAAAATAATTTTTTCCTACTTTTGGGCATCTTTTACTAAGGTACGCTAGCGATTTTAGCTCACGCTAAAAATCAGTTGGTGCTAAACGCTGCGATGCCCATTATATTTACTTACTGAATACATCGACAATTTCTCAATCCTTCATGAATCACAGTCGGGCTTCAGATCTCTCCACAGTACAGAAACCGTCCTGGTAACTCTCCTAGCCAAATTCAAAAAGGAAATCGCATTAGGTAAAAACATACTCCTCTTGCAATTCGACTTGTCAAGTGCATTCGATATGGTTGACTACTATATACTATTAAGAATACTCGACAAGATAGGCATAGGAGGGAATATACTCAAATGGATCAAGGGTTTCCTAACCACGAGATCTTATCAAGTAAAAGCAAACTCAAACATATTACCACCATGGAGTACCGATTGCGGAGTACCCCAGGGTTCACCTCTCTCACCAATATTATTTAATCTGATGATGATCCCCCTTGCTCATGCCCTATACAAGCATAATCTTAATCCTTTTCTGTATGCGGATGATGTCACCATTTAAATACCGTTCAACTCTAATCCAACAGAAATCACTGTTGCAATAAAGACTAGTTTAAGCTTAACGGATGCCCGGGCATCGGCATTCAAACTCAAACTCAACAAGGAAAAAACTCACTGCCTTATTCTCAACACAAAACAAACCTCCCTTCATCCATAAAAACCCCGGAACATACTCTCCCAATATCAGACAAACTGAAGATCCTTGGAATTACTATTGACACCAACCTAACCCTGGAGAGCCAAGTCTCTGCCACCATGAAGAAAATGTTCCCATGCAATGTGGAAACTCAAACAGATCAAACAATTCTTTCCAAGGGAAACTTTCCGTAACATAATTCAAACAATGGTACTATCACATGTTGACTACTGTAAAGCCGTATATGCGGGATGCAAAGAACAGATCTTAAGGAAACTCCAGACCGCGCAGAACACGGCAGCTGGACTCATTTTTGGAAAGACAAGATTCGAAAGTGCTAAACCCCTACACAAAATACTGCACTGGCTACCAATCAAGGAACGAATAGCCCTCAAAATTTGCACTCTGGTCCACAAAATAATCCATGGTCTGGCCCCAACCGATATGACCGAACTTATCGACTTACCAACTAGAAACATCATCGAATCATCAAGAACGTTTCTAAACCTGCATTAAAGGACTAAAATACAAATCAACATATGCTTCCAGCTTTTCCTACATTTCCACCCAGCTCTGGAACGCTTTACCTAGAAACATTAGAACTGCGAACACCCATCTAAAATGTCAAAAAGACCTCAAGACTCACCTCTTCCGGAAAGCCTACCCAGCAGACCCAAACTAATTCATGAACAATGCATCATATCTTTCAATCTAAGAAATGAACAATACCCCTTCCACATAATCATATTACTTCAAACTGTACGAATTTTACCACTCCAGTTATAATTAAGTGTACTTCTACCCTTATCCTACTCTGTATTGCTCACTAGAAGCTGTAGTCCCATCCCCGGAGACTTATCAGCCTCATTGGAATTACTTCTCTCTATATGCTATTGCTACTTTATATTCGTCCCAGAGTTGTATTCAGTGTACCTGAATGTAAGCTTTATGCCTGGTGATTTTATTTTTTTAAGCATAGTGGTCCCAATCTCTGCTCCTTATCTCTTAGATTGCTGTCCAAGGCCTCCTGTCCATTTCCATGTTTTTCTCTCCTTCTGTCTTCCTAATTTCTTCCTCTCTGGCATTGATTTTTTTTTTTCATGCTCAGCTTCCTCCAATACATTTTTTTGCCTCTCAAACTTTCTCTCTCTTTCTCTTCCTCCAGTCTTCCAGCTCCCTCTTTTTACTGCTTCTATCTAGCTCTCCATCTCTTTCCCCCACCCATTTCTAACATATCCCCTCTTTTCCCTATTCTTTCCATCGATGCCAGGCATCTCGCCTGTCTTCCCTTCCCTCCTGTCAAGTATCTCCCCCTGGTCTCCAGTTCTACCTTCCTTCCTCTCCAGCACCTCCTCCTGATTTTTCCTTCCACTTTCACTCCTCTGTGCCCAGCATGTCACCCCAATCTCCATTTCCACCCTCCTCCATGCCCAGCATGAACCCCCCATAATCCTTCCCATATAACTCCATGCCCAGCACGTCCCCTGATCTCCCCTTCCACTATGTCCCCCAATCTCCCTTTCTACCCTCCATACCCAGAATGTTCCCCAATCTCTCATAGTAACATGACGGCAGAAAAAGACCTGCATGGTCCATCCAGTCTGCCCAACAAGATAAACTCATATGTGTATACCTTACCTTGATTTGTACCTGCCTTTTCAGGGCACAGACCGTACAAGTCTGCCCAGCAGTATTTCCCGCCTCCCAACCACCAGTCCCGCCTCCCATCTCCGGCTCTGGCACAGACCGTATAAGTCTGCCCTCCACTATCCTCGCCTCCCAACTACCAAACACTCTTTCCCCACCAGCTCCGCCACCCAATTTTGGCTAAGCTTCTGAGGATCCATTCCTACTGCACAGGATTCCTTTATGCACATTCCACGCATGTTTGAATTCCGTTACCGTTTTCATCTCCAGCACCTCCCGCAGGAGGGCATTCCAAGCATCCACCACCCTCTCCGTGAAAAAATACTTCCTGACATCTTTTTTGAGTCTGCCCCCCTTCAATCTCATTTCATGTCCTCTCATTCTACTGCCTTCCCATCTCTGGAAAAGAATTTTTTGCGGATTAATACCTTTCAAGTATTTGAACATCTGTATCATATCACCCCTGTTCCTCCTTTCCTCCAGGGTATACCATGCAAATCCCATACCATTCTTGTAGCTTTTCTTTGCACCGCTTCCATTTGTTGAACATCCTTCGCAAGGTACGGCCTCCAAAACTGAACACAGTACTCCAGGTGGGGCCTCACCAACGACTTGTACAGGGGCATCAACACTTCCTTTCTTCTGCTGATCACACCTCTCTCTATACAGCCTAGCAACCTTCTCGCTACGGCCACCGCCTTGTCACACTGTTTCGTCGCCTTCAGATCCTCGGATACTATCACCCCAAGATCCCTCTCCCCCTCAGTACCTATCAGACTCTCCCCGCCTAACACATAAGTCTCTCATGGGTTTCTACTCCCTAAATGCATCACTTTGCATTTCTTTGCATTGAATTTTAATTGCCAAACCTTAGACCATTCTTCTAGCTTCCTTAGATCCCTTTTCATGCTTTCCACTCCCTCCCGGGTGTCCACTCTGTTGCAAATCTTAGTATCATCCGCAAATAGGCAAACTTTACCTTCTAACCCTTCGGCAATGTCACTCACAAATATATTGAACAGAATCGGCCCCAGCACCGATCCCTGAGGCACTCCACTACTCACCTTTCCCTCCTCCGAGCGAACTCCATTTACCACCACCCTCTGTCGTCTGTCCGTCAACCAGTTCCTAATCCAGTTCACCACTTCGGGACCTATCTTCAGCTCATCTAGTTTATTTAAGAGCCTCCTGTGGGGAACCGTGTCAAAAGCTTTGCTAAAATCTAAGTAGATTACGTCTATAGCACGTCGATGATTCAGTTCTCCAGTTACCCAATCAAAGAATTCAATGAGATTCGTTTGGCACGATTTCCCTCAGGTAAAACCATGTTGTCTCGGATCTTGCAACTTATTGGCTTCTAGGAAATTCACTATCCTTTCCTTCAGCATGGCTTCCATTACTTTTCCAATAACCGAAGTGAGGCTTACCGGCCTGTAGTTTCCAGCTTCTTCCCTATCACCACTTTTGTGAAGAGGGACCACCTCCGCCGTTCTCCAGTCCCTCGGAACCTCTCCCGTCTCCAAGGATTTATTAAACAAATCTTTAAGAGGACCCGCCAGAACCTCTCTGAGCTCCCTCAATATTCTGGGGTGGATCCCGTCCGGTCCCATGGCTTTGTCCACCTTTAGCTTTCCAAGTTGTTGATACACACTCTCTTCCATGAACGGTGCTATATCCATTCCATTCTCAGGTGTACTTTTTCCACCTTCCTCCTTCCTCTGTGCCGAGTATACCCCTAATCTCCCCTTCCACCATATCCAGCATGTTCCCCAATATTCCCTCCCTCCTTTCTCTGTGTCCAGAATATCACCTTGATCTCCCTTTCCCTCCTTCCTCCTTGCCTAGTGTATCCCTTTGATTTCCTTTCCCACCTTCCTTCATGCCCAGCATGTCCTCTGATCTCCTCTTCTACCCTCCTCATGCCCACCGTGTCCCTCCAATCTCCCCTTCCCACCTTCCTTGCTGCTGCTGAGCTGCAATGTGTGTTGCGTAGCAGCGATCCTTAGCCACTACTACCTGTGGCAGCTCCACAGTTTAAAATGGTGGCTGCAACCTCTTGTGGCAGTCTCGCAAGAGTTCGCGGCCACCATTTTAAACCGAAGAGCCAGCATAGGAAGCAGTGATTAGGAGATCACTGCTGCCTGACCGGACACCAAAGTCACCTCTTCTCAATGCGTGAGAGGAGGAGGCTTTGGCGTATGAGCCAGAGTTGGTGGCCCAATGCGTGTGACGTCACATGTCTGCAAATGTGGCGCAGCTATTGTGAAAGCACTGTGGCTTTTAGTTTCAGTTTTCATTAGTTGAGGTCCATGTGTGTCAGGGGCTTAGCTACAGGTGGGCCTGGGTGGGCCTAGGCCTACCCAATCTCGGCTCAGGCCCATCCAGTTTAAGCGCTGAAAAGTGCACAGCTGAGCAGCCACTGCCTTTCTGTCTCACAGCAGCGCCGGCCTGCTCAGCCACCTCCCACCTGCTTTTTAGTCTCTCGGGCGGCACTGGTAGTTGTAGTGAGCGGTGACGTTCCATGACGCAAGCCACGCACTGCGCGGTGCTGAACATCCGCTACTTCCTGTGGGTCTGGGCTGAGGTCGCGGAAACGAGGAGCTGGGCACCGGTTTACCAGTGCGAACGAGAGCTCTGTCTGTCCGCAGGAAAACCACTGAGGGCTTGATGAAGTGCGGCCCAAAGCGGAACAACATGCCGGCTTCAGTCTGTAGATCCGACACGCCGCTCTGAGGTCTCTTGTACCGCTCAGACGCAGTACTTCCCAACCGGCACTTTGAAATCTGTGGCGCGGGGCGGGCCCGGCCAAGGACGAAGACTTCCTTGGAAGGGTCTACCCTCCACAATCACTCCTGTTTGACTTCAGCGCTCGCTCCTTTGGAGGGACTCTTTCGATCATCATCATCACAGCAGCAGCAGTAGCACTCCCCGTGGCCCACACAACACAGGTACAGGAGCCATGTGCAACTGCAAGCAGCAGCTGCCCAGCAGGTAACATGTTTTAATTTTTTTTAACGTGTCATGTAATTGTACTCAAAATTCTGGCTGGTGGTGGTGGGCTTCTGGGTGGGGTAAGCACTTCACTGCCTACAGGGCAAAAAAGGTATATTTAATGGTTACATATACCCTTTTTTTTTGCCCTAGGCAGTGAAGAGCCCACTCACTCCCAGAAGCCCACCACCAGGCACCAGCCAGCATTTTGATTACTCTTGTAATCAAAATGATGGCTCTGGTGGGGTTTTTTTGGGTGGGGGGTGGACTCTTTACTGCCTAGGGGGAAGAAAGTATATTTAATCATTAAATATATATCCCTTTTGCCTTAGGCAATGAAAAGCCCATTCCCACCTAGAAATTCACAAACAATAAATTTTAATAATGCCCAGGACTCATACATAGTGCCCACCCATATTCGCTCTGGGCCCACCCAAAATGTCAGGCCTGGCTACGCCACTGATGTGTGTGGAGACTATTTTGCTTGGAGGTCAAAAATGGTCTTTCATTATTTAAATTATCATATATATATATTCTGGTTTGGATACTATTTGGGTGATTCTAAAGAAATTCCAAGCTCTGTTGGGTATGATGAAGATGCAGTGTTTTAATCAAACTTGATTCTGTAGAAAGGAACCTGCAATGATTGTGCTCAAGCACATGTATTGGTCAGCTTATAGTATTAGTAGGAAAATGATATTACAATGAAATTACATTTATATATTAGAAAATAATTTGAGAAATGTAATGCTCTTAATTATAATTTTTCAGAGCATGTAGTCCTCACTTTCAGTAAAATCAGTGTACTTTTTTATTCTGGATTGTGCATCAGGCTTGTATAATGTCCACAGTGTAGACCACTGTCTGGACACCTTTACCCTATTTTAATAAGAATCTATAGGGCTCATTTTCAAAGCTACTTTGTAAGTCTAAGAGCTTTGAAATTACGCCTCCACATCATGCTTGTGCTTAATCAGTTTTATAATTAAATATAAAATGGGAAACATCTCAATACTACTTTCTCTTGTTACTTGTGCACAGTTTGGTTAAGCATAAAAAGCTGGTAATCGTGATTTTTTTTACACGTTCTCACAATGGTCCTCTCTCAGAGGACATAGGTGCTGACTCTGTGGGTGCTGTGGGTGCTCGAGCACCCCCAATATTTTAACCCACCGGAAGTTCCGGTTCCAACCCCAGCCAGCCCGACCTCTTCTCCCTCAACAGTCCTCCGTCCTCGCCTTCCTGCCGCCCAGAATTTAAAACTCATCTTACCTCGGGTCCCGGTAGCAGTGAAAGGCGAGCAGGCTCGGCGCTTCAGCCTTCCCTTCTCTCCCAGCTCTGGTCCCGT
The DNA here is from genome assembly GCF_901765095.1 of Microcaecilia unicolor. NCBI lineage: Eukaryota > Metazoa > Chordata > Amphibia > Gymnophiona > Siphonopidae > Microcaecilia > Microcaecilia unicolor. The sequence goes on along the minus strand of NC_044041.1, from coordinate 123,899,275 downwards.
CCTCATTTCCTGTTTCCGGAAAGGAATCCTGTTCAGAAGGAATGGATCCTAAGGAGCTTAGCCGAGATTGGGTGGCAGAACCGGTGGCGGGAGGTGGAGATGGTGCTGGCCAGATTTATACGGTCTGTGCCAGAGCCAGGGTGGGAGGCGGGACTGGTGGTTGGGAGGCGGGGATAGTGCTGGGCAGACTTATACGGTCTGTGCCCTCAAAAGGACAGGTACAAATCAAGGTAAGGTATACACAAAAAGTAGCACATGTGAGTTTATCTTGTTGGGCAGACTGGATGGACCGTGCAGGTCTTTTTCTGCCGTCATCTACTATGATAACTTTGCTAATATGGATAAAGGGAAGGTGAGGCAGATAAAGTGTGTGGGTGATGACTCTCTAATTTCCACTTTCCAGTATCCCAAGCTTTGGTGATCTTATGTAAAGAGGATTATAAAATAGGGAGGATATGATAGCAAGCAGAGTTAATGATTTTCATGGTTAATAAAAGGGAAAGATGTCATGCTCCAGTGACTGGTCTGGTTTTCTTTCATGGAGAGGACAGTTATGTCGTTGTGTAGATGGGAAAACAGGTTTTTTGTTTTATTTTTTTAAAACAAGTTCTGAGTCATGCTGTTCTTGCCTGCCAGCAGTTTCTCTTGTTTTGAAGATTGCAAAGGCACTGGCAGAAAATGATGTTACTGAATAGCAAAGTGCATTCCAGAACTTGGTACTTTGCAAACTGTTGCAGAATTTCAGACTCTGTGTTTGGATCTAATTTATTTATTTATTTGTGACATTTATATCCCACATTATCCCAAACAAGTTTGAGTTCAATGTGGCTTATAATAAACAGTATTGGATACATAATGGTTGTTGCACTCCTTTTTTATTATCTCGTTTTTTTTTTTTTTTTAAATCATCCTTTTTATTCAGACAATTCAACAACTTCACACAATGTAAAAGACAATACAACATATTTGGTCTGCCTGAATATTTTAACATTTTTGAACACAGCTCTTCCCCCCCTCCTCCCCTCCTACCCTCTATCCCTATCCCCCCCCCCCCCTCCCCAAGTCACTTCAAGAGTTCAAGATTTTGCTTCTTGCCACTGGAGTGAGAGTGTCCCAAAATGGAGACCAAATGTGACAAAACTGATCACCTCTCTTGGAGGCTAAGTCTCTTATACCTTTCTTTTCTATGGCACAAGCTTGAATCATTGCGGACCTCCAGTGTGCTATACTCGGATGATCTGTTACCAACCACAGTTGCAATATGACACGCTTTGCCATTAATATTGTCCTTTTCAAGAATGCTGTGAATCCTGCCGGCGCAGGCCGCTGTATTTCAAAAAGATCAAACAGTTGTTTAGAAGTTAGTTTCCATGTATGGTTCCAAATTTGGGAGACGTGTTTGCTCAGTTCAGTCCAAAAGGCTTTAACCGGCACACATGTCCAATACATGTGCCCCAAGTGAGCCGTAATATCATTACATTTTGGGCAATTGTCCAATTTTTGAAGCGTAGCTTTATATGCTCTGTGCGGGGAGACGTGTAACCGAAGCAGAAATTTATATTGTAGCTCCCACCAGGTAGCATTGTCTGTAACTGTAGTGATAGACTTAAGACATTTTTCAATCTGCTCAGGATATAGATTACTCTGCAATTCCTCATTCCATGCTTGTGCCACCCGGTGACAGTCAATTTGTTGCAAAGAGTCCCTCAAACCACGATGAAAATAACTCAGGGGCACTCGTGACTGTGCCTCAAGACCCAGTATTTCATTAAGTTTTTCCCAGGAAACATTAGTTAATGATTCTGCTGGTAAAGAATTTACATAGTGTCGTAATTGTGTATATGCTAACCAGTCATTCACACTCAAACCATACTCTTTCTTCAATTCCTCAAATGGTTTTAATGTCCCTTGTTCAGTTACCACATGGAATAAGTACCTAATTCCCATTTTAGCTCACCTCTGGAAAGGGACCAAAGAACCACCTGCCGGAAAAGCCAAATTACCCTTTATGGGCAATAAAGCTGAAATCCTGGTATTTACCCGCAGGATCCTGCCCATCCATCTCCATGCGGCTCTGAAGGGCAAAAGGATCGGCCTGTAGGGGCCCAACCCCGGCAATTCTCTGGAGGGCGCATGGAGCCAATAAGAAAATTGCATTTTTCCCAGAATTGCCACCTCTGCCTCCGTACAAGAGAAAAAATTTGTAGAACGGAACCAGTCGGACAGATGTCTCATACTGCTAGCCAGGGAAAACAATTTTAAGTCTAGGAGTCCCAAACCCCCCTTTATGCGTGGTAACAGCACTTTACAAAATGGCAGACGGGCCCTCTTTCCCTGCCATAAAAAATGTGTCAATTTTTTCCGCAGCCACTTTTCATCTCGGGGCCTCAAATGAAATGGCAACATTTGAAATATGTAAGTCCACTTGGGGAAAAGGGCCATATTGTAAAGCGCTATACGTCCCAGTAAAGTAATCAGAAGTGCCTGCCACCTCTGCAAAGATTCCACCGCTCGTTCCTTTATCGGCCCCATATTAAGTTCATAAAGTTCCACTAAATCTGCGGGACTATGTACCCCCAAATATTTAATACTAGAGTTTGCCCATTGAAAGGGGAATTTTCCCTCCCACTGCATTCTAACGTCCGATTGAATAGGGAGGGCCACGGACTTATGATAATTTAAGGTAAACCCTGTCAAAAAACGAAACTCATCTAGATTCGCCATTAAGTGCCGCACCGATGAGGCAGGATTAGTCAATGTCAGAAGGATGTCATCAGCAAAAGCCAACACTTTGACCTCCAGCGATGGCATGCTTATCCCCACAACATCCGGGTCCCTCATGATCGTTCTAAGCAGTGGCTCTAAGTATAATAAAAACAGTAATGGGGATAAGGGATAGCCCTGCCTAGTACCCCTCTGTAACTGAAATGGAGCAGACTGATGTCGATTCGCGACTACTCGAGCAGAGGGGTTATTATATAGTGTTGAAACCGCCTCCATGAACCAGCCCCCTACACCAACATAATCCATGACTTGAAACAGGTAGGCCCACTGCACCTTGTCAAATGCTTTTTCAGCATCCAGGCTTACCAACATCAGCCGCTCTCCCGTGGCATGACTATGTGCAATAGACATCAGCACTTTTCGTACATTTACCGTTACTTGCCGACCCCTAACAAAACCCACCTGGTACTTCCCAATTAAGGATGGTAAATGCTGGGCAAGCCTGTCTGCCAAAACTCGGGCCAAGATTTTTATATATCCCATTTTTTTTAACCTACAGTAAGCTAAACCAAATTTCTACTGTAATATGTTTCAATCATTTTTATTAAGTTGACATAATCAGCTGGAACATTTCACATTACACAAGTAAGTTCCAGAACAGCAGTTGGCATATCTTCACATTTTGTATTTTTATTATTATTAGTAGTTCCCCCCCCCCCCAAACTACTCCCCCTCCCCTCCAATGTAGTGACTTTGCTAACACAACAGCTTTATTGCAGCAGTGTAGCCAGACCTCGGCGGGAGGAGGGTCCAGAGCCCAAGGTGGTGGAGGCACACTTTAGCCTGCTTCTCTCAGCCACCGACCCCCCAGCCACTTTCGACCCTACTGCCACTGTCACCCCTCCCCCGCCACTTTTGACACCCCCCCTGCCACCGCCGCAAGGTACCTTTGCTGGCAGGGTCCCCAACCCCTGCCAGCCTTAGTCTTCTTCAGCGCCGGTCTCCGGCTCGCTCGCTCACTTCGCTGATCTGTGCTGTGAGTCCTGACGTTCATCACGTCCTGCATGGGACCCCTGCCAGCAAAGGTACCTTGCAAAAGCGGAGGGGCGGAGGGGTTGAAAGTGGTGGGGGAGGGTTGGTGGGAGGTCAAAAGTGGAGGGGGCCCAGACTAAATCTGTGGGGGCCCATGCCCCCATGGCCCCACCTAGCTACGCCCCTGCTTTATTGGTGTGTCAGCTTGTTCACTTTAGTGCTTAGAATTGCATTTGCTTTGGGGATATTTAAAACCTTGCCTTTGGAGTCTAAGCAATGTTAGAATTTACACAATGGTCTTTCTACAATGCTGAGACCTCATCTGAGGTCGGTACTGTTTCAATTTTTGTGGATGTACCTCTGCAAGATATCAGTAGGTAGAGTCACTTAAAGCTCAACAGTCAGAGACAAAAGGACATAACTCGACACAATATCCATGCAGAGGTACATCCTCAAAAATTGACACAGTACCCACATCAGATGAGATCTCAGCAGTAGCTTGTACAGACTGGACTTGCCGACCTGAATATGTATACCTTGGAGGAAAGGAGAAACAGGGGTAATATGATACAGACGTTCAAATATTTGAAAGGTATTAATCTGCAAACAAACCTTTTCTGGAGACGGGAAGGTGGTAGAACTAGGGGACATGAATTGAGGCTGAAGGGGGGCAGACTCAGAACTAATGTCAGGAAGTATTTTTTCACAGATAGGGTGGTAGATACGTGGAGTGCTCTCCCGCGGGAGGTGGTGGAGATGAAAACGGTAATGGAATTCAAACATGCATGGGATAGACACAAAGGAATCCTGTTTAAAAGGAATGGATCCACGGAATCATAGTGGAGATTGGGTGGTAACACTGGTAATTGGGAAGGAAAACCGGTGCTGGGCAGACTTCTACGGTCTGTGCCTGATCATGACTGAATAGATATGGATGGCTTGAGTGTAAATTTTAAGGGCTTTGACGTTAGCTTCAGAACTTTTAGTACAAGAACAGTGCTGGGCAGACTTCTATGGTCTGTGCCCTGAGAAAGGAAAGGACAAACCAAACTCGGGTATACACATAAAGTATCGCATACCATATAAAATGAGTTTATCTTCTTGAGCAGACTGGATGGACTGCCATCATTTACTATGTTACTATGGTGCTATTTCTTCTAGGGTGCATTTCATCCTGCGCACACTACCATTGCTTCTGCTCTTCTTAGCTCATGAATTTTAAGATGTGAGGGCAACATGCCATAAAAGTACTACTACTACTACTTAACACTTCTATAGTGCTACAAGGCATATGCAGCGCTGTACACCATACACATAAAGACAGTCCCTGCTCAAAGAGCTCACAATCTAAATAAGACAGGTAACGGACAGAACAACTAAGGGGTATGGGGAATTAAAGAGGAGGGGATAAAAGGTACAGGCAAGTGAGCAGTGGTTAGGACTCAAAAGCGGCGTCAAAGAGGTGGGCTTTTAGCTTGGACTTTAAAACGGCCAAAGACGGGGCTAAATGTACATGCTCGGGAAGTCTATTCCAGGCGTGTGGTGCAGCAAGATAGAAGGAACGGAGTCTAGAATTAGCAGTAGAGGAGAAGGGGACAGACAAGAGAGATTTGTCAACAGAACAGAGTGCCCGAAGGGGAGTGTAGGGAGAGACAAGAGTGGAGAGCAGACGCGTAGTCACACTTCGGCGGGAGGGGGGTCCAGAGCCCAAGTGAGGGAGCAAATTTTAGCCCCCCCTCTGCCCACGACCCTCTCAACCCCCCTCCCGTCACCAACCCTCCCCCACTGCCGCCGTCGTCGCCTAACTTTGCTGGCGAGGGACCCCAATCCCCGCCAGCCGAGGTCCTCTTGCTTCCCGCGCAGGACGTCAGAAACAGAACGAAGCCTTCCGCGGGAAGCAAGAGGACCTCGGCTGGTGGGGGTTGGGGTCCCCCGCCAGCAAAGGTAGCCCACGACAGGGGAGGATTGGCAGCAGGGGGGGGGGTTGAGAGGGTTGTTGGCAGGGGGGTCCAGGCCCAAATCTACGGGGGCCTTGCCCCACATAGCTACGCCCCTGGTGGAGAGGTACTGGGGAGCAGCAGTTTATTTATGTATTGCATTTGTATCCCACATTATCCCACCTCTTTGCAGGCTCAATGTGGCTTACAATAAATCGTTCTTGGTGGTGATAGATTAGAACGTAATCACTTATTGTTACATAGAGATGTTGAATAACGTATTAGAGTTTAAAGCAAGCAGATATATAAAAATAGATCTGAGTAAAGATGTGGGAGATGTATACATTTGTAATTGTTATTCTGTATGGTATGCCTTTTTAAAAAGATGAGTCTTCAGTGATGTTCGAAAGTTTGTTAAATAGTTGAATTGGAACTATCTGTTGTAGTTTTGGGGCAGTTGAAAACATTAGAAGAGTTTAAGAATGGTATTGCTGTACAGAAGGTAAAGATTCTCAGTGAAGCTCAATGTCTTAACCTTGACACATACATTTTCTTTAGCTGCTGAAATCATTAAAAGGTGCAGAGATGTATGAAAAGCAGAATCATGCCTAGTCTTTCACAAGGCTGAAGATAATACATGCCTTAGCTGTCTTTTATTCAATGAACAGTCTGAGCTTGTATATAAACACACCAAATTATATTTTTTAAATTTTTTGCGGACCTCAGCATGGGGATCAAGTGGCTAATAAACTTCAATGCCGTATTTGAGCACCCAGAATCGTCACTGGTCCTTAATATATATATCAACTGTTTTTGCTAATTATCTTGATTTCCAGTTTAATGATCCTAATTATTCAAGCTTTTTTTTTGTCATGAATGAAGTTTAACCTATTACCTTTAGCTCTTATCATAGGACGAACTTCCTCTTGTAACCTAACCTAATTTGTCCCTTTACCCCAACTAGGTATTTCTCCTATCCGGAACTGGTAATACCACTTATGGAATTATGTGAGCCACATTGAGCCTGCAAATAGGTGTGAAAATGTGGGATACAAATGTTATAAATAAATAAAAATATTAAGTTTTAATGATTTCATACCATTGATGATGGTGTTCATATTTGAAAAAAGCTTTCATCTAAAGTCTTTCAAAACTACTGTGTTTGAATGATAGCTGTTACTTTATAGTAGTCAGCTTAGCTTTATAAATTGAGTCAGCTGTTGAGGGTTCTTCTATCCAACATGCAACATGTTTTGCCAACTAACGGCTGTTTCAAGGACATGCCCCCTGTGTAAGAACGAATATGGTATATTAGAATTCACTTAGGGTTCCTTTAACTAAGCGCAGTAAGCCTAACGTGGGCTTACCGTTCGCTATATAGGAAGTATGGACCAATGAAGAGTGAGATGAATCATGGGGTGAGTTCCTTATGTGAAAAAAAGTCATCACTGAAGTCATTACTGTAGGTCCTTGTTTCATAATTGATGATGTTTAATTTATGCACATGGACATAGATTTTGTATTCATAAGTTACATTGGGGGGTCTGTTTTTGAACTGAATTTGGGATAGGACAATTCCAGTCACAAATCCTTGGGGAGGGAATTTCAAAAGAAAGATGCCAAGGTTGCTATGGAATTTCGTAAGTCTAAGTGCTTTGAAAATATGTCTCCAAGTATTATCCCGAGATATTTGAAATGAGGTACCAATGCAAGGGGAGTACCAGAAAGACACAGGGACAGATTTGGGAAAGGAAAATGACCTGTTATTCAATAACCAGTGATGTGCTGGCAGGGCCGCCAAGAGACTAAGCCGGGCCCAGGGCAAGGCTGCCCCCCCACCGCCGCCCTCCCCCGCCGCCCTCTCCTGCCGCTGCCGCTGCAGTTCCCGGTCTCACCTGCCTGCCCTCGGCTCCGTCTGCCACCAGGCCCCCTGCATTAAAATCAGCAGCGCCTCAGCTCCATTTGGAAAGGCAGATCGCCTCCCTTTGGGCCTTCCCTCACTGTGTCCCGCCCTCGTCTGATGTAACTTCCGGTTTCCGCGAGGGTGGGACACAGGGAGGGCCTGAAGGGAGGCGATATCATCTGCCTTTCCAAACGGAGCTGAGGAGCTGGCGGTTTTAATGCAGGGGGCCCGGTGGCGGATGGAGCCGAGGGCAGGCAAGTGAGACCGGGGACTGCAGCGCCGGCGGCCTGACCCCGGCGCCAGGCCCCCCTTGAAGGCCCAGGCCCGGGGGATTTTGTCCCCCCTGCCCCCCCCCCCTCGGTGGCCCTGTGTGCTGGATCCGGTTTGCACTAGCTCGCAAACAATTTTGCGAGCTGGTTGTTACCGTATATACTCGACTATAAGCTGACCTTTTGGGGCTAAAAAAGGCACAAAAATTGGGATCTTGGCTTATAATCGAGTCGGCACACCATTTCTTGCTCCCCCTGTAATGACCAGCCCGCCTTTCTCTCTTCCTCCCCCCTGCAGTGACCATGATTCTTCATGCCAGTATGCCTGCACTGCTGCCTCTGAAGCTTCTGCTGACACAGAAGTATGGTAACTGCAAGCTGGGCCGGTGTGGGGCCTTGAGCATCTATGCATGTTCAAGGCCTGCAGGATTAGACAGGCCTTGAGCATGCAGATATGCTCAAGGCTCCTCACTGGTCCAGCTTGCAGTTACTATACTTCTGTGTCATTGGTAGCTTCAGAGGCAGGGTGCAGGCATACTGGTAAGAAGAATCTTGGTCACTGCAGGGGTTGGGGGAGAAGGAGAGAAAGACATGCTGTACTGGTCATCAAGGGGGGGGGGGGGGTGGAGAGCAATGAGAAAAAGGGAGCAAAATTCATTTTCCTGGTGCTTCCAGTGCAGTTTATTTAAGCTGAGAGAAGGAATGAACCAGTGCACTAGGTCTTATAATGGAATGCTTACTTATTCAGATATCATCTGGCACAGCACACTGAAATACTAATAAAGCAGCTGGCTGCTAAAATATTCAGATCACCAGATGGTAGAAATTATCTTTCAGGAAGCTCATTATATCATGCTTAGTTTGTAAGAGGACGACGATCTCATGCATATTCATTGTGGGTATCTCAAAAACCTGACTGGCTTAGTGTGTCCCAAGGACTGGATTGAGAACCCTTGGATTAAAGCAACACCAGTGGAAGTGCAGCGAAGCCTGAGAGTCCCATGATTACATTACATTACATTATGATCTTTTAACCTGCTACAACGAACAAGTTCTAAGTGGATAACATCAAGAGAAAGAACATACTCCAGATAATTATACAGAATAATCCCAATCTAAAACTTGATAGCAACATCTATAAGTTAGTAGATGTGTTTTCTAAAAAGAAAAGTCTTCAACAATTTCCTAAACTCAGGATAGTAATCTATGGGACCCTTTTACTAAGCCATGGCAAAAAGTGGTCTGTGGCAGTGCAAATGCGTCTTTTGGGTGTTTGTTGGGCCAGTTTTTACCACATCCTAGAAAAAGGGCCTTTTTTTAAGGGGCTGGAAAATGGATATGCGGCAAAATAAAAACAAGTGCGCATCCATTTTTGTCCTGAGACCTTACCGCCACCCATTGACTTAGCGGTAAGGTCCCACATTTCACCCCTTCCCCAGCACCTCACAACTCAAATATAAATAGTTTAACTCATAAGGATCCCCAAACTTTATTGGTGTAAAACTTCTTCTGAAGGTGGCCAAAATTCCATTTTACCAAGTTTGGCGGGCAGCAGTAACGTCCCTTAGCCACCGATGTTGGCATGCTATGCATGCGTAGTTGTCAGTGACTCAAGGATGGTGCTGCACTCTGCAGAGCTTTGTAGAAGGGAGTTCTGGTTGCCTTTGGAGGAGGTCCTCAGGTGGCCATGCTTGGAGATCCCCACTATAGCAAGGGTCAGAGCTGGTGTTAGACATGCTGGAGCCAGGTCAGAAAATAAAGGAGGGGGCTCTCCCAATCCCTGCCTCCCCTCCAATCTCCCCACCTGCAATTACTATCATACCAACGGACCCTCACCAAATACAAAACAAGGGATCACAAAAATAGAACTGGGAACCCCAAGAAGTTAAACTTGGAATGTACTGCAACACTAGAGAAACAAAAACAGATATGCACTATGCACATTTCCCAAAGCTAAAACATATTCCATTTAATAGATTCAAAATAAAATGCTTTTTTTGTACCTTTGTTGTCTGGACATTTTACTTTTCAATCATGCAGCTTCCAGTTTCTTTTTTCCTGTCTTCTGTTAATTTTCTTTCAAGTGGCTGCTGCCCATTTGTCTTTTCTTTTCTCCCGTCTTATTCCATTTCTTCATTACACCTACCTTTGACACATTGATATTTCTTTTTTAGCTCTTTCCTCTCTCTTTTGTTTCTTTACTGTCTCTCTGTTCACTCAAATTTCACCCTCGTTCTCATCCTTCGCCTTTTTACTTTTCAGTTACCTATCAAATTCCATTTCCTTCTCTCACCCACTAGCTGTTCCATTCCTCATCTCAGTCCTTCCCCCATCCTTCCATTCCCTTTCATCTTTAATCAACTTTCCATTATCATATTTCTGCCCCCCCCCCATAATCACTATCTTCCTCATTTGTTTTCTTGGCACCTCCCCTTTGGCCTATCCCACCATTTGCAGCATCTTCCTCCTTCCAGCCTTTTAGTTCAGTGCCTGCTCCCTCTTTCTCCCCACTCTTGTAGCCTGTCTCCCTGTCCCTTTCACACACACACCCTAGCATCTTCCAGCCCCCTTTCCCTGTGGTCCAGTATTTCTTCCTCTCTCTTCCCTCCCTCCAATTGTCCAGCATCTCTCCCTCATTCCCTTCTGTCCCTGGATCTACAATCTCCCTCTTTTTCTCTTCCCCCTCTAGTGCATATCTCTCCCTCCCTCTCCTCCGCCCCAATGTCTAACCTCTCTTCCCTCCTTCCGGCTCCAGCACACCACCGGACGGACCTCACAAAAAAGGTGCCGGTACGCCGTACTGGTGCATACCGGCACAAAAAAAAGCACTGTATCATTAGCATATATATAAAATTGCAGCTGAAGTGAGTCTAAATAATCTGCTAAGAGTTGCATGAAAATATTGAAGGCAAAAGAGGGGACCCCTGAGGCACCCCACACACACCATGTCCCAAGAGTCAGAAAGTTCACTTTGCATCTTCACCCTATGTGATCTGATTAAAAAACCTTGGAACCAGGATAAAATAAAACCCTGAATCCCTAATGAATCAAGGAGCAAAAGCAAAACAGTGTGATGAACTAGGTCAAAAGCACTGGACAGGTCAAATTGAACTATGACCTTGGCTCAGTAGCTTCTGACTGGATGTCACCAAAGAGCAAACCACAGTCTCGGTGCTAAAGCCTTGGTGAAATCCTGATTGAGAACTATGTAATAACTGAAATTTATCCAAAAAAGTTCAGCTTTTCAGTTATCCATCCCTCAATCACCTTAATGAACAAAAGAATGGATGCCACTGGTTTATAATTTGTAACAAAAGAGAGGGAACAAAGTACAAACTAAAGTCCAAACAAAAAAACAGCACCACGGGCCTTTAAAAATGGAACACAGTTCTTTAATGAATGAGCCTTGACAAAAAGACCCGACACGGGCCGTGTTTCGGTGACTAGCACCTGCGTCAGGGGTCACAGTGATGACGTGGAAAACTTGGGGAATAACTCGAATATATTCCTCTACAATATATTATTCCTTACCCCACGTCTCATGTAGTAAAAGCTACAAAGCACCAAGGCACTTTCACTTTCTGTATCAGAAAGTGAAAGTGCCTTGGTGCTTTGTAGCTTTTACTACATGAGACGTGGGGTAAGGAATAATATATTGTAGAGGAATATATTCGAGTTATTCCCCAAGTTTTCCACGTCATCACTGTGACCCCTGACGCAGGTGCTAGTCACCGAAACACGGCCCGTGTCGGGTCTTTTTGTCAAGGCTCATTCATTAAAGAACTGTGTTCCATTTTTAAAGGCCCGTGGTACTGGTTTATAATTTGTCAGATTTAATGCATTACCCTTAGAGTTCTTTAATACTGAGGTCAGAACAATACCACCACGTGAAAGAGGAAATCTACCAAGTTGAAACTGTATATTTAACCAGTTAGTAAAAAAACAAACAAAACTAGGACTAGAAGACCTCATGATTAGAAGGGCAACTATCCAAGAAACAATGAGATGATGCAAACCTTTTTAGTAGCCCAGTGATATCTGTAGCCGTTATTGGTTCAAAAACGTCCCATAACCGATCAGATGGTATAGATGTATCCCTAGTATGCAAATAAGGTGCAACATCTTGTGTCAGGTAGGTATTTCAGATAGAACATACACCTTCTCCTTAAAGTAGACAGCCAGATCAGAGGCAGATGGGAGAACTAGTCCAGTTTTATTAGTGCAGTCAATAACTGGAGGAAAGTGAATGATATGAGTATTAAACTGTATTTCTGTAGCTCCTTAAGTACACTTGTGGACACTCCCAAAATCATTACAAAATTGCTAATATAAAACTGGACTTAAGGGCCATTTTATTTCATTTTGTTTGCACCTATTACTGATTTTGTAGTTAAATCACGCTCGTTAGTATCACTACCAGAGGTGGAACCGGGGTTTCTGGTACCAACTGTTTGAAGGATTTAAAAACATGTATCGATGACTACAAGCGACATTGTGAAGTTATTACAACTTTTGAAAACTTGAGTCCCTCTTGGAACATAAAATATTTTAGCCAAAACAATAGCTAGATACTTTCAGTGTTAGAAGCTATAGGAGTTAAAAGAATTTAGGTTGATGAGCCTTCTTTGCTCTTTATTTCTTTAAGTACTGGTAATTTTGGACTTTGGTATTATCTATGTCCATTGTAATGTTCTTACGTTCTAAATTGCAAAATAAAAAGAGAGCCCATTGTTAAACATTTACCAGCACACCACTGTCAACAACTGACTGCTTTGGAATGGTTAAGTATTAAGAGATTGCCAGAAAGCCATTTTGAAATCTGGAGTAATGATTATTCAAGAGCAGAGACATCAGGAGACAGGGGGTCAGTGAGATAAACTAGGAGAATATCATCTGCATAGAAATAAGCAGAAAGCTTTAATTCCTGAATGAGTAGAGCGAGCAGACTCAAAAGATATTAAAAAGTAGGGAAGTAAGAACAGAGCCCCGGGGAACCCCACAGGAAAGCGGGTAGGTATCAGAAGTAGAAGTGGCAGTGACTAGACAGAAAAGAGTTGAACTAACCTGTTCCTGTGAGACAATTGTCCCACAGTCACTGAAGAAGAAGGGAATGATCAACTAGGTCGAATGCTGTTAAATATAATGTCATGTCCAGACGTAAACTAACTAACAGGTTATAAAAAGCTGAAAAATTTTTATTGACCAGTGTTTATATGGATAAATGAGGAACAAATAGTGAAGGAAGCATGAATGATCTCTGGGATAAAAGTATGTGATTAAAAATAAAACAAACAAACAAAACATTTTATTACAGAGTTCATTCAATCTTCTGTTGGTTTACATCAGGACATGACATCATTTTTCATTGCTGACATGTTTTTTTGTCCCAGAGTTCATCTTGGTCTTCACATTTCTCAAAAGGACGCAAAGGGCAATCAAAGTGGATATCTGCTGGACCATTCAGGTCTTTATCTGCCTTCACTTACTATGTTACTATTGTTACATTGTATTCACTTTTTTTTTTTTACATTTTATTCACAAATTTATTTTTACATTTTAGTCACATTTTTTTATTTTTTATTATTTTCAGTTTCTTTTAGCTCTTCCCCAGCCCCCACCACACATCATTTTTTTTCATGCCCATATTGTATGTTTTTGTTTTCAGTTAGTGTAATTTTTCTAACCGGTTACTTCTTTAATCGGACCCGATATTGTACCTAACCGGTCATGTTTTAGCCGGTTTCTATACTGTATTAACTGGTCATGTTTTAGCCGGTCTTCATATGCATTATTCATCTCATACATGATTCATTATCGTACATTTAAATACGCTGATGTTATGATATGTTTCTCCCTTTTCACCCAGCTGCGGTAGTGATTTTGGCATTTGCATTAACTTTATACACTGCAAGGTTGGTAAGATTCTTTCTTTGATTACTGACACACCGCGTAAGCGCATAGATAACCGTTTTTTAAAAGGTTTATATGGTTTTTAGACCCTAACATTTTTCTCTTCTAGATGCCACAGTAGTACTTTTTAGTATCTTAGATTCATGGTTTTACATCTATTCTTATTCTCACTCTGGAATTTTTATTCTCACTCTGGTATTTTAAGGTTTTTTAGTTCTTATGTCCATGATACCTTTTTTTTAGTATCATACATTGGGTGCCTTTAATGTTTATGTTTATTGGGGGACTTGATATAGCACCTGTCACAACAAATCAAAGTGGTTTACAAACAATTAAGATAAGGAGATGGAAAAAGAATGCCAATATCAGAAGAGCAGGGGAAATAGTCAGAAAAAGTCAGAAAAGGGAGAGATAGTGGAAGCAGGTAGGGAAACAGGAATATCCAACTATCTACCGAAGCCCAATGCCAAAGGACCGAAAACCATAGGGTTAGGGGACATTTTTGGTGCCATTTTCAACATTCTGTTTTTCTAATAACCACTCATTCACTGCACCAGAAACTACACACAGCATTGTAGCTATCAAAGGTAGGTTATGTGGTGCTAGTTTTCCGTTCAGTACTCCTATCAACTACAATGACATTCTATACTATTGTTACTATAGTCATTGGGCTTTTTCAAACAGAATGTTTCTAACACAGATGAGAATTATCAGTTTTGTTTTGTTTTTTTAATAAATGTGAGTCATCATTATGTCTTTTACACATACTGTGAGATAGAGATTCCCCTTCTTCTATCATTCTTATAAAGTAGTCCATCCCTTTGTAATGCAGACTGAATTTGTTTTAACTTTTACAGTATTTTTTTTATTTATATACCATGGTTTGTATATATATAGTTATTTTAATTTGTTTGCTCATTGGTTCTATATGTTCTTTTATATCTATATATCTATATGTTGCTTGGTAAGTTGATTGATATGTATTCTTTTTGTGTACAGTATTTGTTGTGTCCCTGAAGCAGGTGGCTGTGTCCACCGAAACACGGCCCCTTATCAGGTCTTATTCTGGTGCCTCAATAAAGAATTTTAAAGTTTCTACTCCCTGTTTGGTAGTTGCTGTGTCATCCTCTACTTTTTTTTGGCTCTCTTTGGATTCCTGTAGGGGTTTTCTCCTGTTTCCGCTTTGGACATAAGGGAAATTTGCAATAGCACTTAGTACATAAGTACATAAGTAATGCCACACTGGGAAAAGACCAAGGGTCCATCGAGCCCAGCATCCTATCCATGACAGCGGCCAATCCAGGCCAAGGGCACCTGGCGAGTTCCCAAACGTACATTCTATACATGTTATTCCTGGAATTGTGGATTTTTCCCAAGTCCATTTAGTAGTGGTTTATGGACTTGTCCTTTAGGAAACCGTCTAACCCCTTTTTAAACTCTGCTAAGCTAACCGCGGCAACGAATTCCAGAGTTTAATTATGCGTTTGGTGAAGAAAAATTTTCTCCGATTTGTTTTAAATTTACTACACTGTAGTTTCATCGCATGACCCCTAGTCCTAGTATTTTTGGAACGTGTGAACAGACGCTTCACATCAACCTGTTCTACTCCACTCATTATTTTATATACCTCTATCATGTCTCCCCTCAGCTGTCTCTTCTCCAAACTGAAAAGCCCTAGCCTCTTTAGTCTTTCTTCATAGGGAAGTCGTCCCATTTCCGCTATCATTTTAGTCGCCCTTCGCTGCACCTTTTCCAATTCTACTATATCTTTCTTGAGATGCGGCGACCAGAATTGAACACAATACTCAAGGTGCGGTCGCACCATGGAGCGATACAACGGCATTATAACATCCTCACACCTGTTTTCCATACCTTTCCTAATAATACCCAACATTCTATTCGCTTTCCTAGCCGCAGCAGCACACTGAGCAGAAGGTTTCAGTGTATTATCGACGACGACACCTAGATCCCTTTCTTGGTCTGTAACTCCTAGCGTGGAACCTTGCATGACATAGCTGTAATTCGGGTTCTTTTTTCCCACATGCATCACCTTGCACTTGCTCAATTTAAACGTCATCTGCCATTTAGCCGCCCAGTCTCCCAGTCTCGTAAGGTCCTTCTGTAATTTTTCACAATCCTGTCACGAGTTAACGACTTTGAATAACTTTGTGTCATCAGCAAATTTAATTACCTCGCTAGTTACTCCCATCTCTAAATCATTTATAAATATATTAAAAAACAGCGGTCCTAGCACCTACCCCTGAGAAACCGCACTAACTACCCTTCTCCATTGTGAATACTGCCCATTTAACCCCACTCTCTGTTTCCTATCCTTCAACCAGTTTTTAATCCACAATAGGACATTTCCTCCTATCCCATGACCCTCCAATTTCCTCTGTAGCCTTTCATGAGGTACCTTGTCAAACGCCTTTTGAAAATCCAGATACACAATATCAACCGGCTCCCCTTTGTCCACATGTTTGTTCACTCCTTTAAAGAATTGAAGTAAATTGGTCAGGCAAGATTTCCCCACACAAAAGCCGTGCTGACTTGGTCTCAGTAATCCATGTCCTTGGATGTACTCTGTAATTTTGTTTTTGATAATAGCCTCTACCATTTTCCCCGGCACTGACGTCAGGCTCACCGGACTCAGACTCCCACAGATCAATCCAGAGACTCGTGGGATGTAACAAAGCAGTTCTCAATAGGGCAGGAACTGGCGATCCCTGCCACCAGGACTGAGGCACCGAAGGCTGAATTGCCATGGGAAAACACATTCAACCTATAATGCTTCAGAAAGTTTTAAGCCAAATCCCAAGTCACCGACTTACAGATCTCATCAGTAGAGACTGACTTCAACTCCGCAAATGAAGTGAACTGTGCCCTAGCGGAATGAGCCCTAAGGTCCAATGGCAGAGGCTTGCCAACATGTATGCTGAGGAGATGGCCTCTTTCAGCTACTTTGCAATGGTAGCCTTCAACACCTGATTGCCTTTCCTGCAACTGGCAAACAGAACAAAAAGCTTATCCGAATGCCAAAACTCATTAGTGACCTCCAGATACCAGTCAAGAATTCGACAAACATCAAGGCACTGCAGGGAACTAAACTCCTCTGGGTGTTCCTCCCTGCAGTGTGACGGCAACGAAATGGGCTGGTTCAAATGGAAGGTGGATACCACCTTAGGCAAGAAGGAAGGAACTGTCCGGACAGAGACCCCTGCTTCAGTAAAGTGCAGGAACGAGTCCCTGCACAAAAGGCCTGCAATTCTGAAATCTGGCACATCGAGGTAATCACCACAAAAAAGACCGCCTTCAGGGTGAGATCCTTGACTGAGAGAGCACTCAGGGGCTCAAACAAAGGCCTCTGTAGGGCCCAGAGAACCAGGCTCAGACTCCATGCTGGGCACACTGCCGAGGAGGACACAAATGACTGACCCCATGAAGGAACCGGACTGTATCCAGATGTGCTGCTAATGACAACTGCTGAATGCAGCCCCGAAAACACGTCAGCGTTGTGACCTGAACCTTCAAGGAACTCAAAGATAAGCCCTTCACTAAACCATCCTGCAAGAATGACAAAATATATGCCAAGGATGCCTGAGCCACAATGGCACCTCTAGAGGAGCACCAAGAATCAAAGGTGCACAACACTCTGGTATAGGAAATCAAGGTGGATCGCTTCCTGGCTTGAAGCAGCATTTTAATCACCTCCTCCAGATACACCTTCTTTCTCAGTCGCAACATCTCAAGACCCAGGCCGTAAGACCAAAGGGGGAGAGATCCTCCATGAGCACTGGCCCCTGAGACAAGAGACCCCGCTGACTTGGCAACCGCACTGGCTTGTCGACCAGTAGTCTGACCAGGTCAACATACCATGGCCACCTGGACCAATCTGGCTCCACCAGGATCACCAGTCCTGGATGCCGTGCAATACGCCTGAGCACCCTGCTGACCATCAGCCACAGAGGAAACACATACAGGAGCACTTCGACTGGCTACGGTTGCAGAAGTGCATTGATGGCCTATGAATTGAGCTCTTTCTGTCTCCTGAAGAATCAAGGAACCTTGGCATTGTCCCTCGTGGCCATGAGATCCAGCCCGGGAAGTCCCCAATGAGCTGAGATCACCTGAAAGGCCTCCAGGGATAGCAACCATTCTCCTGGATCAAAATCCACCTGAACATTCAGCTCTCCCTCAATGTGCACCACTGACAGCAAGTTTCTAGTGCCAATGCAACACTCCTTGTGCCTCCTTGCCTGTTTGATATACACCACTGCAGATGCATTGTCCAAAAACACTCACACTGCCCTGCCTTGTACCGGGGCAAAAACTGCTGCAAGGCATCTCAACTCCAGATGGTTGATAGGCAGCAATGCTTCCACCTAGGACCAAAGGCCCTGAGCCATCCAACCCAGACAGTGGGCTCCAGTGGCGTTCTTATCTTGACTGCCACCAGGGGCGGATCCCCCCTGTGCATCCCCCCCCCCGGTTCATCACCCCCCTGGTGCATCACCCCCTCAGCACATCTCTCCCCCTGGCCCATCACATCCACACCCCCCGGCACATCACCTCCTGGGGGTGCATGGAGCAGTCATGTGGCTGTTGGCGCCGCTGGTTCCCTGCCAAGAAACAGGAAGTAACGTCAGAGGGAGCAAGGAACCAGCAGAGCTGACAGCCACACAGCTGCTCCCTGCACCCCCTTACAGTATTCACCTGGGGTGGACCGCCCCCACTGCCCCGCCCTTGGTATGCCACTCGGGCAAGTTCTTACCTGCAAATCCAGCCGCAAGAGCAACTGGCTCAATGACCCCAGAAACCACCGATGATCCTACTGTGTCAGAGTGCACCAAAGGTGGCCACCACAGGAGCACAGGAGGAGTGAAGCATGTCTGAGCCCACCAAGTCGAGTTGAGTTGCTGGCAGAGTCCGAAATGTGGCAAATAATAAGGGATTCTGAAGAAAGGCTCGTATATTAGAACAATGCCTGTACCAGAAGAAGAGGTATAAGTCCCTCCTATCTAGATTGTATGGAGCTATTTCAGAGGAATATGGTATAACTAAGCCTCCACATATGGCAGCTTGGGATAGATGGTTTTCCATTAGTGGAAGAAAAATGGACGAGTCCATAGACATGTTCATAGGTGTTCCTTTGCTACTAATTATACGTAATTCACTATATAATACTATGTCAGTTGTATATAGCACATTCAGTGCTGTACAGGAGGGGGATCTGTGTTGTGTTGACAGGATGTGGGGAATTAATAGGATCCTTTTTTCATATATGAAGGGAATTCAGTGTTCTTTAAGGTTTTGGGAGGAAGTAATTTCACAGATATGGGAAATAATGAGGACTACAATGAATAAAGACCCAAAATGCTATCTGCTAGGACTGATTGGGGAGGGGGAGGGGAGAGAGAGATTTGCATCTTGTCCAATTGGCTCTATTTATTTATATGTTTTACATACTGCTTTCAAGTTAACAAAAAAAAAACTATCTAAGTGGTGTATAGTTAAAATCATTCTATCCCTTCTTATGTACCCCCAAACCTTTCCAAAAAATATTAAAGACCATTACTCTCCCCCCACTCCCTTCCTACCTATACAAGGCAGCAAACAGAGTCCAAATTACTAGGGTATACCCTAACACTATATAGTAAAGTCATTTCTTGACCGTAATATTGACCCTCAGCTGGCTCCAGGTGGGGAACAGATATCCAGTGATCCCTCTGATATGCTAAATGAAAAAAAACAAACAAATAAACAGGTTTTTAAAGTTTTCCTAAAACCCTATAATCTAATTTGTGGAGCTTGGGGGCAATTTATTTCACAACACAGGGGCAGCTATGGAGGAGGCTCTATCTCTCAGAAAGGTACTTCTAATATGCTCTAGAGGTGGAACTACTATCAGTGAACCTTGACTGGAACAGAGGGGGCAAGTAGGAGAATAATGGACCAACTTTTGGGACAGATATAAAAAACCCTTATTATGTAACACCTGAAAAATCAGACACTAAATTGAACCCTTGATTTCATTGGGAGACAATGTACCTTCTCCAATAAAGGGTAAGCAGAAAACCATCAAGGAATCTTAAAAATAAGACATGCTGCTGCATTATGGGCCAAATGGAGATGGCTCAATAATCATCTAGGAAGTCCAAGATAGAGTATTATAGTACTTTTAAAACAAATAGGAGGAAATATTTTTTCACTCAACGAATAGTTAAGCTCTGGAGCTCTTTGCTGGAGGAGGTGGTAACGGTGATTAGCGTATCTGGGTTTAAAATGGGTTGGACAAATTCCTGGAGGAAAAGTCCATAGTCTGCTATTGAGACAGACATGCGAAGCAACTGCTTGCCCTGGGATTTGTAGTATGGAATGTTGCCACAATTTGGGTTTCTGCCAGGTACTTGTGACCTGGCTTGGCCACTATTTGGAAAACAGGATACTGGGCTAGATGGACCATTGGTCTGACCCAGTATGGCTACTCTTATGTTCTTATGGAAGAACATACAGCCGGATTACCAGCCAAAACTGGCAAAAATGACCTTAAACTATGTAGTGTTTTCACTCTAAAGAAAACTGAACTGACAGTACAAGACACTTGACACTCACTCATGAAGGTATGATCCATTCTTGTCACATCAAGGATGTCTTCCTCTTGCACAGAGGATATGTCTCTAGGGGCGTCTACCAGGAGGGAGGAGTTAGGATGGCCATTTTAGTTCGGGATTCAGTTATTAGGCATATACATAACTGGGTGGCTGATGGACGTGAGGATTGCTTGGTCACTTGCCTACCAGGTGCGAAGGTGGTGGACCTCACATGTCAACTGGATAAGATTGTAGACAGTGCTGGGGTGATGTTTTGCTACATGTGGGTACCAATGATGTAGGAAAATGTGGGATGGAGGTTCTGGAAATCAAGGTTCTTAGGTTAAAGTTGAAATCCAGAACCTCCAGGGTTGCATTTTCAGAAGCGCTCCCTGTTCTACATGCAGAGGCAGACAGAGCCCCCTAGTCTCAATGTGTGGATGATATGATGGTGCAGGGATGAAGGATTTAGATTTCTTAAGAACTGGGCAACATACTGTTGGAAGGGTGGGGCCTATTCCGAAAAGAAGGGCTGCACCTCAACTGGAATGGAACCAGACTGTTGGGGCTAATGTATAAAAAGGAGATAAAGCAGCTTTTAAATTAGAATCTGGGTGAAAGCTGACAGTTGCTCAGGAGTGCATAGTTCAGAGTGAGGTATCTCTGAAGGATACTATTGAAACAGGGAAGTTAGGACATCCCGACAGAGGGGTTGCAACAAAGGCAAAAGTCAGTCAAGAGCCTTTAAGCGGAGAGCAGAATAAAGATTACAAATTATCCCTGTCAACTGCTAAGCAGCTTGCAGATAGAAACAAAAATCACACTTTGGAATGTCTGAATACAAATGGTAGAAGCCTAAAAATACAATTAGAGTAAATGAAGAGGTAGATGTGACAGGCATCTCAGACCCAGTGGAAGGAGGATAACCAATTGGACACTGTGCTACCTGGTACAAATTATATCACAACGATAGGGTGGCTCAAACTGGAGGGGAAGGGGCGGGGTGGCACCAAATATTAGAGATGAAATTGAGTCTAAAATGCTGCTCAATTTTGTCAATTGCAAGGATTAATTGGTGGATGGAGGTGTGTGTATTGTGGTTGGATAATGCGTGTAATAAAAATTAAAGAGAAAAAAAGAGAAAAAAACACTTAAAAGAAGCTGGGAACAATGTGGCTGAAGGAAACATGGGAAGAGATCTTTTAAAACACTGTGAAAGCCTCTATCTGTACAAGAATACTGGATAATGGATATAAAGTACACTCGCTGGTATTTTGCATCTACTAAACTGAAGCATCTATTCCCATCCAGCTCAAATCTATTCTGGAAGGGACTGTTCTGAGAATTAGTATGTGATGAGATTGTGAAGGTTCTAAAGGAAATCTGAACCCAAGATGTTCGAATGTGAACTAGCTGGAACATTAGTGGGACGAGATAGTCACACAGTTTAGGTTTTTTTCAGTATTTAGTTTAAGCTTATAACGTGATGCCCATTGTTTCATAATTTCTAAGTAAATAGCTATTTCATTGATGCTATCGTCAACTGCTTCTGTTAGTGGCAGTAAAACTGTGAGAGGGCATAAGATGAAGTTAAGAGGAAATAGGCTTAGGACGAATCTGAGGAAATACTCTTTGATGGAAAGGGTGGTGGATGTATGGAATGGCCTCCCGGTGAAGGTCATGGAGACGAGGACTGCGTCAGAATTTAAAATAGCAAGGGACAGACATCTTAGGAAAAGTAGGAGTTTGTGGTTACTGAGGATGGGCAAACTGGATGGGCCATATGGCCCTTATCTGCCATCATGTTTCTATGTTTCTATGTTATATCATCTGTATACAGGTATAGTATTTTTGAAACATCAAAAAAATCTCCCAATGTTGTCATCAAAACATCAAAGTAGGAAATAAAGGGGACCCTTGTGGTATTCTCACCACAGAGTTCCAAGGTTCAGATTCAATTTGCTCGTTAATTACCCTATAAACCCTATTTGTAAAAAAAACCTCTCTAAACCACTTTATCACATCTCCCACAATTCCTAATTTACCCAATACATCCAACAAAAGAGTGTGGTCCATCAGATCAAAAGCGGACAAGTCAAATTGTAACAAAATAACTTGGTAACCTTGAGATATGAAAGTCCTAGCTTGTGCCAATAGTGAGCTGAACGTTTCCGTGCTAAACCCCAGTCTAAAACCAGATTGTGTTGGCAAAAGTACATTATGTCGATCCAAATAATCCTCCAATTGTTTTGCCTCCAAACCCTCCATGATGGTATGGGATGTTTATAATATGGAGAAATTAACAGCATATATGAGTCAGAGACCACATTTTAGAGAATGGAATGCATTTTGGGCTTGTTTGGGTGGGGATTCTTGTAGCTGGTTATGAATAGGAAGCATGGAATATGGGAATAGGGTCTTCTGAATGGGAGAGGATGAGAGACAGGATTACTAGTGCCATTGTTCTCCTAAGATTTTCTCTTTGGCCTTTTTTTCCTGTCTTTTGAATGTTAATAATGGATGATGTACTCTTGTACAAAAATTTCAATAAAATATGTTATTACAGTTGATCAACCATCTGTTTGTCACAGGAGCTGTTGAAACCATGGTGCTGAACTGCTGTGAAACATGTTTAATAATCTCCTAGGTTTATTCATCATTCTCATTTCAAGTTGCTTTTAGCAAAATGCCTTCCCTATTTCGTATATACAGGAAAAACGTTTAGTATATGTGGCCCAAAGACACTAAAAATCCCAGACCATTCTCCTTGCACAGTGTTCATTCTGTGACTTACGTGGTGCCGAATAAAAGTTGCTTTTATGATCCCTGGCTGTGAAGATTTCTTGGTTCACCCCTACTCTTTGCTTTGCTGTTCATAATTTGATGACATTTCTATAGGTAGGAATAAAGGCCAGTAAAGGAGATGCAGGTAAAAGCTTTTATTACTAACTAGTAAAAGAGGCCTGTTTCGAACAGAAAGGAAACGGGCACTAGCAAGGTTACAGGGCCCCTCCCCCTCCTCATCACCCCCTCCTCCCCCCTCATCACCCCCTCCTACTCTCCCCCTCCCCCCTCCTACTCCCTCCTCCCCCCCCTCCTCCTTCCCCATCCCATCTCCCCTCCCCCTCCTCCCTCCCCCACCCCCTCCTCCTCCTCCCCTTCTCCCCTCCTCCTCCCTCACTCATCCTCCCCCCTCTCAACCCCCTCCTCCTCTACCCCCTCCCCCCTTGTCTCAGGACCCCCCCTGTCCTCTCAGAATCCCCCCTCCCCCCTCTCTCTTGTCTCAGGACCCCCTCGTCTCAGGACCCCCCCTTGTCTCAGGACCCCCCTCTCCTCCAATGTCCGCGCCCCCTCTCCTCCCATTTCCGCCGGCCAGCACCTCCCTCCCTCTGTCTCTGTGGCCTCCGACAGCAAGGAGGACGTGTGTGGGAGCCCCAGCCCTTCGTACGTGGCAGCTGCTGTTTAAAAAGTTTTACCTCCTGCTCGTCCGCCCCTCCTCTACCCCCTCCCCCCTCTACCCCTCCCCCCTTGTCTCAGGACCCCCCCTGTCATCGCAGGACCCCCCTCCCCCCTCGTCTCACGACCCCCTTATCCGGGCTCCCCTCTCCTCCGAAGTCCGCGCCCCCCTCCTCCCATTTCCGCCAGCCAGCACCTCCCTCCCTCTGTCTCTGTGGCCTCCAACAGCAAAAAGGACATGTATGTGTGCCCCAGCCCTTCATACGTGGCAGCTTCTGTTTAAAATGTTTTTCCTCCTGCTCGTCCGGCAACACTGAAGTGCAGCAAGTACAGATGCCGCTTGTTTCAGCTGTTCCTCTGGTCCCGCCCTCATTTCCTGTTTGCAGAAGGGCGGGACCACAGGAACTGCAGAAACAGAAGCGAAACCACAGCCTGTCTGAAGCGGCGTCTGTACTTGCTGGACTTCAGTGTTGGCGGCCGAGCAGGAGGTAAAACTTTTTAAACAGAAACTGCCACTTACAAAGTGCTGGGGCACCCGCACACGTCCTCCTTGCTGTTGGAGGCCATGGAGACAGAGGAGACAGAGGAGACAGAGGGAGGGAGGCGCTGGCCGGCGGACATGGAAGGAGAGGGGTGGTGCGGACATTGGAGGAGACGTATGGGGGGGGGGGGGGACTGCTGAACTGGGAGGTGAAGACGCGTCGTGGTTTCCCAGGCAACAGTAACATCTCCTTAAGTCAGGCAAGCAGGTTCCTACTGCGGGAGGGTGACGTCAGGAGATGGTTACGAATGCAGTGAGAGAAATTGGAACGTTGCAGGAGCAAATTATTATATTAGACTAGTGGAACAAGAGCAACCCATCAAAAATGATAGGGACATAATGGCATATTTATGCTTAAAGTTCACATCCCTAATTTCCTCTGCCCTCGGAGCACCCCTTTTTTCTACTGCAGACTGACAACACATGCATTAGGCTACATTTTTCCTATTATACTTTCACTCTCCTTCTTGCCATTCTTTTCTATTCTCTTTCCATCTCTTCATTTCTTCTTTTATATTTCTCTCCCACCATTCTCCTCTCCTCTCTTGCCACTTCTCTATCCTTTTAATCTGTTCCTCACCCATTGCTTTTCTCTTTACTGCTCATTCCCTATTCCCCTTGCTACTGATTCTCCTGCTGTACCTTCCCTGGTAGGATCAAGTCTTTCTTGAGCTGTTTCTCTTAGTACATGTTGTTTGTATTTCATGTATGCCAAATCCTAATATTTCAGGCTATTTCTAGGAGTCACAAGAAGTTGCAGGATCTGCAGTCGCTATAAAAGGGGTATTTTTATAAAATGCTGCCTGGTTTTAGGCCCCAAGAATGTGGAGAAATGTTAGTATTATAGTCATGTACATATGTAAGTGGCTACTTCTGCATGATTATGACTTCTTATATGATGCAATGAAGCTGCTAAGTAGTAAATTTAAAACAAACCAGAGAAAATGTTTCTTACTGTGTTATGCTACACAGTTCTTCTGTTCTTCAATACCAAATATAGGGGCCCTTTTACTAAGCCACGTAAGCGTCTACATGCACCCAACGTGCACCAAAATGGAGTTAACGCCCAACTACTGCATGGCTCTTGCAGTAATTTCATTTTTGGCATGCGTCCAATACACACATCTTAAAAATATTTTTTATTTTCGGCCGCATGTAACGGACGTGCGCCAAGTGGCATTTGATGCGCGTAGGTCATTACCTCCCGGATTCTTTACCACTAGGTCAATGGCTGGTGGTAAGGTCTCAGACCCAAAATGGACGTGTGGCAATTTTGATTTTGCCGTATGTCCATTTTCGGCAAAAAAGGCCTTTTTTACAAGCTGTGATAGAGTCACATCCAGGATAGTTGGGTTAAGGCAGTTTCAGTCTGAAATACAAGTCCCAGAAGGCATTGCAGGCAAGGAGCCAGGGGGTGAGATGAAGAACCTGGACTGGACTCGTAGCTGCAATAGGGGAAGACATGGGTGTAAGCTGGCAGGACATGTAGATTGGCTGCCACTAGGGGGAAAGAGAGATAGGAAACCCTGTGTGCAGGAGCTCATCATTAGTCTAATGCTCAACTCAGCTGGTATGGGTGTGAGGGAAGCTAATGGAAGGAGAATGATTGGTTGTGAGAGCAGAAGCCAGGGATTGATTAGGCAGGTGGGAAGGAGTCCTAGGGAAGAGAGAAGCAGAAGGAGAGAAGAGGGTAGAGTGAAGCAGATGCAGGGTGAAATCCCCTGGGTGTGAGAAAGTCCCAAAAGTATTTGCAGGCTGAAAACCCTTGGGTAATAGAGGTCCCTAAAGTATTGAATCTACAAGTGAAGCCGATGTAAAGGGGAATCCCTTGGGGTAGGACAAATCCCTAAAGTATGGAACCCCTCCTGAAGGTAAAGAGAGTAGAAGGTAGGAACTGCTGCTTTGTGATTTAACGGTGATGATGAACTGAATGAACTGCTTCTATTTGGAATTGAACTACTGTTACTGTGCCCTGGATAAAGAGCCCAGATTGGAGCTGACTGTGAGCCTGTATTGAATCCTGATATGTGCTGATAGCCTACTGCTTAAAGGGGACTATTTGCCACACACTTTCAGGTGGCTTATATGTGCTTAAGATTGAAGGTGAATGCTGCTGTTGGAACTGTGTATCAGGTGTACTAGAAACCTGAATGGAATAAAGTCCTTAAGATTGAAGTTGCTGGTGGACATTTATTTCTTGACTGTACCGGGAGCCCGTGGCTGGAGGAGATTGTTCTATCCTTGGCTGCACCTAGAGGTACCTGGTTACAAAGCACACTAAAATATGGATTGGCGCACGCCCAAAACCTGTGCCTACACTACCGCAAGCCATTTTTCAGTAGTGTGCTGGAGCCGGCTCGCAAGAGCCGGTTGTTACATTTTTAAAGATCTTGCGAGCCGGTTGTTCTGGCTCGGCGAGCCAGCTCCAGTAAACGAGGTAAGCATGGTAGGAGGGTGCTACAAGCCATGCTTACCCCGCTTACCTCACCTCCAACAGCTGTTTGCCTGCGCCCACCCCGCGCCGCCCTGGGGGTTTAAATCTTTTACTTACCTCCATCGCAGCGGCCACGTCATTGAAAGCCCTGCCCGATTCTAGCCTTCCCTTCGTGAGTTCGTTCCCTCAGAGTCCCACCTTCTTCTGATGCCATTTCCTCTTTCTGCGAGGGCGGAACTCTGAGGGAACTAACTCACGAAGGGAAGGCTAGAGATGGGCAGGGCTTTCAATGATGCGGCCGCTGCGATGGAGGTAATAAAAAAGATTTAAACCATGCAGGGTGGCACTGTGGCAGGAAGAAAAAGGGGGATGTTGGGGGGAGAAGAGGGCAGGCAGGTGGACATGAATGGGAGGGGTGGATGGGGGCGAAGGAGAATCGCTGGACATGGATGGGAGCAGGAGGGACGGGCAGGGGAAAGAGGAGAATCGCTGGGTATGGATGGATGGATGGATGGATGGATGGAGAGGGGCAGGGGAGAGAAGAAAATTGCTGGGTATGGATGGATGGAGGGGGGCAGGGGAGAGAAGAGAATTGCTGGATATGGAGGGGGGAGAGGAGAATTGCTGGATATGGAGGGGAGAGAGGAGAATTGCTGGATATGGATGGATAGATGGATGGAGGGCAGGGGAGAGGAGAGATGCTGGACATGGGTGAATGGAGGGGAGGGCAGGGGAGGAGAGTTGCTGGACACGGGTGAATGGAGGGGAGGGGAGAGGAGAGTTGCTGGACATGGGTGAATGGAGGGGAGGGGAGAGGAGGGTTGCTGGACATGGGTGGATGGAGGGGAGGGCAGGGAAGAGAGGAGGGTTGCTGAACATAGGTGGATGGAGGAGAGAGGAGGGTTGCTGGACGGGTGGATGGAGGAGAGGGCAGGGGAGAGAGGAGGGTTGCTGGGCATGGATGGATGGAGGGAAGGGCAGGGGAGAGAGGAGAATTGCTGGTAATGGATGGATGGAGGGGAGGGCAGGGAGAGAGGAGAATTGTTGGACATGGATGGAGGGGAGGGAAGGGAAGACAGGAAGGAGATGCACATGGATGGAGGGAAGAGAGAAGAAATTCTGGACATGGATGGAGGGGAGGGAAGACAGAGGAAGGAGATGAGATGAGAAAAACTGCACATGGATGGAGAAAATAGGCAGAAGCTGGATCCACTCTATACCTCCTGTAATCAAGTCTGCGGAGGACCCAGCTTTTACTTATGGATGTAAGGCAAGAAATGAAGAAGAAAGGAGGAAAGTAAAGAAATAAATGGAAAGGAAGCCCTGGAAATGGAGTTAAGAGGACAGATAGCAGCAGAATCAGATACGGGGCCAGCATGATCAGAAAAACAAAGTCACCAGACAACAAAGGTAGAAAAAATAATTTTATTTTCATTATAGTGTTTAGAATATGTCCACTTTGAGAATCAGGTGTTCAACGTTAAAAGTTTATATTTATTTACTTATTTATGGCATTTTATCCCACATTAAACATGAATTAGATTGGACCCTGGGAGCATTTAATTTTTTTTTCCTGGAGAGAGTAATGCATTGCCCCCCCCAGGCTCTCTCCCCAGCTATAGCCAGCTCTGCGATTTTTTTTTTTTGGGGGGGGCACAGAGATGGACGTGGGAGAGAGCCTGTTGTTAAACATTTACCAGCACACCACTGAAAGGACCCCATAGTTCAATGTGGATTACAAATTCAAGATGACCAGATACAAAGAAAAAAATCCAGGAACTTACAGAGAATATAATTACCACAATATTATAATTACATTAAGCTGGAGGCTTGCTGATATCAGGATATTACGAACTCAGCCAGCCATGGAACATTGACGGTACAAATGATTATACTAGATAGTGAAGGGTGAATAATGTTATTATTTGGTTCAAGGCCTGAGACGTTGGTTCAAGATCTAAAATGAGAAAAATTTACAGGCCTATATCTCTGACTTGAACTCCAGTGTTGAAACACTGCAGAGCAAACAGAAAACTGCAAGGGTGGGGGTCTAACTGACAAAGTTGCATGAATGAACTACCACCCAGAAATGCAAAAAAATCCTCCCGCACATTCCTCAATCTTCATCCTCCTAAATGTAAAGGCTTGAAATACAAATCAGTGCATTCATCAACCTTTTCCTATACAAGCACACAGCTCTGGAATTCACTGCCACGTAACCTGAAATCGATCTACGAAATGACCAATTTCCGCAAACTCCTGAAAACTTATCTCTTCGACAAAATATATCATAAAGAACAACACGCGTAACTCTACTTTCTTTAAGTTACCCAGGAATGTTCTTTAATGTCTTCTGCTTTCACACTATCATGCACCTAATGTCTATGGCTTTAACACTATTATGTATTTTACCATCATGTAGCCAAAACTTCTACTAAAACAAATGTATACTCTTTTCTATTTCTAATATTATGTATTTCACCATCATATACCCAAAACTCGCTGTAAAACCAAATGTACATTCTCTTCTATTTCCAGTATCCACGATGAATTGTAAGCCACATTGAGCCTGCAAAAAGGTGGGATAATGTGGGATACAAATGTAATAATAATAATAATAATAATAATAATGTGGCAATATGGTGGTAACAGATGTTCTTGAAAAACAGAACAAAAGATGGCTTCACAGGAAGATGACCAGGTGTCACAAAAAGTGTTTTGAGGAAGATATGGTCAAAAATGTAGAAATGACTGGTCTTGCAAGAACATGACTTTGTCTTCCAGTAAGGGGTGGTCTATTGCTAGCTTTTCCAGTAAAATACTAACCAAACTCATTACCATAGCCAATCAGTGTTAACTATGACATTAACATAGATCCCATAAGGTGTGATTACTGTCATATTATCCATATTCTGAAGGGACATATAAAAATGAGTGTACTTCCTACTTCAAGCCAGAGAGACGGTCATGACTGCTCTCTCCATGAGAAACCAATCTATTGCATCTTAAATGGCAAGTAACCCAATTGCTTTCTCATGAGTAACTTTGAGTCTTTTATATCTACTAATTGGCTTTGAGTGGTAAAATATAACATTAAAGACTCAGACCCAGAAAACACCTATAGGCGGTGGCCATAGCTAGAAGGTTGTTAGGCTGTATAGAGAGAGGTGTGACCAGCAGAAGAAAGGGGGTGTTGATGCCCCTATATAAGTCATTGGTGAGGCCCCACCTGGAGTATTGTATTCAGTTTTGGAGGCCGTATCTTGCTAAGGATGTAAAAAGAATTGAAGAGGTGCAAAGAAAAGCTACGAGAATGGTATGGGATTTGCGTTACAAGATGTATGAGGAGAGACTTGCTGACCTAAACATGTATACTCTGGAGGAAAGGAGAAACAGGGGTGATATGATACAGATGTTCAAATATTTGAAAGGTATAAATCCGCAAACGAACCTTTTCCGGTAATGGGAAGGCGGTAGAATGAGAGGACATGAAATGAGATTGAAGGGGGGCAGACTCAAGAAAAATGTCAGGAAGTATTTTTTCATGGAGAGAGTTGTGGATGCTTGGAATGCCCTCCCACAGGAGGTGGTGGAAATGAAAACAGTAATGGAATTCAAACTTGCGTGGGATAAACATAAAGGAATCCTGTTCAGAAGGAATGGATCCTCAGGAGCTTAGCAAAGATTGGGTGGCAGAGCCGGTGGTGGGAGGCGGGGCTGGTGGTTGAGAGGCGGGGATAGTGCTGGGCAGACTTATATGGTTTGTGCCCTGAAGAGGACAGGTACAAATCAAGGTAGGGTATACACAAAAAGTAGCACATAAGAGCATATCTTGTTGGGCAGACTGGATGGACAGTGCAGGTCTTTTTCTGCCATCATCTACTATGTTACTATGACCCAGAAAACACCTAGGTGTAGCTGGGATACTATATTCCCATAACCAATTGATTGTACATGTTGCTTGTATATTCTTGGGAGTCTCAGATATAGAGGTAATTTCATATAGCAATATACTGTACTCTCACTGAAATATCACTGATCTGTTAATTGTACAAATACTTGATAATCTGCTTTGGTGAGTGTTGAATAAAAAGAGCTACTTTCTCATATTCTTAATTATTCCCTGTTTACGGTCTTCTTATTTATTCAGAGTAAGTGCACTGCTCTGAGCACTGACGGAGTCTAGATAAATTGGGTAAACATAGTTGCAGCCTAGGATATCCTGTTCATTTCTAGTTGATCAGTGGCTAAACCACTATACTAGGAAGAATGGGGATACCCTAAAATTTGAACAAAGGTAAGGCAAAGTTGTAACATATAGATGGGTAAGAAAGTAGGGAAAGTTAGAAAGTAAGGTGACTGAGTTAAAGGAAGTTGCACATGAGGTCAGAGAGATGGTTAAATATTATCTCAGCTAGGGTAGTGTGGATAAACATGTCCCCCTGCAGTATGTGCAACCTTTGTCACTCCTCATTAGTTACTTCTTCCATTAAAGGCCTGGTTGAAGAGCCATGCTTTCACCTGCTTCCTGAAGTAGAGGTAGTCTTGTGTTAAGCGGAGCCTTTCAGGCAGTTCATTCTAGAGTGTGGGGGCTACTCTGGAGAAGGCTCGCTTGTAGGTGTCACATCGTGTAATGTGGGAATTTTCCCTGTGCACTAAGGCCATTTTTACCGCTGCTGTAAAAATGGCCTTTTTGTATTTTTTTAAAATTAATGTCCATGTGTTAATGTTGCCATTAGCACGTGGCCATTAAAAACCTTTACCACATGAACACTTACCACCACCCATTATGTAGGTGGCAAGGGCTCACATGGTATTTCTGCACTAACCAGTTAGCGCACAGTAATGTAGCCGCGCTAACTGATTAGCACAGGAATGCTCACTCTCCACCCCCTGACATACACCCCCTCAAAATAACTAAAAAATATTTTTTTACCGCATGGTTAGTACATGTTAATTTGGCAGTTACTGCAGTATGCCATTAAGCTGTAGTAGGTGTGCGTTAGCACCCAACACAGCATAGTAAAAAGGCCCTAAATTTCACAAAAAAACCTCACTACAAATATGATTTATGGGGCATGACTTACAGAGTGACCAGCACACATGTGAGCAATTATATAGAAAGAGAAGCTTTTGAATACGTTTGTGACTAGTCCTGCAGAATTAACTGCTCTTCCTCAGGACACTGCATGTACAGTAACACTACCCAAATTGTGCTATACAGCAGTATTTCCCAAGTCAGTCCTGGAGTACCCTTTTGCCAGTCAAGTTTTCAGGATATCCACAATGAATATGCATGAAATAGCAGTGGCTAGCCACAGCAGTGCACCCTTACCAGCGCCGGCGTCATGGGAGCAGACTAGACTCCTACGATCCTGCATCTCCCTCTCTTAAGATTGTTCTTGCTTCAATGGGTTCCAGCAGCAGCAGTGATTCCCACACACTCCCTGCCACTGACCCGGAAGCCTTCCCTCTGACACATCCTGCCCCCCTCTGTCACAACTTCCTGTTTCTGTTTGGGCAGGATGCAGCAGAGGGGAGGCTTCCGGGTCAGTGGAAAGCAGCATGTGGGAATCACTACCACTGCTGGGACCCATTGAAGCAAGAGCAGCAATAAGGAGTGTTATGGGGTGGGATGGAGTAGGGTGGGGAGGAAAGGAAACATACTGCACAGGGGGTGGAAGGGATGAGAGAGAGGGAGAATTGCTGGACATAGGGTGGAAAGAGAAGAAGGGAAAGATGCAGCAAAGGGGTGGAAAGGGGTGAGAAAGAGAAATCTTGCATGTGGGGGTGGATGGGAGGGGGAAATGCTGCATGGAGAGGGGAGAGGGGCGACAGAGGGAGACATGTTGGATATGGGGTGGAGGGGAAGAAGAGATGGTGCATTGGAAGAGGGAGAAATGTTGGATATGATGGGGTGGGAGAGGGAAGGAGAGATGGGAGGGGGAAGGGATGAGAGAAAGGGAGAGTTGTTGGACATGAGATAGCGGGAAAGAAGAGAAAGATGCAGCTGGTGGAGAGGGTGAGAGGGAGAAATCTTACATATGGGATGGGAGGGAGGGAGAGATGCTGCATGGAGAGGGGCGAGAGAGGGGGGAAATGTTGGACATGGGGTGAAGGCGAGGGAGAGATGGTACATGAGAAGAGAGGAAGAAATGTTGGATATGATGGTAGAGAGGAGGAAGGGAGAGGTGCTGCTTCAGTGGGGGAGAAGAGATGTTGGACACGGGGCACAAGGGAGGGAGAGAGGCCAAAATGTTAGACATGGCAGTGGAAGGGAGGAAGGGAGAGAATGCTGCATGAAGGGTGGGTGAAGAGAAATGTTGGACCCGGGGCACAAGGGAAGGAAGGAGGGAGAGAGAAAATGGTGGACAATGGAAGAGAGGGAGAGATGTTGGATATGGGGGTAGATAAGAGGGAGGGAGAGATACACAGGAGGTGGAGAGGGGAGAAAGAGGGAGATGTATCCAGGAGCAGAAGGGAGTGATCGGATGGAGAGATGCCGGACAATAGGAGTGAGGAAAGAAAGAGGGAGAAATGGCTGGACCATGGGAGAGAGGGCAGGAGGGAAGATAAAAGGGACAGGGAGCTGTCAGGCTACTCGAGTGGGGAGGGGAGAAAGAGGGAGCAGATGCTAGGCTAGAAGGGTGGAAGGAATGGTGGGAATGGCTGGGAATGGTGGAACCATGTGGGAGAGGCCAGGAGGGGTAGCAAGGAAATGAATGAGAGGATAGTGATTACAGAGAGTAAAAATATGGTAATGGAGAGTAGATTAAAGATGAAAGGGAATGGAGGGCTGGGGTAGGAGTGAGATGGGGCATGGGAGAGCTAGTGGGTGAGAGAAAAAGATGGAAATTTGATAAGTAGCTGAAAAGTAAAAATGAAGAGAAGAGTGAGAGAGGTTGAAATTTGAGTTGACAGAGGCAGAAATGAAAAAAAAGAGCGGAAAGAACTAAAAAAGAACAATAAAAATGTCAGAGGCAGGTGTAGTGAGGAAATAAACAGGAGAGAGGACAAAAGACAAATGGACAGCAGCTGCTTCAAAGAGAATTAGCAGACAACAGACACAAAGCAAAAAAAAAAAAGAGAAACTGGAACTAACATGATGGAAAAATAAAATGTCCAGATCACAAAGGTAGAAAAAAAGCATTTTATTTTGAATGTTTTAAAATGGAATATGATATCTTTGGGAACTGTGCATAGCAAATGCTGTGTTCAGTAGAAAAAGAAATGCATTTCTATTTCTCCAGTGTTGCAGTACATGCTGAGTTTAACTTATTGGGGTTCCCTGTTCAATTCTTGTCTAAATATTTTTATTTCTAATTTGTGATTCCTTGTTCTGTATTTGGTGAGGGTCTATCAGTAATAATGGCAGGTGGGGAAATCAGATGGGAGGGAAGCCCTCCTTTATTTTCTGATCTGGGCTCTAGCATGCCTATCACCTGTCCTGACCCTTGCTGAGGACCCCCAAGCATCCCCAGCTGCGGACCTCCTCCAAAGACAGCCAAAAATCCCTTCTACCAAGCTCTGCAGTTGGCAACAGCATCCTCCAACCACCGACAACTAAGCATGAGTGGGGTGCTGGCACCATTAACATAAGAACATAAGAGTAGCCATACTGGGTCAGACCAATGGTCCATCTAGCCCAGTATCCTGTTTTCCAACAGTGGCCAAGCCAGATCACAAGTACCTGGCAGAAACCCAAATCGTGGCAACATTCCATACTACAAATCCCAGGGCCAGCAGTTGCTTCCCATGTCTGTCTCAATAGCAGTCTATGGACTTTTCCTCCAGGAATTTGTCCAAACCTTTTTAAAACCCAGATATGATAACCGCTGTTACCACATCCTCCAGCAAAGAGTTCCAGAGCTTAACTATTCGTTGAGTGAAAAAATATTTTCTCCTATCTGTTTTAAAACTATTTCCATGTAACTTCCTCGAGTGTCCCCTAGTCTTTGTACTTTCGGAACGAGTAAAAAATCGATTTACTTCTACTTGTTCTACACCACTCAGGATTTTGTAGACCTCAATCATATCTCCCCTTATCCATCTCTTTTCCAAGCTGAAGAGCCCTAACCTCTTTAGCCTTTCCTCATACAAGAGGAGTTCCATCCCCTTTATCATTTTGGTCGCTCTTCTTTGAACCTTTTCTAATTCAGCTATATCTTTTTTGAAATACGGTGACAAGAACTGAAAGCAATACTCATTGGCTTAGGGATGTTGCTATTGCCTGCCAAGCTTGTTAAGCTGACAGAACTTGGGGATCCTCATTAACTAATGTATTTATATTTTGAGGTGGGGTAAGGCAAGGCAGAGAAATTTTTGCACCCACCCAAAATTGGCAGTCTGGCTCTGTCACTGTGAAATAGATTTGCATACAATGGAGGCAGTGTATATAAATCAATTAGGGCTGCATTTCTGAAGTAGGCTGTGAAAACTGTAAGGTTGTTTATAGCTATTCTGTATGCTTTCTTTCATTTGTAATTTTTCAGTTTGTATTCTGTATTTCTTATCTTTATATTCTTTAATTTTTTTAGGGCTACATTTTGATGAAAATTTGTAATCTTGATTTTTTTTTTGTTACATTTGTACCCCACGCTTTCCCACTCATGGCAAGCTCAATGCAGCTTACATTACTACTACTACTACTATTTAGCATTTCTATAGCGCTACAAGGCATACGCAGCGCTGCATATTGTATACAGGTACTTATTTGTACCTGGGGCAATGGAGGGTTAAGTGACTTGCCCAGAGTCACAAGGAGCTGCCTGTGCCTGAAGTGGGAATTGAACTCAGTTCCTCAGGACCAAAGTCCACCACCCTAACCACTAGGCCACTCCTCTCACAATTAACAGTTTGTTATTTATTTATTTTTGTTCCCATCTTAGCTCCTTCTGACTCTGGGCAAGGGAGGGTTAAGTAACTTTCCCAGAGTCACAAGGAGCTGCAGTGAGAACACAACTAAATAAATAACTACTACTACTACTTATCATTTCTATAGCGCTACAAGGCATACACACATTTAATTGCTCAATTAATCGCAATTAAAGTTTTAATCAAAATGCAGCCCTAAAATCAATCTCATTCATATTCACTGTAGATATCCTGAAACCTGACTGTCAAGGGGGTACTCCAGAACCAATTTGGGAAACACTGCTGTACAGCACAGAGGGACCATTATATAATCAGGTCGTCCTTACTTAATTACAGGGTACAAATTAACAAAGGTCCTGGCTCTAAGTTTCCAGTCAAAAGTTATTAAAGTTTAATGTGTACCAGAAATGCCTCTGAAACTCTGATAAGAAGAACTCATTGTTGATATTTGTTATCTACAGGTTTCCAAATACAATAAATTGCTGTTATAAGGTGAAAAAGAAGAGTCATATTGTAGTGATGCTGGGCACAATGCCCACATCTTCCTAGAAAACACAAGACTTCAGCAGTTTATAAACCTTTCGTTTTTCAGTCATCAGTACATTCTTGCCTTTTTTCGTTGGTTTGTTTTAGAGGAGGTCTGTCAAACTAGTGATTAGAGAAGGGAACGAGTTGGGAATGCTGAGGAGTCCATGTTCAGTGTGGTTTAAATAAGCAGGAGAGGCTCACTTAAACCATATTGAGCAGGCTAACTACCAATATTCTGCAGCTCTTAACTGAGCAGTGCTGCTGAACATTGATTCTGACCGACCCAGCACAATCTGGGCAGTGCCAGGGTGGACTCAGAAGTTTTGCGAGCACTGTCAATATTCCGTGTGAGTATCTGCATAGCTAAGTGGTCTGATAAAGACCAGCAGGGTGTCAAATAAGTAAAACTTTTCCTGGCTATAATCTTGATTTCTTTTTGTTCTCCAGAGTTTGGACCAAATAAGTGACTGTCCCAATTAACCAGTGTCCTGATTATCCAGAATCCACTGTAATTCATAGTTACTTTCTCTTTCAGAACTTGCAATCAGTACTTCACAGAGACTACCAAGCAATTAAGCACAAAACATTTCACTGGACTCCCACTTCACAAGGCTTCAGTTTCACAAAACTTCAGATAAGCACCTGTTTTAGCTAAATATATAAAACTGCTAGCCGTTAAGCCCGTAAAAACGGGCGAGTATTGCAACCCTCCTCTCTCCCCTGGCCTCACCCCGTCCACCGATCCTCCCCCCCATATCCAGCGACCCGCCTCTTTCCCTTGGTCTCCCCCCCTCCCCCCATGTCCAGCAACCCTCTGT
Organism: Microcaecilia unicolor; assembly: GCF_901765095.1. Taxonomy (NCBI): domain Eukaryota; kingdom Metazoa; phylum Chordata; class Amphibia; order Gymnophiona; family Siphonopidae; genus Microcaecilia; species Microcaecilia unicolor. The sequence continues at coordinate 123,862,259 of NC_044041.1, read as the reverse complement.
GCCCTGCTCTCACCCCAAATCCAGCAACCATGGCCTCTCCCCCTGCCCTCCCCCCATGTCCAGCTACCCTCATCACCGCCGCTCCCTCCTCCCTCCGTGCCGGGCCCCCGTGTGAAAGCGCTACAGGCAGCAGCAGATCACTCTGCTGCTGCCTGCAGTGCTTCCACACGGAGGTGAGAGGCACTGTCAGGTCAGTGCAGGGGGCCCGATACGGAGGGGGGCGGGAGCGGCGGTGGTGGCGGGGATGGGGGGGAGGGTGGAGGTTGTTTCACGCAATGTTCCTTTCCAGGCGGCAGCGGCGGTGTCCGACAAGTCAACTCTGTTTCCCTCTCTGTTCCACCCTCTGACGTCATGACGTTTTGACACGAAGGCGGGACAGAGAGGGAAGTCTGTACTGTGCATTTGCAAGTGAGTACGGTCACTTGCCGTTTATATGTTTGATTGTGTTCTAATTGTATTTCAAAAGGTTTACTACTAAGTATGATTCTTTACAAGATGTTTTTTCTTTCCAGAAACCAACTCATCAACACAAAATTTCCATGAGGAACATCTTGGCAATCTATTAATTCAGGGGCCCTTTTACTAAGCCATGTAAGCGTCAATGAGTGCCCAACGCGCACCAAAATGGAGTTACCACACGGCTACCACTCGGCTCTTGCGGTAATTTCATTTTTGCTGCATGTCCGATATGCGCGGCCAAAAAATAATTTTTATTATCTGACATGCGTACCAGATACGCGCCAAGTGGCATTTGGCACGCTTAGGTCATTACCACCCGGTTATCATGTGAGACTTTACCTCTAGGTCAATAGCTGGCAGTAAGGTCTCAGACCCAAAATGGACGAGTGGCAATGTTCATTTTACCACACATCCATTTTTGGCAAAAATAAAAAAAGGCCTTTTTTACAGGTGAGCTGAAAATGATTCTGCACACGCCCAAAACCCGTGCCTACAATACCGCAGGCCATTTTTCAGTGCACCTTAGTAAAAGGATCCCTCAGTCAAGTATTATTTTTATCTAAATTTTTTTTTTATTTTTTTTGGTGAGCTCTAAAATTCCCTAGCTTTTCTCTGGTCTTTCTTTAGACTTCTCTAGTCTGTAGTACTATTGTCCTTTAACCCAGTTGCTTATCTCAATTCTTGTCTTTTCCAGGAAAATCTGTCTTGTGTGAGCTAGCATAGACCAGTTGATGACAGACTGGACCTCTCTTCTGGGTAGGTATCTTCTTTTCTTCTTCTCCAGTTCCTACTCCCTATCTGTAAATAGCTTAATAAAGAAAAACCCTTTCTATCTATCTATCTATCTTCACTTTTGTTTATTAATATTAGTGTTCTGTGTTTGTTCTGGTAAACAAATCTTTCTTTCTTTCTTTCTTTCTTTCTTTCTTTACTTCCTCCACGACCCTCCAGACCGGTCAAGACGCGTGGGTTATGTCCTCCTACCAGCAGAGGGAGACTGAGAAACACTGAGCTTTTGAATACTGTATATATAACCTGTGCAGTACATCCACTAGCCAGTATTTTCTCAGTCTCAGCAGAGGTAGAAGGACAGCCTATGCAGTCTTCAATAGACTGGTGAGGTAGTTTGGATACTAGGTCATGGGGAATTTTTGGTTTCCTGACCACTTTCTTTTTATTGGCATACCCTGTACGTGTGTTTAAAAAGAAAATAAATAAATAAATAAATAAGTGCTTCGGGGCCCTGGGTCCGGTGGGGCCCAGTGTTTTCCCCTTGGGGTGTCACACCTATTTTGGGTCCCTCCCCCTGTGCTGCTCTCTGTTTTGAGATTCTGGCAGCTTTGTGCCTCGGCTGCTTTCCTTGTACTGTAGCCTTGAGTGCCTCACAATTCTCAGCTGCCAATTTATGTTCCTGTTTCTTTAAGAGCAACAGTGAATTTCTCCTGCTTGGAATGAACGGAGTTTCAGTTCTTTGTTTAGAGCGTGAGAGCAGCGCGAGTGTGTTGTGTGAGTGAGAGCATTTTGGGTCCGTCTCGCGCAGCATTGTTGTGTTGCCCTCGTGTTTAGATGGCGGGCAAAGTTCTCCGGTGTCACACGTGCACGTGCCACGGTGTTGAATCCCCGGGAGCTCAGTGTCGTCTTTGTGGTGAACCAAAGCAGGCGACGGTGGCGGCTCCCCCCGAGTTAATTGCGGAGGTCCCGGCAGTTTCGTGAGTTGCTGGGACAGCGGGGGCTCAGCTCGGGACAACGTCGGCGGTTCCAGTTTTGGCGGGAATGTTCGCCATTTTGTCCACGGCGTGCGCCGTGAAATCAGCTGTTTTTGGGCCCGCTGCTCCCGTTTCACTTACAAAAGCCCCGGCTGAGGCTCCTGGAGGGGTTGGTTTCCCCCCTGATTTCGTGTGGACCCTCTACCAGGCATGGAGGACGGGACCCCCCCCAATTGGAGGAGGGGGCTAGTACCTCTCTGGCAAAAAGACCACGGGTGAATTGGTCAGATGACGGGGAGTATTTTTCTGCAGGTGGTTCTGACGGAGCGCTTAGTGAGTTTGGGGACCCAGAGGGATTTGAAGGCTCTCAGGATGCGGAGTGCTTGATTCCTGGTGAGGATCCCTCGGTGGTTCGTATTTTCCACAGGGATGAGCTGTCTGAGCTCATAGATCAGGTGACGGCCACCCTTAAGTTTGATCAGCCAGAGGTAGCCTTGGGGGAGGCTAGACAGGTGGATCCCTTAGTTAAAGGTATCCAGCGGAAAGCCCGGTCCTTCCCCATGAACAAGGATCTCCGGGATATGGCTTTTCAGGAGTGGAATGCACCGGATGCGCCATGTAAAGTCGCGAAAGCTATGGCGAGGCTTTATCCTCTTCCGCAGGAGGATAGAGATTCCTTTAAGGCCCCCACAGTGGATGCCGTGGTGACGGCAGTTACTAAAGCCACGGCAATCCCGGTAGATGGAGGTACCGCCTTCCGTGACCCCCAAGATAGGAGGCTGGAATCATTTCTCAAGCGTAGTTTCAATCTGTCGGCTCTCGCCTTGCAGGCCTCGGTGTGTGGGGGCCGAGTAGCTCGGGCGTGTTTTCGCTGGGCCGAGAAGCTTCTGGATGATTCGGTGGAGGTTGGTTCCTTGGGGGTCCAGGAGTTAGCCAAGCTGGAGATGGGATCGTCCTTTTTGTCGGATGCTCTTTATGATTTATTGCGTGCTTCGGCAAAAAATATGGCTATGATAGTGGGGGCGCGTAGGGCCCTCTGGTTATGCGGTTGGGTCGCGGACGCGGCCTCTAAGGCTAAGCTGTGTTCTCTTCCCTTCAAGGGGTCCATGCTTTTTGGTGAGGATTTGGATAAATTGGTGCGAGGTCTCAGTGATGCCAAGGCCCCTCGTCTTCCGGATTTTCGTCCCAAGGCGGCTACCAGGGGTACTTCCTCCCGAGGTCGGTTTAAGGAGGCTCGACGGTATAGGTCAGGGAGGTCTAGTGGGACTTCTAGAGGTCGGTTCTTCCAGCGCACCCAGTCCTTTCATGGGAATCATCGTGGAGGGCGTGACTTTTCCGCAGGAGGACAGGTTTCGGGGCGTAATTCACAATGAAGGTGTGTGGGCCCAGGCTCTGGTTCAGGTAGGGGCTCGACTGAGTCTATTTTACCAGAACTGGGCCCAAATCACTTCAGATCAGTCAGTTCTCGAAGTGGTGCAAGACGGATATGCACTGGAGTTCAACAGTTCGCCTCCCGAAAGGTTCCTAGAGTCCCCTTGCCATTCAAGGCTCAAGCGGGCAGCAGTGCGGGACACTTTGGCTCGTCTAATCAGTCTGGGGCAGTGGTACCTGTTCCCCCCACATAGTACCGCTTGGGCTGCTATTCGATCTATTTTGTGGTCCCAAAGAAGGAGGTTGTCTTTCGGCCTATCTTAGATCTAAAGAGAGTCAATGCAGCCCTCAAGGTTCCCTCTTTTCGCATGGAAACGTTGCGGTCGGTCATTGTCGCGGTTCAGGAAGGAGAGTTTCTAACGTCTTTGGATTTGATGGAAGCTTATCTCAACATTCCCATTCGTGCCACTCATCAGCGATTTCTTCGCTTTGCGGTATTAGGGAAACATTTTCAGTTTTGTGCTCTGCCTTTCGGATTAGCGATGGCTCCCCGAACCTTTTCCAAGGTTATTGTTGTAGTGGCGGTGGCCTTGTGGAGGCAAGGTATTCTGGTGCACCCGTACCTGGACGATTGGCTGATTCGGGCCAAGTCCCGGACGGAGAGCGAGATGGCTACTGCTCGAGTGGTACAGTTTTTTCAGTCTCTGGGCTGGGTAGTGAACTTCGGCAAGAGTCATCTGGTGCCGTCGCCGTCTCTGGAATATCTGGGGGTCCTTTTCGATACCAGGAAGGGTCGAGTATTTTTGCCGAGTCCCCGGATTCTCAAGTTGCAGGGTCAGATTCATCGGTTTCTGGTGGAATCGGCACCGACGGCCCGGGAGTATCTGCAAGTCCTGGGGTTGATGGTGGCCACCATAGAGGTAGTTCCATGGGCCCGGGCGCACATGCGGCAGTTGCAGTTAGCTCTTCTCAGTCATTGGTCACCTCTGTATCAGGAGTTGGACTTTCGTCTTCAGTTGTCAGTAATCCCGCGCCTCAGTCTCCGGTGGTGGCTAGACCCATGCAATCTGGAAAAGGGTATGCCGTTGGAGCCCCCGCAGTGGGTGGTCCTCTTCACAGATGCCAGTCTCCAAGGCTGGGGAGCTCATTGTTTCGGGCAGGTAGCTCAAGGTCAGTGGACTCGGATAGAAGCTCAGTGGTCCATCAATTGTTTGGAAACTCGGGCCATTCGGTTCGCGCTTCAGGCCTTTCAAAAAAAGGCTAAAAAAAGGCAAAAAATGTCAAAAAGATTGTGGGGCCTTACCTACCCATGGTTGCTAGCTCTGCTCCGGAATGGAATTGGAAGTGACATCAAAGGGGCGGGATCAGAAGCCACGGGTAGTGCAGAACCCACAACCTTCCTGCTGGAGGAGACATAGCAGCGGCAGTGGCTGGACGAAGGTGCGGAACCTGCCAGAAGAGGGCAGCAGCGGTAGCCCAGCAGGGGTGAAGGCTTGAGGAAGGCACGGGACTGGCCAGAGAAGAAGCAGCGGGAGCGGAGCACCCTCTTTTGATCTGCACCTGGGGTGGACCGCCCCCCTTGGTATGCCACTGCTTCTTGGTGTCACATACATTATTATTTTGGACATGTTATGCAATGCTCCTCACATAACCTGTGACAGTATGTAGGCATGGGTCAGGATGCAAGGAGGGAGAGGGGGCCCAGATATGTGCAGCCCCTCATTTTGGCATTGCATGCTTAGTGGAGGTGTGCCCCATAATTAGTCGTCATTGCATATTCTGTACATTCTGATTTTCGGCAATGTTTTTTTTCTTTCTTATGAAAAAGCAATAGCATGTATTGCAACAACAAAGGGACCTCAGTGCAGGTGATCCTGCCTATGTATGGTGCTTGCACATGAGTGGTACTGTGATCCTGGGGGGAGGGGGGGCAATGCTTCACAATCACGTTTCCAAGCTACTCCTTATTGATCTCCATGCCCTCATAGAGACATTGTAACAGGGGTGGACTGAGAGTACTCTGGACCCCCAGGCACTGACAGTACTCTGGGCCCTCCCCCCACTGCCGCCACCCCTCCTGCCCCCTGCCGCCCCTGTCACTCCTGCCCCCACATACGCTACTGCTGCTTCCCCACATGCTACTGCCGTTCCCGCAGCCCTTACCTTCCTCCATGTCCAGCAGCATATCCTCCAATCTCCCTTTTCCCACCTTCTTCCATCCCTGCTGCTGCTGCTGCCCGCAGTGGCTCCACAGTTTAAAATGGCGTCTGCGACCTCTCATTGTAGTCTCGCAAGAGTACGTAGCTAGCCACCATTTTAAACTGCAGAGCCGGCACAGGACACAGGCAGTGGCAGTGTGCGGAGGCAGTGGTAGCAGCAGGGAAGGGCAACCGGGCAGAGCCTCTGGCCCCCTGGAGCCTCTGGGCCCTCGGGCACTGCCTAGTTGCCCGAAGGGTCAGTCTGCCCCTGCATTGTAAGGGGGCAGGTGGTGGTAGTGCTTCATGATTTGCCTTTGACTCCTACATGGAGAACTTAGGCTCCCTTCTCATAGACATGGCTGTGCCCACTGAGGAATGCCCCTCCATGTGCAGAGGTATATATGCATGTTTTGCACATGGAGGGAACATCCTGCCTTTGCTGCAAATGTTTTTTTTTCGACACAGGGCCTATTGCCATTGCACGTTTTGCATAGTGTATTTTCAACTGGTGGAAACATTTATCTCTGGATGTCTATAACGTTTTTGGTACGTCCTTTTTCAAAACATTGTTTTTTGTATTTTCCAATATCGGAAAACATTTAATTTTTTTCTTCCATTATGGACTTCAGTTTTTAAACATTTTCTAACAAACATACCATACACAAACTTATATTCCACTAATACCTCACAGTTCAAAGTGGGTAACAACAAAAACAGAGCAAACCTCTGGGAATTATAGTAAAATCAAATTATTTTAAAACAAATTTTTGGAACAATAAAGTCTTAACCTTTCTCCTAAACATCATGTATGAATTAGAAGAAAAAAATATCAGAAATGCCCCTCCATGTATATTAAGTATGAAAACATCATTGAAAATAGCCACGTTGAGATAACAACACCAATGTCAGCAACTCTTCTTTTTTTTTTAAATTGGAAACTACAATTGTTTCAAGAATACACTTGAAGAAAGAAAAGTGTTTTAAGATACAAATTAGCATAACCAATAAAACAAATCATATAATTTACACTCAAGTCCACTTTAAATGGGGTGATCCAGATCAATTAGAGGAGTAAAAGAAGAAAAATTGTTAAGGAAATAATAGCATTTAGAAGTATTTTCACCAAGGTTAATTCTATTTCGCTCCTTCAAGTCTTCTAGATGTTACAAATGTTGTTAATTGTATTGGGTCAACAAAAACATATTTAACAGAATTATAACAAATTATGCATTTGCAAGGGAAAACGAAGAAAAAAGGTTGCACCCAATCTCAACACTTCAGACTTCAGTAACAAAAATTGCTTTCGTTTTCTTTGTGTTTCCTTTGAAACATCAGGAAATAAAGATGTCTTATATCCCAAAAACATTTTATCCTTATGTTTATAAAATAATTTAAACAACCATTGTTTGTCAGGAAGCAAAGCAACTGAGGCAACCAAAGTTGCGGCAGTTGCTTGTTCAGATTCTGATGTTTCTAGGAAATCTGTAAGATTCAGTTGATCTTGTTGTTGCTGCGATTGTTCTTGCATTCTAGGTGGTATATAATATGCTTGAGTTAGTGGAGGAAAATTAGTTTCTGGTATCTCCAAAATTTCTCTGAAGTAGCGATGTATCATTTCCAAAGGCTTTATCATTTTAATTTTTGGGAAATTAATGAATCTTATGTTATGACTTCGCATATAATTTTCATAGTTTTCCATTTTATTCTTAATATTAATAATATCCTTCAGCATAACAGTCTGAGTAGTCTCTAGTTTCAAAACCTTTTCTTCTACTTTATCAGCCTTCGCAGCTCCCAATTTGTTTGCGACATCCAAATTATCAACTTTCTTTTCAACCTCATTTATTTTTTGACTTAAAGTCTTCATTTGCAAAAATTGTGACTGAGTCGTCTGGGAGACCAGGTCCCATAAGGATTCAAGAGTCACCACTGAGGGTTTCTCTAATACTGGCAAATGCAGTTCTAATAAGTCTATTTTTGACCCAGTACCTGTATCCATTTGACCCGCACCAGATATCGTTGGCGTCCTTCCAAAAAGGGGAAACAATTGTTCCACTGGCTCCCTCTGGCGCTGTTCACTTTGGGCTTGACTCGAAGCAGGCTCAGGTCCACTCTTCGGGAACAGACTGCTCGCTTCAGAGGGGGAACTAGTCCGAACTGGTTGCGGGGGCGGAGCTCTTACTTCGGGGCTCAGGGTGGTTTCGAGTCTGGGAGACGCCGAAAGCTCCTCCACTATGCCGGCGTCTCGTATGGAACCGCTCCCGAATATTTGTCCTTGGATTGGAGTCCTCAGAAAGCGATCGATAGGACCAGAAGGTAAGGAGGACGGCATTGGGGAAGCCCGACCTGCTGCCTTTCCTCTTCTTTTCGGCATTTAGAATGGTTTAGGAAAGCGAGGAGTTCCACGCTCCTAAATGCATGCGGCCATCTTGGATCACCCCTCGTCAGCAACACTTCTAACAATACCAGGACAAAAATAACATCATCATCATCATCATCATCATAATAATAATAATAATAAAACTTTATTTCTAACCTGCTACATCTGAACAAATTACATACAAACTAAAATACACTAGTACAACAAAAAATACATGACATAACACTAATACAAAACTATCCATTGCTACAACTCTATAAAAGTATGCAGTAAAAACAACAATCTCATTAATCTAATTATCCATATGCTTCAACAAACATATGGATTTTTAATTCTCTCTTAAAGTGGTCAATTTTCTGCAAAGAATGAAGTTCAATAGGAAGGTTGTTTCATAATTTAGGGCCTTTAACATAAAACATAGAGGATCTACACTCTTCTAAATGAACCTGCCTGAAAGATGGAACTTCAAGCAGCTGCTTTTGAGACGATCTTAGAGGTAATCAATAGAAATAAAATAAAACAGAAAAAAGAAAATAAGATGATACCTTTTTTATTGGACTAAATACAGTTTTAGATTAGCTTTCGAAGGTAACACTTCTTCAAGTGTGGACTAACATGACTACCACGTCACTCTACTCTAGATGATCTTAGAATGTGTCACGGTTGGTAACATCTTAGAGTGGAACTAAGTGTTGGAGAAATACAGCCATTCAATACGTTAAAAACCAGTAGGAAAATTTTGAACTCAAAGCGAAACTTTACAGGAAAGCCAGTGTAAAGCAGGGGCGTATCTGCGTGGGACCACAGGGGCCTGGGCCCCCGCAGATGTTGCCCTGGACCCCCCTACCGCTGTCAACCCTCCCCGCTGCCGTTTTACCTTTGCTGGCGGGGGACCCCAACCCCCCACCAGCCGAGGTCTGCTTGCCGCCTTTAAAGATATTTCTTCAGCTGGCAGGGGACCCCAACCCCCGCCAGCCGACCCGACGTCTTTAAAGTTCTTCTTCTGCCTCCGTGGCCGTGCTGTAGTTGACTGTTCAATCCAGTTCGGAGTCTGACGTCCCAGCACGTTGTACGTGCAGGACACTCATACTGCTTGTTTGCCTTGGTCATTTGGAATTTTCTTCACTTTCACCCCTGTTGGTTTTTGCTTGTATCATGTATCAAGTTGAACACCTATCTTCCTGTAACAGCATACAGCAAAAGTAATATCATAAGTAATGCCACACTGGGAAAGACCAAGGGTCCATCGAGCCCAGCATCCTGTCCTTGACAGCGGCCAATCCAGGCCAAGGGCACCTGGCAAGCTTCCCAAACGTACAAACATTCTATACATGTTATTCCTGGAATTGTGGATTTTTTCCCAAGTCCATTTAGTAGTGGTTTATGGACTTGTCCTTTAGGAAACTGTCTAACCCCTTTTTAAACTCTGCTAAGCTAACTGCCTTCACCACGTTCTCTGGCAACGAATTCCAGAGTTTAATTATGCGTTGGGTGAAGAAATATTTTCTCCGATTTGTTTTAAATTTACTACACTGTAGTTTCATCACATGCCTCCTAGTCCTAGTATTTTTGGAAAGCATGAACAGATGCTTCACATCCACCTGTTCCATTCCACTCATTATTTTATATACCTCTATCATGTCTCCCCTCAGCCGTCTCTTCTCCAAGCTGAAAAGCCCTAGCCTCCTTAGTCTTTCTTCATAGGGAAGTTGTCCCATCCCTGCTATCATTTTTTTTAACATATTTTATTAAAGGTTTTCAAAATACAACAGAAAAGTATACACAAAAGCAAACAACACATAACAAAAAGAATGAAAAAAAACAACAACATGGCTTCCAAGTGCAAATACATATACGTTCCAGGACAATACCTAGAGGCCAAGATCAAGTAGTGCTATGAGATGCCTGACAAAATAAGTCTAGGCGAGCCCAGGTCTTCAAGACAGACTGCACTCTGTGATGCTTATGGGCAAGAAGTGCTTCATATTTTCGGATCACACATACGTAACTCCACCATTCGTTATAATTCAGATGCACATTATTTTTCCAATGTGTAACAATTAAATGCAAAGCGACAGCTAACAGAATATTAAACAGTTTCTTATCTGACTCAAGAAGGGAAATAGTAGGGGAAGAGGCACGCAGTATCACAACCTCATAGGAGATTGCTGCAGTCTCAGGCAGATGAAAAATAATACACAATTTCGCCCAAATAAGTCCCCAGTATGCTCTAACGTTTTTGCAGAAAAAAACCATATGCGCGAAGGATCCATCTGTCTCCTGACAAGACCAACATTTGAAGGTAGTAGTCCTAGTAATCCTTGCTACTCGAGCAGGGGTCCAGTAGGCTCGGTGAAATACAAAATATGAGGACTGGGATATCACCGCCGACCTAGTTGGGCGCATGGAGTCAATCCAAAAGGTGCACCAGTCAAATTCTGATGCATCAAAATGTAAATCTTGTTCCCAGGACTGCCGCAGCCTAGCGACAGTGTCCACGTATAGATTCTGAAGTTTTTTATATAATAGGGATGCCTTCTTACTACCGGAAGCAATGGCGAGGCAGGAAGAGATAAAATCCGAAGGGGCAGTTGTAATAGAAGCGGAGACTTGAAAAGACAAAATATAGTTAGAGATGCCCCTCCATGAATCAGAATCTATTACTGGAACATCATATAAAACAGACAAAGCATCAGGAGATAACAGATTACCAGCAATGTACAAATGAGACAGCAACCATATACCCTTTCCCATCCACACCACTTTTTGAGACTGCAGGAGAACTGACTGAAAACCAAAGGTATACCAGAGAGAAACTTCCTCCAGCGATGCGGCGCGAATTCCAAGACCAGCTCTAAACGTACGGATATCAAAGGCAGAGGCCTTCAGGAGCCTAAGGTGTTTTGTATATGGATACAAATCAGCTTATGGAAGGAGATATAAAGGGCAAGGATGCACCAAGGCAGCCTCAAATACCTGCCACCTGGGCGTAAGGTGAGTGAAATCCTTTTGAAACCACATTAAAGACTGCGCAAGACGAAAGGCCATGTGATAAAGTTTGAAGTCAGGAACATTAAGACCTCCCAAATGCTTTGGCAATTTAAGTTTTTTTGAGTGCAATGCGAGGAGGTTTGTGTCTCCAAAGAAACTGAATCAATAAGGAGTCAATCTTGGCATAGAATGAAGCTGCTATCATTTTAGTTTCCCTTCGCTGCACCTTTTCCAATTCTACTATATCATTTAAATATGAAATAATGCTAACACAAGGAAGGTACCTTGACCTAAAATTCCTTCTAGAGTCTACACGGATTTCCTTTGGAAGAGAATTTCAAAGGACTGAAGCCATACAGGAAAAGGCTCAAGTTCATGTTCTAACTAGCTTGAGGTCTCACAACTGGAAATCACCCCAGACTTAAAACTATGGCTGGGCACTGTAATCTTGGTCAAGTGTGGTCAGAAACAGTCAATGTGAGTTATGCCATGTGCACTTATGGCCTCTAATTTGATGCCAGCTCTGGTTTTCAGTCAGCCAGTACAGCTACACGCAAAGGGCCAGATTCTAAATAAGGCGCCTAAAAAATCCATGCGGTAAACATTTCCGCCTGTGTATTCTATAAGCAGCGCCTAGATTTAGACACAGTATATAGAATACGCTTAGTTGATATCCCAGTGCCTAAAACTATGCGCCTCCATTTACACCAATGAAAACATAGCGTAAATCCCTGTGCGTAGATTTATGCGCACTGGGCCGTATTCTATAACTACTCGCATAAATTTGGGAATGCCCATTTCCCTGCTTATAGCCACACCCCATTTGAACTGTGTGCATTACAATTTAGATGCAGTTCATTACATACGCATAGTGAGTTGTGCGCATAAATTCTAATTATTGCCAATTAGTGCTCATTATTGCTTGTTAAGTGCTATTATCATTGCTGATTAGCTTGTTAAGCCAATTAAGTTTATTTTATTTATTTATTTGTTGCATTTGTATCCCACATTTTCCCACCTATTTGTAGGCTCAATAGTGCAGTAGTGCAGTAGTGGCAGTCGCCAATACCGGCATGAACAAATACAAAGTGAGGTTAAGACAGAATTGATAGACATATTAGGGGTCAAGGGGAAGAGTAGGTTATGTCCAATATAAACATTTATATTGTTGTGTTGCGGGGTTAGGCATTTAGGTTGAGTCGTTTGAGTATGCCTTTTTGAACAGATAAGTCTTTAGGAGTTTCTGGAAGATTAGGTGGTCGCATGTTGTTTTCACAGCAGTCAGAAGCGCGTTCCAAAGTTGTGTGCTTATATAAGAGAAGCTGGATGCATAGGTTGATTTGTATTTAAGTCCTTTGCTGCTTGGGTAGTGGAGATTTAGGCATGTTCGTGTTGATTTTGTTGTGTTTCTGGTTGGTAAGTCTATGAGGTCTAACATGTATCCTGGGGCATTGCCGTAGATGATCTTGTGAGCCAGGGTGCAGATTTTGAATGCAATACGTTCTTTGATTGGGAGCCATTGTAATTTTTCTCGTAGACGTTTGGCACTTTCGAATCTTGTTTTTCCAAATTTAAGCCTGGCTGCTGTGTTTTGAGCAGTTTGCAGTTTCTTTATTATTTGTTCTTTACATCCTGCATAGATTCTGTTGCAGTAATCTAGATGGCTTAGTACCATGGATTGTACTAAGTTGCAAAATATTTCCCTCGGGAAGAAAGGTTTCACTCGTTTGAGCTTCCACATTGAGTTAAATATTTTCTTTGTTGTGGCTTTCACTTGGCTCTCCAGTGTGAGATTTCGGTCGATTGTAACTCTGAGAATTTTCAGGCTGTCTGAGATAGGGAGGGTGTGATTTGGGGTGGTTATGTTGGTGGGTTTGATTGTGTTATATTGGGATGTGAGGATGAGACAGTGTGTTTTTTCTGTGTTGAGTTTTAGTTGAAATGTATTCACCCAAGAGTTCATGATGTTCAAGCTGAGTTTGATTTCTTCGGTGATTTCCGTTAGATCATTTTTGTAAGGGATGTACAATGTGACGTCGTCCGCGTATATGAAAGGGTTAAGGCCTTGATTGGATAGGGACTTGGCTAGTGGGGTCATCATTAGGTTGAAAAGGAGCAGTGATAGTGGCGATCCTTTAGGTACCCCGCAGTTTGCTTTCCATGGTGATGATATGGTCGATTTCGATTTCACTTGATAGGTTCTAGTCGTTAGGAAGCCCTTAATCCAATTAAGTACACTTCCACCAATCCCGAAGTACATATTTTAGTATGTTTAGTAGTATGTTATGGTTCACCATGTCAAATGCGCTAGACATGTCGAATTGTAGGAGAAGTATGCTTTTGCCTGTTGCAATTTCTTGTTTGAATTTGGCTAGGAGGGTAGTTAGTACTGTTTCGGTGCTGTGGTTGGAGCGGAATCCTGATTGTGATTCGTGTAGTATTGTGAAGTTGTTTATGTAGTCAGTGAGTTGTTTGGTAACCACGCTTTCCATCAGTTTGACTACCAGTGGGATTGAAGCTACTGGGCAGTAAGTAGTTGGTGATATCGTCTGTTTTTTCTTGGTATCTTTCGGTATTGGGGTGAGTAGGATGTTGCCTTTTTCCTTGGGGAAAAGCCCATGTTGAAGCATGTAGTTTAAGTGGGATGTGAGGTGGGGAGCAGATTTTAATAGGTAACTAGGGCAAGTATCCAATTTAAAGTGAGTCTTAGAGAACCTATTAAGCACTTGATTGACTGTTTTGACAATAAGGGGGGCGAAGCTTGTCCAAAGTCTGTCTGCTGGGTATTGGCCGGGGGTTGGGTCTAGACATTCAATGAAGTTTTCAATGTCAGTGATGTTTTGAGGTAGTGCTTACAATTTTTTCATTGAAGTATTTGGCGAGTTTGTCTGCAGGTGGGATGTCTGCGTTGATTGCGGTGACCAAGGTGGTGTCTAATAGTTTGTTCACGAGTTGGTATAGTTTTTTCGTGTCTTTGTAGTCAGGCCCTATTTTGGTTTTGTAGTATAACCTTTTGGCTTGTCTTGTTGCGTATTTGTATTTTCTTTGTTTGTTTCCATGCGTTGTTTGTGTATCTTTTGCTTTTTTCCATGCTCGCTCAAGTTTCCTGGATTGAGTTTTTAGTTTTTTTCAGTTCTTCATTGCACCATGGCATTGAGTTGTGCCTATGTGAGGTTTTTGTTTGTAAGGATGCTACTTCATCTAGTATATTTTTACATCTTATATCCCAGTCTGAGAGATAGTGTGTGGAGTCCGTTTGTGCTGTCCTTTCACTGTTGTACATCTGTTGCCAGAATGTTTCCGGATCTATTTGGCCTCTTGTGCTGTAAGTTGTGCGTTCTTTTGGATGGTGTGAGCCCTTTTTTCTTCCTAGTAGGGATAGGTTTAGTTTATAGTGGTCTGACCATGGTGTGTTTGTCCATTTGATCTCTGATATTATTAGATTCTGGTCTGAGGATAGTTTGTGGGAGATAAGGTTTAGTGTGTGCCCTTTGATATGGGTTACCTGAGTTTGTGGGCATTTGAGGTCCCATTGATGTAGGAATTCCTTGCATTTGCGTGCGTTGGTAGAGTTTGGGTCTTCTAGGTGGAGGTTGATGTCTCCCATTATTAGTATGTTGGGATGGGCAACACAGATGTTTGATATGAAGTCCATGAAGTTTGATTGGCATTCGTTCCAGTTGCCTGGTGGTCTGTAAAACAAGACACAGTTTAGGTGGTCCTGCAGGGTAGTGTGGTTGATTCTGATGGAGGCAATTTCAAGTTGCGGTGATATGGACTCGGCAGTGGTTTCGGTAGCAAAGTGTGATTGGTGGATCATTGCTATACCTCCGCCTCAATTTTCCTTTCTGGCCAGTGAGTGATTTTGTAACCCTGGGGGCAAAGGTCTAGGATTATAAGGTCCTTTTGGTCATGGATCCAGGTTTCATTGATGAAAAGCAGGTCGAGATTTTCTGACGTGATCCAGTCTGTTACTATTGCTGCTTTATTTACTGCTGATCTGGCATTGATGTAGCCCACTGGAATTTTTTGGTAGGGGTCATTTATCAACTGTGTTATGTGGATTTTTGTCAGTTGTCGATTTTTTGTTGGTGAGGGCTTGCTGTGAGCTTTCCTTCCTTTATGTTGAGATTGTCCGTCTGTAGGTGTGCCTCCCTTGTTTTGGTGGTAGTCAGTTTGGTGAGGTGTGGTGTCTGGTCATACTTTGGTGGTTATTTAGTATGGGTATGATGTTGTATTCAGCAAGAGGGATGGTTAGTGTTAGGCAGTGCATTTTGTCTAGCAAAAAAAGGTGCCGGTACTCAAATGCCAGGCCACCCTTCAGGGGTGGAGTGATCATTGAGGGACTCACCCCACAATAGCCAGGATCCCTGCAACCAGTCTTAGAATCTATGACAAGGCAGAATTTGTATGTAGAACCTGAGCTCTTTCATTAAACTACGAGAACCGTGGGTCAAGTTTAGCAGACAGTGGAAAAGGTGCCGGTACTCAGTACCCCCAAGTACCCCCTCAAAAAAAGCCCTGGTGTTAGGTGAATCAAGGATAGGGAGTAGATTGTCAGGAGCAGTTTGCCAGTGTTCAATTTGGGGTCAGTTCGCTCAGGACTGCTGATGTGCCATGATTATATGGGTACTCACAGTTAGATGTTCGGGGGATTGCCCTGGGGTGCAAAGGCTCCTTGGTTGTGTCGATGGTTGGGGGTATCGCTGAGATTCCTTAAATTTGTGGTTCGGGTCATTGGGCTGAGGTGGCGTTCCTGGTGGGATGGCCTCAGTGGGGGTTAAGGACTTCAGTCGGGTAGGTTCAAACTTCTTGATGTAGTGAGGAACATTGTTGGTTCAGTGTTTACCACCTAGATGGAGGCGCAGGACCACAGCTCTGCGCATATACAAGGCTGTAGAACGTCAAAAATAAAATATGAGCACTGAAAGGTCAATTGTGATGTCCTGGGACGCAGAAGCTGCTGATAGGGAGTGGTGTCTGGGAGGAACTGGAAGATTGCTGGCCTGCAACGTCTCGCAGGGATGCTGCCATGTTCTGCTTCATAGATGGGGTTCTGGTGGGCGCTCAGCAGCGCTGAACACGACCTCCAGCACCGGTCCTCACTCGAATTCTGCTGTGTTCAACGGTGGAATTAATGCATGCTGACCCACGCTGCTCGTAGCCTCCAGCGCCAGGCTCGGCACTGTTTACACTCCGGGTCAGCAGCGGAGCGCCGCCACGGGTGGGGGCCTTCCGACGCAGACACTGACCTTGCATCCGCTGGTCAATTTCCATCTGCTTGCACCGGCCACGAGGACCGTCGCCGGAGAATCACCGATGCTCGGCCCTGGTCACTACCGTTCTTGGACCTCCAATGTTAGATTCAACTGGGCAATGAGGCAGGGAGGGATCGCCAGCAGGCCTCCAGCGCCGACCCGTCCAAGGGGTTGGCCGGCACGATGGAGAAGTCCCTGGTCCAGCGGCGTCCTCAGCATGTGGGTTCGATATTCCGATGGCCCGAAGGCCTGCAGATTCTGTCTCTTTCCTAGCCACGTTCCGACCAGGGTCACTGGAGCAGCGTTGGCTCTGTGACCCTTAGTCGGCGGCCATATTATAGATGTTACGTGTGTTGTTATCAGGGCCGGTCTTAGCAAGTGCGGGGCCCTATGCAGACCAATTTGGTGGGGCCCCATCCTAACCCCTCCCCATCCTAGCCCCACCCCACCCTAGCCCTGCCCCATCCTAGCTCCACCCCATTGAAAAGATTATTCCATTTTTAGAAAATTTATTTATGAAATTTCAAATAAAGACAAATGAAGCTGTAGCACAAGGGTGCACCCTGATCTGCTTAGCTTAACCTTTCTACAGAGACCCACTAATCTAGCTGAGTTCCCTGTGGGACCACAATGTTTAATTGGTATGTGATATACCAACTTGTCTAAGAAGGTCAAAGCGGTTTACAATAACAATAATAACAAGAATATAGCAAGGAAAAGAACTCCATTTTAGGATAGGAAAGACAAATTCAACAAGTGATTCAATCATACAATAAGTTAAAATTATAAGTAGCAAAGCTTCAATTGCTCTATATTGCAGGGGGGACAACAAAATGCTCAATCCGGAGGACAACTGAAAGTCAGTTGAAAGTAATAGGTCTTGGTCTTCAACAGGATTTTAAAACATGGAAGCAAGAGCTCAGATCTAAGTTCCAAGGGCAGGTTATTCAACAAAGAAGGTGCTAAAAAATAAAAGGCTGATTTCCTCCACTTACTTCACTTTATTTTGCATCGCATTCACACCAGCAGTGGCGATGGCTCACCTCCGACCAGGCTTTTCCCTTCCCGCTCAGTGACTCCCGCCCGCCCTCGCGGAAACAGGGAAATACCTCATCATCAGAAGGCGGGACATTGAGCGGGAAGTGAAAAGCTGGGGTGAGCCGTCGATGCAAAAGTATGTCGGGGGCTGGGGCCGTCGCTGCAAGCCTGCAACTGTGTGTCGGGGGCCGGGCCGTCACTGCAAGTTAACTGTCGGGGTCCGGGGAGGCGGGAGCTGATGGCGGGCTCAGTGGGGGGTGGGCACCGGACCGGTGGCGGGAGCAGAGTGGCCGAGCGAGATCAAATCATGATGCGGTCCGAGCGGGGGTCGGTCGGAGAGGCAGAGTTGAGGCACGGGGCCCCCTTAAGCGCGGCGCCCTATGCGGCCGCCTTGGTCGCCTCTGCCTAAGACCGGCCCTGGTTGTTATAGAATATGCCTGGATTTCGGCACAGATCTCTAGGCACGCTATATAGAATCTGGCAGATGATTGTGAAATGTATATAGAAAGAGTTTGAGAAGGTATGCTGCTGCTCACCACCACATCACTACTTTTGCATTGCTGTGCTCACCTTCTTGGACAAGCAGGTGATCACCACTGCCTTTTCCAGCTTCTTAGGGGCATTGTGAATAATAAATGAAAATGTGAATTATAACTTTTATCTGTGCTGCATTTAAATTTTTTTCTCAGAGATTATATTGTGATATTTTGACAAAATAATATGCAGAATTTTGCAGAGCTGTAAAATGTGCATAAAATCTATTCAATTTTTGTGCAGAATTTACCCAGGAATAACATAAATAAACTAATCCAATTCTACAGAAAAAAATAGCACAAATAAGCTTTACCACGACTTTTTTTTTTTTACAGTAGTTATATGTATATAATGCTCTGTCCTGCTCCCACACCAGCTGGCAAACAAATTGAAGAGCGGAACTCCCGGCCTTTTGATAGGGGTAGCCAGTCGTGATCTGCTCAGAGGTTGACCACATCACCACCCACCAATAGCTTAAAAAATAAAATAAAGATACCAACAAGTTGCAAATGCAATTTGCGAAACATTTTTACTTAAGCCGAAGCCCCCATTGTCTACGTCACGAAAAGGAATTATGGGAAAAGGAGCAAGAGCCTTCGGAATCTCCCATCACGTGATTTCTAGCAGCCTCAGAGTATTTAATGTAAAGCGAAACTGCTGCTTAGTTCCACGACAGGTGGTTGGTTCCAGGAAGGGAAGGCTTTAAATAAAAGAGGGAAGGGCCCGTTCGCAAGCCTCCAAGCTCTGATTCTACGGTTTTCAACTCACTGGCCAATCAGCTGAGTGAGAGCAGAAGGGAGGGAAGGCTCGTGCTTTATTCCCAAGGTTAAATTAAGTCTAATCTTAAATCAAATCTTATCTGTGTCTAAAAGGCAGCTGGTTTCATTACTATATTCGCGGCTTCTCTGCTCTTCATATGTGATGTATTATTTTATATCGTTTTTTTCTGATGATGAATTTCTGTGTCAGAACCAGCAGTAAGACCTGCAGCAGAATCTCTGACGACTCCCTGGACAGATTTTTCCTGGAGGATCCTGTGAGTAGCAACAGGAAGGGCTTAAAACCTAGAAAAAAATAGAATGGGGGTGAGGGGCGGTGAATCTCTGACGACTCCCTGGACAGATTTTTCCTGGAGGATCCTGTGAGTAGCAACAGGAAGGGCTTAAAACCTAGAAAAAATAGAATGGGGCTGAGGGGCGGTAATCAGCTTTCAGGCTATCCCAGATGATCATGCATGAGGAATATTTGCATGCCTACTTCCTCCATTATATTTGTATGCAAATCTGTTTCATGAGGACCAAAGTTCTAGGTAGAGGGCATATAGTCTGGTCCCAGATGCTGCATTTCCAGGGCCAGCCCTGCCACTAGGTGGCAGAATTTGGGGGCCAATAACCTGAGTTCACCTAGCACAGTGTTCTCCAATGCATGATTGGGGGGGGGGGGGGGGAGACAATTACAGCCCCTGGAGACCTTTGGGGCAACTCCCATTGTCATTCTGTTTTTCCCCCATTACTCTCTCCCTCTCTATCCAAGCTAAGGTCAGAAAGGGGGAAGTGGATAGGAAGAAGAGTTGCATGCATGAAGGAGAGGACATTTAGATGAAGAGAACACATTTGGAAACACCCAGTTCCTTGATGATACCCCAGAGGTGTAGCCACCCACTTTGGACTCAGGCGCACTCAGCAGTGGTGCACTCTTGACAGCATCTCCGTTCCTGCCTTAGTAAGCATCTCTCTCTTGAAAGGGTTGCCAGCAGTGGCAGTGATTCCCACATGTTGCAGATCCTCTACCTTCCTTGTCCTGCTCCCTCTGATGTAGCTTCTGCCTGGGTGCAACGCAGCAGAGAGGAGGCAGCGTATGGGAATCATTGCCACTGCCAGTGACTCCCAAGAGAGATGCTTGTTAAGGTAGATTGGAGGGGGAGGAGGAAGATGCAGAGAAGTGCTGGGCAATAGGAAGGAGGAATGGAAGATAGGGGAAGAATTGTTGGACATGGGGGTGGAGGGGAGGGAAGGAAAGAAATGCACAGGGAAGGGGAAGAGAGAAGGAGAATTATTGGATGTGGGGAGGGAAGGAGAGATTCATGGGGTGGGGGGAAGAGAGAGGGAGAATTGTGTCATGTGGGTTGTCACAATGAAAAGTAAAAACAACCGAATTGTTAGAAAGGAATACATAGTAACATAGTAAATGATGGCAGATAAAGACCTATATGGTCCATCTAGTCTGCCTAACAAGATAAACTCATTTTACATGGTATGCGATACTTTATATGTATACCCAAGTTTGTCCTTGCCATTTTCAGGGCACTGAATGTGGAAGTCTGTCCGGCATTGTTCCCATACTAAAAGTTCTGAAGCTAACATCGAAGCCCCTTAAAATTTACATTCTAGCCCATCCATATCTATTTAGTCATGATCAGGGCATAGACTGTAGAAGTCTGCCCAGTCTGTCCAGCACTGGTTTTGCTTCTCAATTACCGGCGTTGCCACCCAATCCCCGCTAAAATCCCGTGGATCCATTCCTTCTAAACAGGATTCCTTTGTGTTGATCCAACGCATTTTTGAATTCCATTACCGTTTTCATCTTCACCACCTCCCGCGGGAGGGCACTCCATGTATCTACCACCCTTTCCATGAAAAGATACTTCCTATTACTCCTGAGTCTGCCCTCCTTCAACCTCAATTCATGTCCTATAGTACTACCGCCTTCTCCTCTTCGGAAAAGGTTTGCGGATTAATGCCTTTCAAATAAGACAGTATAAAACAGACATACAACAATCATACAAGAGCCCAGTTACCTTAACCCACAACCTGACTATTGCAGTAAAACAGGTCCACTTGTCCTAATGGGAGGAGGGTCTAATGAATAACCAAATGCTTGCTTAAAGTAAAAAGCTTTTAACAGAGTTTTACATTTTAAATCACTTTGTCAAAATTTATGTTGCTCATGATTGCATGCATACACATTTGCCATTGTGAATTTCTTCCCATAGAACTTTCCCTTTATACAACTGAATCTCCCAGTCTTACCCTTCTGCATGGCCTTAATTTCCAAGCAGATATTACCTTTATTTATTTGGATTTATTTACTGCCTTTTTGAAGGAATTCACTCAAGGCAGTATACGGTAACAATTGTATATTCCTTCCTCTGCTTGGCCTGCAAGCACTCAGAATTGCTGAAGAATATTCAAATAACAATACAAAGTATGGCGTAGTACACTGTCAACACAATATGTAATAAAACATTTTAATAGACAGCATAGGGTATAAGCAAAGGTGGAACATACAGATGGGTAAGAAAGTAAGAGGAGTTAGAAAATAAGGGATTGATTTAAGGAACATTACACATGAGGTCACAGAGATAATTAAATATTATCTCAGCTAGGGTAGGAGTGGATAAACATGTCCTGCTGCAGTATGTGCAGCCCATGTCATTCCTTGTGTGTGTGTGTAAGACTAACGGGTTAGTTACTTCTTCCATTAAACACCTGGTTGAAGAGCCAAGCTTTCACCTGCTTCCTGAAGTAGAGATAGTCTTGTGTTAAGTGGACCCTTTCAGGGAATTCAGTGTGGGGGCTACTCTGAAGAAGGCTCGCTTGCGGGTATCACATCGTCTAATGTCTTTGGAGAGGCTATGGTTAGGGATACTCCCTTGGGAGGACCTTTGTGTCCTTGGAGTTGTGTAGAAATAGAAACAGAAAAGAAAAAAAATGAGGTGAGGTAATAACCTGCAACTAAGATAGACTGTTGAGATTGACATTAATAAGAATAATAAGAAAAACTTTATTACTTACCCACTATATCTGAAACATCCTAAGCAGGGAACAACAAAACATACAGAATAAAATATACCAATACAACAAAAAATAAATACATCTGTAAAACAAAATCTTACATTTTCACAACACTTGTACAGAATCGTACATTGCAGCAAAACAAGACTATACCAT
The DNA here is from genome assembly GCF_901765095.1 of Microcaecilia unicolor. NCBI lineage: Eukaryota > Metazoa > Chordata > Amphibia > Gymnophiona > Siphonopidae > Microcaecilia > Microcaecilia unicolor. The sequence goes on along the minus strand of NC_044041.1, from coordinate 123,840,374 downwards.
TAGTCTAACGACCCATAAGCTTGAACAAACATATGAGTTTTTAATTCTTTCCTGAACTGGGTAGTGTTCTGCACAGATCAAAGTTCAGTGGGTAAGGTGTTCCACAACTGAGGGCCTTTCACATAAAAGATGGAAGATTTATATTCCTCCAAATAAACCTGCCAGAATAATGGAACTTCAAGCAACTGTTTTTGAGAAGATCCCAGAGATTGAGAAGGTTGATAACATCTTAGAGTGGAATTGAGTGTTGGAGAAATAAAGCCATTCAGTACTTTAAAATCTAATAAAATTTTGAACTCAATGCGAAACTTCACAGGAAGCCAATGTAAAGACTTCAAAATGGGAGTAATATGATCATTATAAGACCTCCCTGTAATAACTCTTGCTGTAGAGCTCTGAGTAACTTCTAACACCTTCAACAAGCTACTTGCAAGTCCTATAAACAGGCCATTGCAGTAATCCATCAAAGGAAAACCTCTGATTGAACAATTCATTTAGTGGAAGCGGTTAATGAGCAGGGGAATAAGTGACCTTATACTTCAACAGACTGTCATAACTGAATGTGATCTTGTCCCTTTCCATGCAACTCGTTAGTGATCTTATCAAATATGCTAAGTTCTCTAATGATAGACCACCAGGTGGACAGGGAAGGGCCCAATTAATCTCTCAAACATCTAGCTATACCCATATTTGTAGCTGAAATCAGAAGGTGGGAGACTCCTTTGGGGGGGGGGGGGGGGGGGGGGGTCAATCCTCCGGTGTTCAATTCGGTATAAGGCCTAACATACAAGCCTTTTTGTTTTGAGCCCAGTCCTCCACCATCCAAAGGTGGAACCTTTTATCCATACCCATTTCCAGTACTTCTGGGCAACTGGACAATCCTGCCATAAGTGTTTTAAGGACTCTCTCATTCCACAATTCCTCCAACATTGATTGTACCATGATCCTGTCCTTTTAAAATTTGAAATTGGAGTTGGTTATATTGGGTAATAGCAGTACATTTATTTATTTATTTGTTACATTTGTACCCCACATTTTCCCACCTGTTTGCAGGCTCAATGTGGCTTACATAGTACTGTGAGGCGTTAGCCACCTCCGGTGATGAAACAAATACAAAGTGATGTTATGGTCGAATGAGATTCATGTGTTACAGACACATTAGAGAATCGTAAGGAAGAAGAGTTATATAGTGTTCATTACTTGCTTTGGTTTCGTTGTGTTGCAGGGTTCACACACTTAAGTTGGGTCAGTAAGGTATGCCTTTTCGAACAGGTTGGTCACGGCTTTTGGTAGTGCATTCCACAGTTGCGTGCTTATATAGGAGAAGCTGGTTGCATAAATTGATTTGTACTTGAGACCTTTGCAGCTAGGGTAGTGAAGATTTAAGTATGTTCGTGATGATCTGATTGTGTTTCTGGTTGGCAGGTCTATGAGGTTAGTCATGTGTCCCGGGGTTTCGCCATAGATAATTTTGTGGACCAGGGTGCAGATTTTGAAAACAATACGTTCTTTGATTGGGAGCCAATGCAGTTTTTCTTGGAGGGGTTTGGCACTTTCGAATCGCGATTTTCCAAATATAAGCCTTGCTGCTGTGTTTTGAGCGGTCTGTAGTTTCTTTATGAGTTGCACTTTGCATCTCGCACGAATTCCATTGCAGTAGTCAGCATGGCTTAGTACCATTGATTGTATCAGGTTGCGGAATGTTGCCCTCAGGAAAAATGGTTTCACGTGTTTGAGTTTCCACATTGAGTGGTACACGATCTTCCAATGTTCTCCCCCCAATGATTCTCCCAACCAGTCCTCCCACTTCTGACCATGGCTGGTAACCCTTAAGAAGGCTGTTCAAGTGAGTACTACCCCTCAATTGGCAAACCTCCTTCACAGCTCGCCAGGTTGCCAAAAGAGGAGTAATAAATACATGTTTTGAAGGCACACAATCTTTGGACATCAGAGCATCATCACATTTCCCACCCCTATCTCAAAAAATAGATTGTGGATAAATATAGACTTTTCAAACTGAACCCAGCTCACAGAGGGGTAGTCAATGTGATGTTCTGTAATTGCTCTGAGTACTGCTTATTAGGGCATTGCTATTGGCAACTGAGCAAATAAGAATACAAATATAGAAGAATCATCGTTTGTAAAGTTACAACTCTGCCCCATTGTGTTAACCAAAGTGATTTCCAGGATTCCAGATCAGTTTGTATCTGCTTCTTAAGACTGTCCTAGTTAAACCTATATAACTCTGAAATTTGGTTACAAATTAAGATGCCCTTATCTGCCACTTTAACAGGGAAATCTTGAAAGTCGGAAGGAGTAACATTGAACAGCAACGTTTCTGTTTTGTCTATGTTAGTTTTAAATCCTGAAACCCTGCCAAATTGCTCAAGTTCAGCCAACAAAAATGATAGAGTATTGTGGGTTAGACATACAAATAAGAGTATTGTCTGCATAAAGTAGAGTTTTTTGCTGTTCTCCCCACACTAATAAGAGTGATAGCAGATGACGCTATAATTCAAGAAGCAAATGGTCATAGGGCACCCTTGTCTAGTTCCCTTCGTAAAGCAAAACTCTTCAGACTTGATATCATTAACTAAAATTGCAGTCTTAGGCTCTGCATACAAAGGCAGCACCCACTGGCCATAATTGCCCCCAACTCCATATGATCCATAACTTTGAATAGATAGGGCCACTCCACCGTCTCAGACGTTTTTTCTGCATCAATAGCAATGCACAGAGCTTTCTCTTTTCTTCTCTCAATGATGTCAGTCAGATTTATGGCTCTGTGTACGTTATCCCCGTCTGCTTTGTATGAAGCCAGTTTGATCATAGTGAATTAGTTTAGGGAGCATGTAGTCCAATCTATTGACCAATATCTTAGTGAAAATTTCATAGCTTAATTTAACAAAGTTATAGGTCTATAGCTAGCACAACGTGAGGTGTCCTTTCCAGATTTCAGGAGAACCTCCACATTGGCCTTATACATTGAGCCAGGGAGTGGCGCCCCTTCTTCAATCTTATTAAACAGCCGGGCAAGAATAGAGGACTCTGAATTTCATAGCTTTGTAATTTTCTATAAGGAATCCATCTTCCCCTGGAGATTTACCTGATGGGAGATTAGCAATTATTCGGCATACCTCTGAAGCGGTGATAGGAGAATTTAGGGTGGCATAGTCTTTCTCATCAATTTTGGGGAGGCTCAGACCCTGAATGTATTGCTTAATATCCTCGCCCGAGCACAGAAGTTCAACAGTATATAGATAATTTATAAAAGTTTAAATTCGTAAACTATATGCTCATGTGAAAACTTGCTCTCCCCAGACAATGTGATCATTTTTTTCACTCATTTTTCATTTTGCTGTTTCTTAAGTTGCCATGCTAACAACTTGCCCGACCTATTTCCATATTTCAGATAATCCCTCTTTACCATCCTCATCAAATGTTCAATGTGTCCAGTATCAAATTCAGCAAGTTGGGTCTTAAGCTTTCTGACCCTCTCCCTCATCAATGAGGAGGGATGCCTTTCATGTGCTTTTTGAAGGTAAGTCAGAATTTCTACTAATAATTGTCTCTTATGAGTTTGTGCTCTTCGTACCCTAGCCGCCACTTGGATAAGTATACTTCTCATGTAAGCCTTTCCCGCTTCCCAAACTATCCATGTGGATAAATAATCCCTCCATTTTTCCAGCATAAGTTTTTGAGTTTTAGCTTTACTCAACAATTCCATATTATCTCTCCAAGACTCTTCTTTTTTACCCCCGTTATGAGCTTCTATTATTCCTGTTACTGGTGCATAATCTGAAATACTTATTGGGTGTATTGTCAGCTCCCTCCACAAACAAATCGCTATTTTTGGGTGGACAAAAATCTATTCTAGAATATGACTTGTGCCTCCCTGAGTAGAATGTGTATTGCCTGTTTTTCAGAGGGGTTGTAATTCCTCCACACGTCTTCCAAAGTATGATTAAAAAGTCCCCTTCGAAGAGCATTTCCCTCCCGTATCTCTTCCTGCTTGTGTTTGTAGTTCTATCTAGTTTCCCTACTGTGATGTTCATGTCTCCCCCAATAATTAAATCCCCTGTACATTTTGTTCAGATAAAAGTAAATAAATCTGAGAACAACCCTTTTAGGACCTACAGGAACATAAACATTATGGAGAGAATTCTCATCTATCTATGTGCCCCAACAGCCAGATATATTGACCCAGTGCATATCCTCCTGACCCATACTCAGTAAGTGGAACATGTTTGCTAAGTAATATTACAAACCCTCTAGATTTTGTCCCCCTGGAAGAGTGATAGACCTTACTCCAATACCTGCCTCTTAAGCTTTTGCATTTCAGCAGTAGCCCATTACAGTTCTTGTAACAATGCTATATCAGCCCAATCTTTCAGATGCTTTAAGATAGTTTCCTTTTAATTGGATGATTGATCCTTCCTACATTTCAAGTATCAAATTCAACCCCTTTACCTACTATAGGAATTGCATAACTGTACTCTTTTGATCACTATCCTAAGCTGAGAAAACCTAGCCACATAGATCCAAAATATACATCCCCATCCCTCAAACAACCCAGTAAACCGCCATTGCTTCCATCCCACTCCCACCCACCTGATAAGGGTACAAAATCCTTCCCAAACAGAATGTTCGACTTCATACCCCCTCCCCTTCCCCCTATCAGAACACAGTTTCAAATAGATATCACTCAATGTGCTGCATTATATGTATAGTACAGTAAAGTGTGATGAAGAGCCTGGTTTAAACAAGATCACCAAAATGAGTCGGCTACCCTAATGGGTCTTGAGGAGAACTGAACATATTTAGTCCCCCTCTTGAATTTCTAGGTCTGGCAACACCACCTCCAAAGGATTAGATATTAATGGCATGACTCTGCATCATTCATGATGCATTCCATCTGTGAGGCAGTGTCCATAGATTGTGTAGAGCCTAGGTCTGCCTGTGCTTAGGAGTAGATTCCTTCATTGCAGTGGTTTTCATCTTGAGGGCCTTGACTCTGGCTTGCTGCAGTAATTGTGTAGACTTAGACTTAGCCTTGAAGAATCCCTACGGAAGAGGGTCCAAATTTAAGCCTCTTTTTAAGCAGAGGTCTCTCCAAAATGGTTTGCTTTGTACTTTTCAGGTTCCTTATGGGATCCTGCTCTGCTTTATTAAATCTCTGGATTACAATATCTTTAATAGAATCAAAGAAGCGCCTTTTGCCATTCTGAAAAATTACTAGTGTGGTGAGATGCCACTTCCGCTTGGATCCCATGAGCCACCATCACCTGTTTGTAATTCCAGAGCTCTCTGTGTCTTCGCATAGTCAAATCTGGGTAGATGCACAGGTCACAATTCTTAAATTTATAACATTTCTGCTATCATGTAGCCTTCAAAATGTACTCCACCTCCAGATAGTGCAATAGTTTAATTATAAACGTTTGTGGAAGGAGATTCGAGTCTGGCCTGGGGTGAAACTCTCTGTGGGCCCTTTCCAACTCATAACTAGGCTGCGCAGGGGAATCTGGAAAACATTTGCATAGTGAATAAGGTGAGAGCCCTCCATTCCCTCAGGAATACCATAAATTCGTAAATTAGACCTCTGTGCCTATTTTCCAGATCTTTCACCTTAGCAGTCAAAAATTGTACCTGCTTATAGGTAGTCGCCGCAGATTCCATGTCCTTCTCCTGAGTTACCTTCACAGAATGCAGGCATCCCTCAATCTGTTCATGTCTTTCAGTCAACACAGCCAATTTAACCTCTAATTTACCATCATGTACACAATCTCCAACTTGGCCGACCGAAGCTCTTGAAATACAATTTGAAAGTGCATTATCTGAATTCTTCTCACCAGGCTGTGGTGGTATTGTTGCCTCTGCTGGGGAGGCACTTCCGGTGGGGCTTTTTCCTCCCACAGACCCAGTTTAGAGGCCTTACTCACATACATGTCTTTTATGTCTTGAGCACCCACAGCATATCTTTTCAAGAATCGGAGATCCTACATTAAATCCTGTCTCCTGGCGCAGACCAAGGGCCAAAAGCAGTGTGAAACCAAGGGAGTAGAGCGGAGGGAATGTGGAGCAACTTTACTCATGTTCGCTGTGCATTGAGGCTCCCACCAGTAATTTCATTCTCCTTCTGCTGCCCCTCCTCATGTCAGAAATAATCCCATCCCTTGTCTTCTAAATAATTCCATCCCTTTTCTCTTTCTTCTTGCCTGATACTCAAGCCACTGAGCTCCTTATTGTCCCACACAGTCCTGCATTCCACTGAAATCAACATGCGATCCCAACTAGCACCTCCCCTTACAAATCAGATTCCCCCAATCTATACCCCCTTCCTTCCCAGTCCATACTCACTCCTATTCTTCAGCTTATAGTCCATTTGCCCAACATACTCCAACCTTTTCTCACTGGTTAGCAAAAACATACATCCATTCACTCAGTTCCGCTAATTCTCATTTCCTCTTTCATGGTTGCATGCACGAATAAGTCCTTTCGGTCTGAAGCAGAAAATCTAAGGTTCAGGGGTACAAATCACTTATCTCAGTTCTCCCCCACATAGTCTTGGACTAACTTAATATATTTGTTGTCAATGTTTTGAAGGTAGAACATTCTTCAGGAGCAAAAGGTAACAATATCAAAATTATATATAAGTGAAAAATAAAAAGCATTCCAATGACAGTCTAAAGGGACAAGTAGGGGTGTTTGGGGGGGGGGGGGGGAGGGATGAAGGAATCAGAAACAGGGAGAGGTAGATAAGTAATTAGGTGACAAGGTGACAAACCAGTGTAATTTTATGGTTTATTATTTATTGCATTTGTATCCCACATTCCCCCATCTATTTGCAGGCTCAATGTGGCTTACATAGATTTGTTAACATTGTCATTTCATGATATCAGATACAGTTAGTTTATATTGTGATAGGAAGCCCATGTGCTTGTTATGTCTTGTCAGGTGGGTGTCAATTTTATCATCTTAATTTCAAAGATCTTTTTTCCTGGATTTAGAAGATTATTGTTGCAGTGCCCGGATTCTGAAAAATGCTCACCCACAGGATTGTCTCCTTTGCTTCCTTTGTGCTGTTTGATGTGATACCTTTGCGAGTTGATACTTTTCTTTATCATCTGTCTCGTATTCCGAGTATAGCACCCTTCTTCACATGTTCTTCATTTCCAATGACTTCACTTCCTTTCTTGCATGTCCTACTGGCAGTAGCTCTGGGCTGCCTTTTCTCTTTAGTCATTGGCGGGATGAATTGCTCCATGCTAGCATTACAAGCATTTGTAAAATGCAGGGTCTGCTATGTTACACAAAATCAGCAGTCAGGAAGTGCCAACTCACAAGTTAAGTGATTGCAGCTCTCCACCTTAAGAAGGGTGACTGACATCTGGAGGTTTTTACTGCTCCCCAGGCAACTGCCTAATGGCAGATCCAGCTATTGATGCCCCACCCTTTTCCATACAAACTACAAGAGTTAGAATTGAGCTTTGAGTAAAATCAAGGTCCAGCCTCTCTGGCAAGTTCTGGGATCATGTTTTTATTTGGTCAAGAGACCTGGTGTCTGTGCCACCCATTGTAATTAGGCAGTTTTGTAACTGAGGAAAATGTCTGTATTTGGTTATCAGGACCTTGGTAGAACCACAAGCAAGCTGGATCGAAGAGAGAAGAACAGAGCAGCAGCCCAGCGTAGTCGTCAGAAACAGATGGCAAAAGCTGATAAGCTACACCAGGTACGGTATTTGGGGGTCTGGGGGTAGGAGATGACTTGGTGAGATCCTTCAGGTTCCTAGAGGCAAGTCCATAAACCATTATTAAGGTAGACCTGGGAAAAGCCACTGCTTATGCCTGGATCTAAGTAGCATGAAATCTTGCTACTTTTTGGGATCATACCAGGTACTTGTGACCTAGGTTGGTCACTATTAGAAAAGGGATATTGGACTTAATGGACCTTTGATCTGACCCAGTATAGCAGTTCTTAAGTTCCTACTAGTAAAACAGGCCCGTTTCTGACACAAATGAAACGGGCACTAGCAAGGTTTTCCTCGGAGTGTGTATGTTTGAGAGAGTGTGTGTGAGATTGACTGTGAGGCATATTTTCAAAGCACTTTGGGAGGCTAAGTTCCATAGGTTTCTATGGAACTTTGGGAGGCTAAGTGCTTTGAAAATGAGCCTCTGTGTGTGTGAGAGAGAGAGAGAGTGAATGAATGTGCGAGTGTGTGTGTGTGACAGAGAGAGAGAGTGAGACTGCTGGGTGCAAGTGTCTCCTCTGTCCCCTGCCCCCCCCCTCCAGCCACCCAGTGATTCTCCTCTCTCCCCTGCTCCCCCTCCAGCCACCCAGCGATTCTACTTTTTCCCTTGCCCCCCCTCCAGCCACACAGCGATTCTCCTTTTTTCCTTGCCCCCCCCTCCAACCACCCAGCGAATCTCCTCTCCACTGCCCCCCTCCAGCCACCCAGTGATTCTCCTCTCTCCCCTGCCCTCCTCTAGCCACCCAGCGATTCTCCTTTCTCCCCTGCCCCCTTCAGCCACCCAGCGATTCTCCTTCCTCTTACAGCACCACAAAACACACGCAAACAACGGCCGCGCCACAACCCTACTCGGTGGTTGGTTTCCACAGTGCGCCTGCACACACCCACCTTAGTAGCTGGGTCTGCGCATTACACAGCAGTCCCACCCATCGACCTCTCTGGAAGTAAAGTCTGCACAGTGAACCAGCCTACCTGTCAACCGGCCAATCGGTGCTATGTACACTGCTCAGCGCCCTGCCCACCAACCGCCACAGCGTTTTGGGTCTAACGATACCGCCCAAATCTCTTCCCTTCCGCCAACCGCCCAACCTCCGCTGCTGTGCGCCCGCCTTTCCACCTGTGGTTGGTCAATGCTGCGTGTGATGTACCCGGAAGTACGCTGACGTCAATTCAGGAGATGGATACAGCCTTACAGAGAGCATGAATGCTTCAAGGCTTCACTGCCATGGAGCCAGCTTCAGAACGTTGGAGTTGCTTTTTATTATATAGGATGTTGCTGTCCCTTTTTTGATCCTGATCAAGTCACTTATCCAGTACAGTTCAACTCTTTGTTTGGTTTTCTTAATCCTTACCTCAGGCCTAACATCCTTTTCAAATTGTTAACTCACTGGATAAAGCAGTGTGATTTCTATGTTGGTCTGCTTGAATGTGCAAAAATAAACAGGAACAAGAAAGTGATACTTTTATATTGAATTAATTCTATTTCTCTTTTTGTCTTGGCATTTACCTCCTGCTCCTCTTGCTTCACGTTCAGGTTTGCAAATGTGAATTTAGGCCCAGTTTCATAGGTAAAGTAAGACTTTAATTTGTGAGTCAGAAATATTAGGAAATAAACAAAATAGCCTCCACAATAGAGGGAGATAGCCTTATTCAAGGCCACAGAAATAACCAAGACTAAGGGGTCAATATTCAAAGCAATTAATCTGGATAGGAGAGGCTCCTGATTGGTTACATCGCCTGTGTGGGGCTATCCACTGATATTCAACGTCACTTAACCAGATAGTGCTGCTGAATACCAGCACTAACTGCCTAAGCTGAAACCGACTATGCAGTGGGCAGTCCAGGGCAGTGTCAGGGTGGAGTTGGCACTTAACCAGCTAAGTGCCGATATTTCGCCCTTAATGGGTTAAGGGGCCCTTTTACTAAGCGGCGATAAGCCCAATGTGGGTTTACCCATGCCAGAACTACCGCCGGCAGTAGTTACATAAGTACATAAGTAATGCCATACTGGGAAAAGACCAAAGACCCATCAAGCCCAGCATCCTGGCCCCGACAGCGGTCAATCCAGGTCAAGGGCACCTGGCAGTTCCCGAAACGTACAAACATTCTATACATGTTATTCCCGAGATTTTTCCCAAGTCCATTTAGTAGCGGAAAAATTTGAAAAATATTTCTGCAGGGGGTTACCTGGTGGTATCGGTTACCATCAGGGTAGCACAGAAGCCCTTACTGCCACCTCAGTGGGTGGCGGTATGTTCAGTTTTACCACATGGCCATTTCTTTTTTCAGCCTTTTTACCTGCTGCGGTAAAAAGGGCCTCAGCGCACAGCAAAAACGGACGCCACCGCTAGCACAGGGCCCTTTTTATCGCAGCTTAGTAAAAAGGCCCCTAAGTTAGCCAGCCAAATTATATTTAGTTTTTCATCTTTTCCCTTCTACTTCATCCATTTGCAGCATACCCTCCCTCTCTTCCTTCAGAGTAACATAGAGGGGCATTTTCGAAAGGATGTTGAAGTCAGAAAAGGGATGTTCAGGTCACAATATCCAAAATGGACATCTATCTCACATATATTTTCAAACAGGAAATACAGTTTATAAACAGCTGGAGAATCTGAAGGTGGACAAAGCTATGGGGCTGGATGGGATACATCCCAGGATACTGAGGGAGCTCAGGGAGGTCCTGGCGGGACCTCTTAAAGATTTATTTAATAGATCTTTAGAGACAAGTTCCGTGAGATTGGAGACAAGCGGATTTGGTCCCTCTTCACTAGAGGAGTGTGGTAGCCGTGTTAGTCCACTCTTAAGGTTATCAATAGAAATCAAACAAAATAAAACATGGAAAAGAAAATAAGATGATACCTTTTTTATTGGACATAACTTAATACATTTCTTGATTAGCTTTCGAAGGTTGCCCTTCTTCGTCCCTCTTCACAAAAGCGGAGACAGGGAAGAAGTGGGAAACTACAGACTGGTAAGTCTCATGTCGGTGGTAGGAAGAATAATGGAGTCGCTGCTGAAAGAAAGGATAGTTAACTTTCTAGAAGCCGATGGGTTACAGGACCCGAGGCAACATGGCTTTACCAAAGGAAAATCCTGCCAAACGAATCTTACTGACTTCTTCTTTAGTTTATTTGTTACATTTATATCCCATATTTCCCACCTATGTGTAGGCTCAATGTGGTTTACATAGTACCGGAGAGGCATTACAGACTCCGGTGTAAACAAACACAAAGTGATGTTGTGGTAAGATAAAGTTTATGTGGCACAGCCACACTAGGGAATCGTACAACGGAAGAGTTGTGTTATGTCCATTACGTTCTTTAGTTTTGTTGTGTTGCAGAGGTCGGGCATTTATGTTGGATCGGTAGGGTATGCCTTTTTAAACAGGTTAGTTTTTAGTGTTTTCCGGAAGTTTAGGTGGTAGTTCATAGTTTTCAAGGCTTTTGGTAATGCGTTCCACAGTTGTGTGCTTATGTAAGAAAAACTGGACGCGTAAGTTGATTTGTATTTGAGTCCTTTGCAGCTTGGGTAGTGCAGATTTAGGTACGTTCATGTTGATTCAGATCTGTTTCTAGTTGGTAAGTCGATCAAGTCTGTCATGTATCCCGGACATGACTGGGTGACCAAATAACTGGATGAAGGACGTGCGCTAGATGTAATCTACTTGGACTTCAGCAAAGCCTTTGATATGGTCCCCACAGAAGACTCGTGAATAAGCTGAAAGGGTTGAACTTAGGACCGAAACTGGTTGACTGACAAGTGGCAGAGGGTGGTGGTAAATGGAGACAAGTGGCAGAGGGTGGTGGTAAATGGAATCGGCTCGGAGGAAAGAAAGGTGAGCAAAGGAGTTCCTCAGGGGTCGGTGCTGGGGCCTATTCTGTTTAATATATTTGTGGGAGATATTGCTGAAGGGTTGGAAGGAAAGGTGTGCCTTTTTGCTGATGACACGAAAATAGCCCATAGAGTGGATACCCTGGAGGGAGTAGAAACGATGAGAAGGGATCTCCGAACCTTAGAAGAATGGTCGAGGGTCTGGCAGTTAAAATTTAATGTTAAACTTTAGGGTTCCACTATATAACAAACTGGTTTTTGATGTCTTAAACAGTAAACCTCAATTAATACCAGAAATCAAAAAGAATCAAAAATTATACAAGAAAATATTTTTGTTTTTTTATATGCCGTGCTCAGTATGTGTTGCTGTGCTGTTCACCATTAGTCACAGTAACTGTTGGTAACACACCAACTACCAGCCATCATAGCACTCGACCTGCCAACCTTGCCTCCTTCATTAAATGCTATTAAACAAGCTGTTTCCTTTTCATAAACATTCAATGTGGAGAAATAATAAAACGCTTGACTTATCTTAGGCAGATCTGGTATAGCCTGTTAGGGCGAATCCTGTGCTCTCAGTTGCTGTGACTTTCAACCTTTTGTGTTTGTGCGCTTCAGTGCTTTTAAAAACAATTCAGTACATGCTGGTATCGTTACCAATGTGGGGCCATGTTTCACCTTAAAGGCGTCATCAGGGGAACATAAGTTCCAGTCTATAAAGTAAGAAAAAGGTTTTGTAACACAATGTGAGTACTCATTCTATAATACTTAAGTTGTTCAATATCAGTTCTACCTTGCAAATCATTCTTTCTACATTCAAAAATGGCTGTCTCACCGGGGGGGGTAGAATCATTGCAAGTGCCTCCCTGCAATCCGAGCTTTAGCGCATGCTCTCTAGTCTGTGGTATTAAATACACATCCTTCAGCTGAGAAGAATCGGGCTACTCCCTTTTGTTAAAGCAGCCATTCTGTTTCTTTGTTGAGTCCATTAGGGTGGACAGTGTCCCATTGAAATATGAATCTCTGTTCAATATGTGCAAGTGTAGCTGAAATGTCTCCTCCCCAACGTAGATTTACCTGCGACAAAACTACATATTTAAGGTCAGATAATTAATGTTTATGCTGTTCCCAATGATCCACCAAAGGTGCTTCTCTCTTTTTAATACGTAGGTTGCTTATGTGTTCCCCAATGCGCTGCTTTACCTTGCGCTTGGATTGTCCAATATACCATTTAACACACGGGCATTGAATCGCATAGATGACCTGAGCCGTATTGCAATCAGTATGACCTCGTCGTAAATAATATTTCTTGCCTGTTTTAGGATTAATGGCAAACTTTGTCTCCAAGGCATATGGGCAACATGTACAGTTTGTACAACGCTGATGTCCATGATTATCTTCCCTAATAGCTAGTTTGTTGTCACGGAAGATAGATAAAATTTCTCCCATATTTTTCACCCTTGTAAAAGACATTTGAGGTCTATTTGTTAATTGTGGATGTAAATGGAGTATAGGCCAATGTTTGTGAATGATTTTTGTCACCTTAGTTCCCAGAGAGGAGTAAGGGAGAACACATTGAATGTTCTTTTGTGTGCTCCTGCCAGTAGATCGTGGGTCCAGTAACCACTGCCTGTGTGCATTCTGGGCTCTTTTATATGCACGTCTTATTACCCTAGTGGGGTATCCTCATTGTTTGAACCTGCCTATCATCTGCTGTGCCTGTTGCTTAAAAGTATCCTGGTTACTGCATAAACGTTTCACTCGTAGAAATTGTCCCACAGGGATACCGTTTTTTAAAGGTAGAGGGTGACAACTTCTGTAGTGTAATATAGTGTTCCTGTCCGTAGGTTTTTTGAAAAGGGAAGTATGGAACTTCCCATGCTCTAGAGTTATATGGACATCCAAAAAATCTACACTTTGATCCCCTATGTGTGAGGAAAACTGAATATTAGGATCACATGTGCTCAAGTATGTCAAAAAGTTCTCAAGTTCAGATCTACTACCACTCTAAAACAGGAGCATATAGAACCGATGTCACACTTTTATATGCTGATTGTGTGTTGAAGGATACACAAAAGTGTTTTCATATTCAGCCATAAAAAGGCAAGTTATGGTGGGAGCTACTGTGGCTCCCATTGCTACCCCTTTTATCTGCAAGAAATGTGACTGCTCAAAACTAAAATAGTTTCTACGTAACACCAATTGTCCTATTTGTGTCAAAATTTTTCTTATCAGCTGATATTTCTAATTTGTGTACAAAAGTATCTATAACATCTAAAGCTCCTAATTGAGGTATATTCAAATATAGAGCTTGAATATCTAAAGTGACCAAGATACAATTTTCATTATCTTGAAACTGACAAGATGCCAGTATTTGAAGTAAATGCACGGAATCTTTTAGATAAGATGGGATGCCTTCTAGACTCGGTTGTAAAAAATGATCCAGGTATTGGGACAGGGGCTCGTAAAGAGAATTCTTACCCGAAACTATCGATCTCCCTGGTGGGTCCCTTAGCGTCTTGGATCTTGGGAATAAAGTATGTACGTGGGACTACTGGGTATGACCTGTATAAATACTTGAATTCCCTTAATGTGATAATACCTTTCTGATTAGCTGTTAATAATATACTACGAATTTCTGACTGAAATTCTAATGTAGGGTCAGAGATTAGTAACCTATAATATTGAAGATCTGATAATTGATGCTGAGCCTCTTGTAAATATTTATCCTTATCTTGGACCACTATGGCGCCCTTTTTATCTGCCCTCAAGATTACTATTGAGGTATCCTGATGTAAATCTAATAAAGCCTCCCACTGAGATTTTATGAGATTGTCAATCAGATTAGATGTATTCTGTTCCATGCTTGTTACATCTCTAATTGGGAAAAAGTTTCAATAATAGGGTCCGGAGGACCTGGGGGTGTCCATATTGAAGGTAAACAATGTTTGTTCATGAACATTGTTTACCTTCAGTATGGACACCCCCGGGCATGCACATAAAACAGAGTGGTAGCTATTAAAAACAAAATTATTAGTTATTTGTGGAGAAATATGGCCTAACAAGGAAGAGCCAGCATGGATTTAGAAAAAGGATTGTCTGTCTAATCTGTTAGGAGTTCATTGAAAAGTGTAAATAAACATCTGGATAAAGGTAAACTAGTTGATGTGAAGTACCTTTCTACTCAGAACGTAGAGATCAGACTTGAGATGTCCAGGACAGAACGTGGTCGGTTCTGGTGCTGTCTTAGAAAAGGTTCTGTCAATCAGTAGTGTAGTAAAGAGAGAAGGGGGACAGACTGTACCAGTGATGCTGATTTTAGCTGACACACTTCTGATTCTGGCTCTGCTCCCCAGAACAGAAAAATAGCTATAATAAATTCCAGTTTTAATAACGACCACCGGATGCAGGGTGCACTCCCCGCCGCAGCATTTATGATAGTGACAGCAGCAGGTACGGGACTGGTAAGACTGTAGAAAACTTAAGGGAAGGGAACTGCTGCAGGGGACAGGAAGATTTGGAGGAGAGCTAGATGTGGTGCATCAGTGGGAATTGGGGAAATAAAGACCAAGATGAAAAATGCTAGGGCACTCAAAGGAGGGGAATAGGAGGGGGTATAAGGACACAGAGGAAGACAGGGAAATAAAAAGGAGATGCTGGATGGTGGGGAGGGGGGGAGAGGCAGTGACGTACCAAGGGGGGAGGCGGTGGGGGCGGTCCACCCCGGGTGCACGCCGCTGGGGTGGTGCCGCGGCGCGCGCCTGTGAGCTCCAAGTTCGCTACGCTAACTTCGCTGGTTCTCTGCAGCTCCCTCTGCCCCGGAACAGGAAGTAACCTGTTCCGGGGCAGAGGGAGGGAGCTGCAGCGAACCAGCGAAGTTAGCGTAGCGAACTTGGAGCCCACAGGCGCGCGCCGTGGCACACCCCCCAGCGGCGTGCACCTGGGGGAGGGGTCATTTCGCCGGGGGGGGGGGGAGTTGTCATTTTGCGGGGGGGGGGGGGGGGGGGGGGGGGGGGGGGGGAGGCGCATCGGTGATCCACCCCGGGTGTCATCGAGGGTAGGAACGCCTCTGGGGAGAGAACTGCAGGTGCCCAAAAAGCTGGGGTGGGGGATCAGATTCTGGACGCAAGGAGGAACAGGCCACAGGGCATGCTGCTAGACATGAGAGAAGGAATGATGGAAAATTCTGTATACACAGGGAAAGACTGCACACAGAGAGGGAGATGTTGGATAAGGGAAGGAATAGGGGTAGATCGCAGACACAGAGAGGGACAGGACAGGGCATGAGAGAAGGAATGGGGATGAGGGAAGAAATGGGATGTGGTCACGGAGGGACAGGACACAGAGGAGATGCTGAGCATGAGGGAAGGAATGAGAGATTCTGGACACACCATGAGGAAAGATGAGAGCAGGGTCACAAAGGTGAAATGCTGGACACAGAGGAAGACAGGGACACAGAAGGGAGATGGATGGTGGACATTGAGAGAGAAGAAATGTCAAATGGACAGGAGACTGGAAAAAATTTAAGAGAAGACGAGGAACGCATAAACCAGAGCCTGGGACAATGTAATTAGAAAAATAAATGACCAGACAATAAAGGTAGAAAGAAGAATTGTATTTTCTATTTAGTGATTGGAATATGGCTCTTTTTGGAATGTACAGAGCTGGTGTTGGCCAGGGCCCAAGGCAGAAATTTGAGAGGGGACCCCAAAGCCTGTTAAAAAGCTGTTCTGCCTTTGACTTCAGCAAGCTTGGGGCCCTCTCTGGCCAGGGGGCCAAGAGCAATTGCCCTGGTTGCAACTCCTCCTCCCCCACCTCAAGTGCTGGCCCTGACATCTGCTGTCTTTATAGCAGTAGGGAAGGGAAGGGAATGGGACTTGATATACTGCCTTTCTATGGTTTTTGCAACTGCATTCAAAGCGGTTTACATATTATATACAGGTAATTATTTGTACCTGTGGCCATGAAGGGTTAAGTGACTTGCCCAGAGTCACAAGGAGCTACAATGGGAATTGAACCCAGTTCCCCAGGATCAAAATCTGCTGCACTAACCATTAGGGTACTCCCTAGGACCGATCCCTGCGGTACTCCACTGACGACCTCCACTTTTTTGTTTTGCATGCAGGACACCAGAAAGTGTGTGTGTGTGTGTGGGGGGGGGGGGGGGGGGTCAGTTGAATTTTTGTCTGTCTATTTCTGTTAGTTTGTGGTCACTTAGACCCTCACCAAATACAAACTATCTGTGTTCTCTGTGAGTGACCAAGGCCAGAGACTCTGAACAGAAGTTCTTTTGTAAGATGTGACAGCCGAATGGGTACTGTGAAAGGGGCAAAACTGTGCCGTTTGCTGTCTTCGCATTTGAGAGAGAGTGGGATAGTCTGACACACAGGGGAGTGAGAATAACCTTTCTAGGAAGGGATGTGTGGATGTCATTGATACAGCAGGGGGAACTGAGGCTAGAGGATGGCTGCAAAGCTTGCCAGACTCTAGAAGGAAGGAAAAAAATCTCCTTATTTCAAATCTGAAGAACATAGGAGGTTGCACAGGCCGGATTTTGTACACATATAGAAACATAGAAACATGACGGCAGATAAAGGCCATATGACCCATCCAGTCTGCCCATCCTCTGTAACCCCTAATTCTTCCTGTTCCTAAGCAATCCCACATGCTTATCCCATACCTTTTTAAATTCTGGAACAGTCCTTGACTCCACCACTTCCACCGGGAGGCCATTCAACGCCTCCACCACCCTTTCTGTGAAATAATACTTCCTTAGGTTACTCCTAAGCCTATTCCCTCTTAACTTTGTCGTATGCCCCCTCATTCCAGAGCTCTCCTTCATTTGAAAAAGGCTCTCTTCCTGTACTTAAATGCCCTTGAGATGTTTAAACGTTTCTATCATGTCTCCTCTCTCCCTCCTCTCTTCCAGCGTATACATGTTGAGGTTCATAAGCCTGTCCCTATAATTTTTGCATTCAAGACCGCTTACTAATTTCGTAGCTGCCCTCTGAACCGACTCCATCCTGTTTATATCTTTCCGTAGGTGCAGTACTCCAAATGAGGCCTCACCAGAGGCTTATACAACGGCACTCTCACCTCTTTTTTTCCTGCTGGTCATGCCTCTCTTTATGCACCCAAGCATCCTTCTGTCTTTGGCCGTCGCTTTTTCTACCTGTTTGAAAGCTTTAAGGTCATCAGACACAATCACCCCCAAGTCCTGCTCTTCCTTCGCACACTGAAGCACTACACCCCCTATACTGTACCGTTCCCTCTGAGTTTTGCGACCCAAGTGCATGACCCTGCATTTTTTTGGGATTAAACCTTAGTTGCCAAATATCGGTCCATTCCCAGGTCCTTCCTCATGTCATTCACACCCTCCAGGGTGTCCACCCTGTTGCAGAGTTTAGTATCATCCGCAAAGAGACAAACCTTACCAGACAGCCCTTCCGCAATATCGCTCACAAAGATGTTAAAAAGAGCCGGCCCTAGGACCGATCCCTGCGGTACTCCACTGACGACCTCCTTTTCTTCAGAGCAAGCTCCATTTACCACCACCCTCTGTCTCCTACCATTCAACCAATTTTTTACCCAATCAGTTACTCTAGGTCCCGCACCGAGGGAATTCAATTTATCAGTTGCCTGTGCGGAACCGTGTCAAAGGCTTTGCTGAAATCCAAGTATACCACATCAAGCGCCCCTCCCACATCCAACTGTTTGGTCACCCAGTCGAAGAAGACAGTCAGATTTGTCTGACATGACCTGCCACTAGTTAAGCCATGCTGCCTCGGGTCTCGCATTTCATGTAGTTCAAGAAATGTCACAATCCTCCTTTTCAGAAGTGTTTCCATTAGCTTACCACCGAGGTCAGACTGACAGGTCTATAATTCCCAACCTGTTCCTTACTTCCACTCTTGTGCAAAGGAACCACATCTGCCCTTCTCCAGTCCACCAGGACCACTCCAGTTTCTAAGGAGGCATTGCAGAGGTCCGTCAGCAAAGCCGACAGAACTTCTCCGAGTTCCTTAAGCACCCTCGGGTGTATCCCATCAGGCCCCATCGCTCTGTCTACTTTTAGTTTGGCAAGCTCCTCACGAACACAATCCTCCGTAAACGGGGCTTGGTCTACCATACATCCATCCCCTTTAGCCTTTGTTTTCTGCAGCCCTACCCCCCGGTCTTTCATTTGTGAACACCAAGCTAAAATAATTGTTAAGCAGTTCAGCCTTTTCCTTATCTTCCACATATTTCTCTCCCTCAGTAGCAGTAGGGGGGGGGGGGGGGGGGGGCGCAAACCGGGCACCATCTTCCCTTACTGCGCCACTGCTGCCAATGCGAGCCTGTTCTAAAATACCTGCAGGTGTGCACGTATGTTTGTCAGCATGTGCGAAGGGAGCATCCTTTGGTTCAAATATACTTTATGAGAAAATGAATGGCACAACCCCAGTAGCTTCCACATGGAGATGTTGGTACTTTCACATGGAGCTGCCCCATTTTACAAGCCTACATGTGTAAGTGCTGCCACTTAAGTAGTGAGGCTGCAATTTTAACATGGCTTCATTTCAGAGGGGGACATAAACTATTTGGGATTAGGGAGAATGACTCCTTTAATCCTTTGTGTAAAGCTCTGACAAAAATGAGCACTTAAAAAAAAATCCCGTGTGTACCTGATATGGAAGCTTTCCTTCATGCATTTGTATTCCCTGTTAAAATTAGGAATACAGGTGTAGATTTTTGTCCCACCCAATCCATGCCCAAACCACACCCCCTTCTCTGCATGGCATGGATCCTCCACGTGCAGTGGCGGTCCTACCATTAGGCCAACTGAGGCACGGGCCTCAGGCAGCACTCTTCTGAGATGGAAATGCCCCCCCCCCCCCCCGTCCTTCCTTCCCCAATCCCCTTCCCTGAATTTACCTTGTTTTTCAAAAGGTGGTGTCAGCAGCAATTCCTATAGGTTTTCCTGTAGCCAATCACAGCTTCTTCTCTCTATGGCGGCCCACCTCTCTGGTGTAATTTCCTGTTTCCTCGGAGGCAGGCCACAGTAGAGAAGGGGCTGGGATTGGCTACAGGGCAGCCTATGGGAATCGCTGCTGCCACCACCTTTTGAAAAACAAAATAAAAGGTAAATTTGGGGAAGGGGGTTGGGGAAGGGGGGAGATGTTGGACTGTGACAGGGTGGCGAAGGGTGGTGGCAGGCAGTGGCAGAGGAGCCAGAGCTGGAGTGGCAGCTCATTCCTCACCTCAGGCGACAAATTGTCTTGGGCCGCCCTTGTCCACATGTAAATTTCTGAAATTGGTATTTAAATGTTTGTGCAATATACACTTATAAAAGCTGCTATTTACATGTGGATATGGGTCTAAAATAATGGCCTTAGTGTGCTTGGATTTTAAGAAGGTGTTAAACTCCCTCATGAAAAATTAGTCATAGGATAGGAGGCCATTTCTTATTGTGGATTGGTAACTGGCTAAAAGATAGGAAGCAAAAGGAAGACTAAATGGTTGGCTTTCCTGTTAGAAAGAGGTAATAGTGGAGATCTTCAAGGATCTGTGCTGGGATTGGTGTTTAGTATATGAATTAATGTTCTGGAATATGAATTGATCAAATTTGCAGATGACACAAAAATGTTCAAAGTTATTAAAACAGAAGCAGACTGTGAGTCACTGCTGAAGGACCTGCTCACTGAATGCTATTCTGAATCCATTTCCTAAACTCTCTCTCATTCTCTTTTGCTCTGTCATTCAGCTTTAGGGTTGCATTACTAATTATCAATATAGTAATAGTAGTAAAAAAAGACCCGTTTCTCAAACAAATGAAATGGGCGCTAGCAAGGTTATCATGTAATAGCGATTATGTTTTTAAGGGAACCGTTAGGAGAGAGAGTGTGTGAGAGAGACAGAGAGTCTGTGTGCGAGTGTGTGTGAGAGAGAGAGAAAGAGAGAGTGTGTGTGATAGATAGAGAGAGTGAGTGAGTGCGTGTGAGAGAGAGTGTGTGTGTGCCTCATACAGTAGCTGACAGCAGGAACGGACCATGCTGACACCATCAAAGCTTTGCTCTCAGTATCTCTATTATTGGAACAGCTCTGTTAAACCTGTTATTTTCCCCTCCTCCCCTTTGCTTGTTCAACTTCAGAAACCAAAACCTACTTCCCCTCCCCTTTAACCCTGGAGCCTCTTAAAGATGTTACAAACCCAGGCAGCCAGAGGGAGGAGCAAATTATTATATAGGATGCAGCCTTAACTTTTCAGCCCAGATCATAAATTTGCATATCCCACCCCTATGTATCAGGTGTCCGAGCATCTGCAGTCTTCCAGTCTTGCACTTTTAAA
Source organism: Microcaecilia unicolor (assembly GCF_901765095.1). Lineage (NCBI taxonomy): Eukaryota > Metazoa > Chordata > Amphibia > Gymnophiona > Siphonopidae > Microcaecilia > Microcaecilia unicolor. Next base: position 123,819,467 of record NC_044041.1, on the reverse strand, counting down.
CCTGAAAATCATTACAGCTAAAGAATAGTCCCTTCCTCCACTCTCTAACTCCAAGGAGGGGGATTGTTTCACTGGCAATACACCGGTTTCTCAGTCCGGCAGGTAGACATTGGTCCTTTTTATTATCAAGGTACATAAGTACATAAGTAGTGCCATACTGGGAAAGACCAAAGGTCCATCTAGCCCAGCATCCTGTCACCGACAGTGGCCAATCCAGGTCAAGGGCACCTGGCACGCTCCCCAAACGTAAAAACATTCCAGACAAGTTATACCTAAAAATGCGGAATTTTTCCAAGTCCATTTAATAGCGGTCTATGGACTTGTCCTTTAGGAATCTATCTAACCCCTTTTAAACTCCGTCAAGCTAACCGCCCGTACCACGTTCTCCGGCCACGAATTCCAGAGTCTAATTACACGTTGGGTGAAGAAACATTTTCTCCGATTCGTTTTAAATTTACCACACTGTAGCTTCAACTCATGCCCTCTAGTCCTAGTATTTTTGGATAGCGTGAACAGTCGCTTCACATCCACCCGATCCATTCCACTCATTATTTTATACACTTCTATCATATCTCCCCTCAGCCGTCTCTTCTCCAAGCTGAAAAGCCCTAGCCTTCTCAGCCTCTCTTCATAGGAAAGTCGTCCCATCCCCACTATCATTTTCGTCGCCCTTCGCTGTACCTTTTCCAATTCTACTATATCTTTTTTGAGATACGGAGACCAGTACTGAACACAATACTCCAGGTGCGGTCGCACCATGGAGCGATACAACGGCATTATAACATCCGCACACCTGGACTCCATACCCTTCCTAATAACACCCAACATTCTATTCGCTTTCCTAGCCGCATCACACTGAGCAGAAGGTTTCAGCGTATCATCGACGACGACACCCAGATCCCTTTCTTGATCCGTAACTCCTAACGAGGAACCTTGCAAGACGTAGCTATAATTCGGGTTCCTCTTACCCACATGCATCACTTTGCACTTGTCAACATTGAACTTCATCTGCCACTTGCACGCCCATTCTCCCAGTCTCGCAAGGTCCTCCTGTAATCGTTCACATTCCTCCTGCGACTTGACGACCCTGAATAATTTTGTGTCATCGGCGAATTTAATTACCTCACTAGTTATTCCCATCTCTAGGTCATTTATAAATACATTAAAAAGCAACGGACCCAGCACAGACCCCTGCGGGACCCCACTAACTACCCTCCTCCACTGAGAATACTGGCCACGCAATCCTACTCTCTGCTTCCTATCTTTCAACCAGTTCTTAATCCATAATAATACCCTACCTCCGATTCCATGACTCTGCAATTTCTTCAGGAGTCTTTCGTGCGGCACTTTGTCAAACGCCTTCTGAAAATCCAGATATACAATATCAACCGGCTCCCCATTGTCCACATGTTTGCTTACCCCCTCAAAAAAATGCATTAGATTGGTGAGGCAAGACTTCCCTTCACTAAATCCGTGCTGACTTTGTCTCATCAGTCCATGTTTTTGTATATGCTCTGCAATTTTATTCTTAATAATAGCCTCCACCATCTTGCCCGGCACCGACGTCAGACTCACCGGTCTATAATTTCCCGGATCTCCTCTGGAACCCTTCTTAAAAATCGGAGTAACATTGGCTACCCTCCAGTCTTCCGGTACTACACTCGATTTTAGGGACAGATTGCATATTTCTAACAGTAGCTCCGCAAGTTCATTTTTTAGTTCTATTAATACTCTGGGATGAATACCATCAGGTCCCGGTGATTTACTACTCTTCAGCTTGCTGAACTGACCCATTACATCCTCCAAGGTTACAGAGAATTTGTTTAGTTTCTCCGACTCCCCCGCTTCAAATATTCTTTCCGGCACCGGTGTCCCCCCCCAAATCCTCCTCGGTGAAGACCGAAGCAAAGAATTCATTTAATTTCTCCGCTACGGCTTTGTCCTCCTTGATCGCCCCTTTAACACCATTTTCGTCCAGCGGCCCAACCGACTCTTTGGCCGGTTTCCTGCTTTTAATGTATCTAAAAAATTTTTTACTATGTATTTTTGCTTCCAACGCTAATTTCTTCTCAAAGTCCTTTTTTGCCCTCCTTATCTCCGCTTTGCATTTGGCTTGGCATTCCTTATGATCTATCCTGTTACTTTCAGTTGGTTCTCTTCTCCACTTTCTGAAGGATTGTTTTTTGGCTCTAATGATTTCCTTTATCTTACTGTTTAGCCACGCCGGCTGACGTTTAGTCTTTTTTCCCTTTTTTCTAATACGTGGAATATATTTGTCCTGAACCTCCAGGATGGTGTTTTTAAACAGCATCCACGCCTGATGCAAGTTTTTTACTCTGCGAGCTGCTCCTTTCAGTCTTTTTTTCACCATTTTTCTCATTTTGTCGTAATCACCTTTTCTATAGTTAAACGCTAGCGTACTTGATTTCCTAGTTTCACTTCCTTCAATGCCAATATCAAAACCGATCATATTATGATCACTGTTATCAAGCGGCCCTCGTATCGTTACCCCCTGCACTAGATCATGAGCACCACTAAGGACTAAGTCTAGTATTTTTCCTTCTCTTGTCGGCTCCTGAACTAGCTGTTCCATGAAGCTGTCCTTGATTTCATCAAGAAATCCTATGTCCCTTGCGTGTACAGATGTTACATTAACCCAGTCTATATGCGGGTAATTGAAATCCCCATTATTATTGTGTTGCCCAGTTTGTTTGCGTCCCTGATTTCCTTTAACATTTCCGCATCCATCTGTTCGTCCTGGCCAGGCGGACGGTAGTACACTCCTATCACTATCCTTTTCCCCTTTGCACATGGAATTTCAATCCACAGTGATTCCAAGGAGTGTTTTGTTTCCTGCAGAATTTTCAATCTATTTGATTCAAGGCTCTCGTTAATATACAATGCTACCCCTCCACCAATCCGATTCACCCTATCACTACGATATAATTTGTACCCCGGTATGACAGTGTCCCACTGGTTATCCTCCTTCCACCAGGTCTCAGAGATGCCTATTATATCTAATTTTTCATTTAGTGCAATATATTCCAACTCCCCCATCTTATTTCTTAGGTTCCTGGCATTCGCATATAGACATTTCAAACTATGTTTGTTGTTCCTAAGTACATCATGCTTAGTACTTGACAGTATTAATTGGCAATCTTTTGTCTGATTTTTATTGTTATTTAAAGATACCCGATCTACTACAATCTCTTTTGCAACCTCACTATCAGGATACTCTATCTTCCCTGTTATGGTGATATCTTTGAAAGATACCTTATCCCGAACCATGCTCTTTTGAGCGACTGTCGGCCTTCCCCCCATTTCTAGTTTAAAAGCTGCTCTATCTCCTTCTTAAACGCCGATGCCAGCAGCCTGGTCCCACTCTGGTTAAGATGGAGCCCATCCTTTCGGAATAGGCTCCCCCTTCCCCAGAATGTTGCCCAGTTCCTAACAAATCTAAAGCCCTCCTCCCTGCACCATCGTCTCATCCACGCATTGAGACTCTGGAGCTCTGCCTGTCTCTTGGGCCCTGCGCGTGGCACAGGTAGCATTTCAGAAAATGCTACCCTGGAGGATCTGGATTTCAGCTTTCTACCTAAGAGCCTAAATTTTGCTTCCAGAACCTCTCTCCCACATTTTCCTATGTCATTAGTACCCACATGTACCAAGACAGCCGTCTCCTCCCCAGCACTATATAAAATCCTATCTAGGTGACGCGTGAGGTCCGCCACCTTCGCACCAGGCAGGCAAGTCACCAGGCGATCCTCACGTCCACCAGCCACCCAGCTATCTATATGCCTAATGATCGAATCACCAAGTACAACAGCTGTCCTAACCTTTTCTTCCCGGGCAACATTTGGAGATATATCCTCGGTGCGAAAGGATAATACATCCCCTGGTGGGCAGGTCCTGGCTACAGGAGTACTTCCTACTTCACCAGGGTGATGCTCTCCTTCTAGGAGACCTCCCTCCTCCAAGGTAGCACAGGGGCTACCTGACTGGAGGTGGGACTTCTCTACAACATCCCTGTAGGTCTCCTCTATGTACCTCTCTGTCTCCCTCAGCTCCATCAAGTCTGCTACTCTAGCCTCTAGAGAACGGACACGTTCTCTGAGAGCTAGGAGCTCTTTGCATCGGGCACACACATATGACACCTCACCAATTGGGAGATAATCATACATGTGACACTCAATGCAAAAGACTGGATAGCACCCCTCTCGCTGCTGGACTGCTGACTCCATCTTAGTGTTTTTTGAGTTTTTCCGTAATTTAAAACTTGCTAAAGTATTAAGGATATCAGCCTATCACTAACTTACAGTTCCTCCTTTAAACCCCAATCTTCAAGTTCCGAAAGCACAAGCAAAATTTGTTCACTTACCAGAGAAATATCCTCTTCTCCCAGAACTTATTAGAAGGAAAGCTTTGGCACCTTGAGCAGAGGCCCCGAGTGGATCGGAACGGACCTGGGAGTCACTCCGGCGAAGGCTCCGAGGATATGCAGATGAGCTGCCTCCACGGCACCTGAGAAGGCAACCGGTGGGAGAGCTGGGCACCTCTCAACCAAGAAAAGGCTTACCAGGGGTTAGGCCGAAGCCAGCATTCCTCCCCCTGAGGGTCACCTGATCCTGGCTAAGAAGTACCTGGTAGCTCTGGGTAGGTGGAGCGAAAAAAAAAAATAGATTCTGGTCCTGACGCATGTAAACTCAGAAAACTCTCGATGGCCACCGCCCAATATGCTTAATAGCCTCCTCACCTAGTCCCACGGCATCAGCAGTGGTTGCCATTCCAATGCAAAAAGAGTGCGTACCAAAAGAGTTACTCGTCTCACCAATAACGACTAGGGTTTTCCTCAACACCGCTGCAAATTAGTACCTGGTTTGGACCGAGCCATCCACATGAACTAAAAACATGGATCCAGCTGGAGGACGGACTTCCAAATAGCGTGTCACATGTGATACCAGGCACGTAACAATGCCTACTGCATTTTAAAACCACTGTCTGACCTTGTTCTCTTTGGTCCATTTTAGATCTTGCTATGTGCACGCTCAAAGTGTCACCTTGCAACATAACATGCTCCAACTTTAGGCCCCTACTCTCTTCAGTGCCCTTCAATTGTGCCACTAACTTGCCCACTCTCAGGGCCCCAAAAAAGGCCAAAGAAAAAGTTACACTAAATAATGAAGACTTGTAGTCTGAGTACACCAGACGTGGTAATGCCGGAAGTAAGGAGATCAGCATGACATGAGTAATTGGGCATCGTGAATCCTACACATCCTTCCTGTAGACCAAGAAGCCCACCACAGGATTCCCCCATCCTTTGGCCTTACTGAAAAATGTGAATCCCATTATCTGCCTCATCACTACTCTCTTAGAGCCTTAGACTATCCCTGTTCTTGCCAAACAGTACACATTCCGCCATAAGCCTACCCCCAACTCCGTCCCCTGACCAACCCTTACGCTGCAAAAATGCTGCCATCATTGAATAATCGGATAAGTAAGCAGTCCAAGTCATATGTACCACAGAATTCAGCAACATTGACTTTATCATATCTGGCCAAGGTTCTAGATATGTTTGGTATCTGAGTTCCTTCTGCTGTAGCGTTTGGTGCCAGTGCCCGGAATCGGTCGAATTGTAAAGGAGATGAGGCACCAGCTAGCGAGTTATCAGCTCCCGGCACATCTCACCTGTATAAACAGAATTGACTTTCAAGCACGTAGCGGCCTTCTTATTCACCACCTCAACCACTCCTTTGTTGTCACACCAGAAGATTATTTTCTTATCCCTCAACCAGTTGGGCCAGATCTCACATGCCACCACATAAGGGAAAAGTTTCTAAAAAGGTGATGTTTTCAAGCCCTATTCAATCCACGTTTCTGGCCACTGTGCCACACACCATGATCCCTGACCCTAAACCCCTTGCAGCATCTGAGAACAATTCTAGCTCAGCATTAGATATCTTCACTCTGGATGGCCACTGTGTTCTTAAAATTGTGGAGAAAACACAGCCAAACCCTTAAATCCCTTCTGACACAAGCACAAAATGATGTGGTTTCTTGATTCCTGCAGTAGTCGCTGCCAAACGTGTGGAGAAGGCCCTACCCATAGGAATAACCCTATAGGCAAAAATCAGGCTACCTAAGAGGGATTGAACATTACGCAATGTTGATTTCTTGACAGCCAGTACTTGCAGAATCAGCATACCCAGTTGTACTGTTTTATCTTTAGGCAACCTGGTGACCATATGTAAGGTATCTGATGCCTAAAAAGGTTTTTTTTGTGTGTTACATTTGTACCCCGCGCTTTCCCACTCATGGCAGGCTCAATGCGGCAGGCAATGGAGGGTTAAGTGACTTGCCCAGAGTCACAAGGAGCTGACTGTGCCGGGAATCAAACTCAGTTCCTCAGGACCAAAGTCCACCACCCTAACCACTAGGCCACTCCTCCACTGATACTGGCCCTTCTGTCTTAACAGCCAGTGGGATTCCAAAAGACTGGGCCACATTCATAACAGCACCCATTAAGCTAGAATAATTGTCCCCTTGCTGGGCCCACAAAAAGAAAATCATCCAAATAATGCATATACCGTCAAGGCCCACCTTCTGCGCTGTTACCTAATGAGCAAAAGAAATACAATTTCAAAATAAGAGATCGCATGGCCCATCAGCAGGTACTGGTCGAAATAGTACTCTCCTTCAAAGCTAAACCCTAGCACTAGGAAAGACTCAGGATAAACTGGCAATAAACGGAACATTGCTTCAAGGTCCTTTTCTTATCTTATTTGAGTTCTCTTTCAAATCTTAGTTCACATTCTTTGAATTTTTCCTTTGATACTCACTATGCCTGCCTCTTGTTTACAAATGGTTTGTGCTCAGAATCCTCTGATTACTAAAGCTACAGTCCTTTATAAAAAAAAAATGGCACAAGGCTACTAAAGAGAATTCCTCCTTCTCATGGTCACAGGAGGCTTCTTTAGATCCTTGTCTCTTTAAATGTTTGTTTGCTTTCATAGCTCTAAAGCACTGTAACTAGGGATATATTTCATTTTAGATAGATGTAGGCAGTTGCAGCTGTGTCAATTGGTAAAGAATTGTTATTGTTTCAGCATTTATAATTAAGAATAACAGAGAACTTTTTTAAAGCATAGGTTGGCACAAATGAATTCAGAGGGTCAGTAAGCTGTACTTTACCGCATGTTTATTTAGCATCATTCCTTTGTAAATAGCTTTGTTTTCAGCTAAATGCTAGAAATTTCACTTCTGTTTGAGAGCACTAAACTTTTGTACAGGAAAAACCAGTTCAAAAGTTTAATGTCCACTTTAGCCATGAGGGCTTCCCTACCAGATGAGCATATAATCAGTAGGGCTTCATCGAAAGAAGTATATTGTACTGTACACAACTCTGGCAGGATACCATCATTAACCGATCTGCCTGGTGGGTGAGAGAGATTATGAATCAGTAGATATTTATTCAGCCTCATTTAACCAGGCAGGATCACCCCCTGTACTTTTTCTCAGACACTTTACAGCTGTGTGCCCTTGCCCACATTGAGAGCAGGCGTGTCTGAACTTAAAATCAGGGAAAGGGCACACGGATTTATTAAACCTCCAACAGACATCTGACCCTCTGTCTGCTGGCCCACTTGTCCCAGTTCCCAATCCTTCAATCCAAATTGACTGATTACTCATAGGCATTCCTGTAGATGCTCTACCTGCGCCAACTACACTGCTACCCTACCCTACCCCCCCCCCCCCCCCCCCCCCAGTTTCGGCGCCATATGGGTAAGCCACAGATTTGATATCCTATGTTCCCCAACTTCTATGGAGATTCTCCTCCATTTTGTCCTGGAAGGCTTCGTCATAGTTGAGCCACTCCCACCCACCAAAAGCACTGATAAGAGTCCAGTACTGAATCAGCCTACGCTAATAGGCCATGCTGGGACTGGTCATGGTGACCCCAAACGCTAGCTAAATGCAAAAAGGCCCTCGCCCAGATAATCACATTCCTACTATTACAACTAATCATTTCTTTAGCACTACTAGATGTACGCAGCACTGTACACATTATATGCAGGTACTGTCTCTGTCCCTAGAGGGCTCACAATCTAAGTTTTCATACGTGGGGCAATGGAGGGTTAAATGACTTGTCCAAGGACTAGGGGGCACGCAATGAAGCTACTAGTAAATTTAAAACAAACCAGATAAGATATTTATTCACTGAACATGTAATTAAACTCTGGAATTTGTTGCCAGAGAATGTGGTAAAAACAGCAGGGTTTAAAAAAGGTTTGGATAATTTTCTAAAAGAAAAGTCCATTAGCCATTATTAAAATGGACTTGGGAAAAGCCTTCTTATTTCTAGAATATACAGCATAAAATCTGTTTTACTGTTCTGGGATCTGCCAGGTATTTCTGACCTAGATTGGCTACTGTTGGAAACAGGATACTGGGCTTGATGGACCTTCAGTCTGTCCCAGTATGGCAATGCTTATGTGATTTGTGATGGCCTGTTTTTTGATGGTCCAACTCTCACTTTTGAATCTATTGTTTGGATACACTTATTTTTGTTTGTAGATTGCATTTAACAAGTTCTGACAGGATGCTTAGCCAAAGAGAGCATGTGGAGAGTTAGGTTTTTCTTTGAATCTGTGTGTTCTTTTTTTCTGGAGTTCAACTGATCTGAGCTGAGAACAGTGAATCACAAAGATGGGCAGCTTCACAGAAGAAACTGTTTACATTTCGTAATCTTTAGCATTTCCATGATGTTCTGTGGTGCAGATAAATCCGTTCTCTGAGCTCTCAGGAGAGTGGATAGGGCTTTTTTTTTTTCTTTCTTCATTCTATCAACATAGGTATTTTCCATCATAGCCTATCCTGTGTGACAGGGTTGACACTATAGATGAACTTCACTTTGTCAAACAAAGACAACAGGAAGCTCTTTCTGTGGTTACCATAGCTTAATCATGCCTGAGGAGACAGAGGGGGGGAGGGGGATGTCCAGTGGACAGTGAAGTGGGAGGAAGGTTTGTCATCATGTGGCTTCCACTGTGCAGCAGTTCTGGGAAAGGAGCAGAGATACTGGGAAATAGCGACTTACCCCATGGTCACACACAGGGCTGATTCAGAAAACATCTGAAGACAGTGCAGCATTAGCATGACTTTTCTACAGAATGTTATGAGTACGCGATGCAGAGCGGTATGTCTCAGAAAAGATAACTCTATGGGAAAATGCTTGTAGGATACCAGTGGCCAGCATATTAAATAAAGAATATTAATGAAGCAATTAGCTATTTAGCCTAATACAGAGAAATGCATGCAAGGCTGAGGTGAAGGCAGGAGCTTTAATGCCAACTCAGAGGAGGTGTAGAAGGGTTAACTTGATCTTCTGCAGTACCTTCTATGAGGATTTAATGCTTTGTTTTGCTCAAACTTTCCCTGGACTCCTGACCCCATGAAATGACGCTCCCATTCTCATGATCTCTTCAACACTCCAAGAATAAATCCCTGGCAGTCCCTTGTTTGGCAGACTCACCCTGCACTGAGTCACCCTGCACTGAGTCAAGTGCCATCATTTGGCGTGGAAGCAGGAGTGAGTGGGCATCGCTTCTGTCTCTTTTTCAAGGTACCCAGGTGTCTGAAGAGCTGGATCACAGGGGGGAGGAAGTAGATCAGAGGGATGGGTGGTGCCCTCTATAATACCAGGGATTTATTTTTGAGGGGTCGGGGGGGGGGGGGGAGTTTCTGTGGTGGGGTAAACAGAGGATTGGGTGTTTTCTTATGGGGATGGGAGAGAATCAGGGGATTTTTTGGGGAGTGGAGGTGACCCCTCATGTGGCAGTGGGCTTTAAAAAAAAAAAAAAAAAAAAGAACTGTCTTCCTTCCTGTCAGTGTGTGAGCCAATCACTACTCATGCACTGACAGGAAGGGAGACCTTTTTTTGCTTTTCAGCAGCCAGTGGCTACATGCTGCTGCAGTGGTGTGTGCTCTTTTTAGTTTTCTGCCCTGGAGAACAAAACTTTCATGTTGCATTCAGGTTAGAGGCCGTGTACTCAGCCATAAGCACATGGCTCTATTGCCTGACTTTTAGGAATTGGAGTGGAGGAGTAGCCTAGTGGTTAGTGCAGCAGCCTGAGAACCAGGTGGAAGGGATCGATTCCCACTGCAGCAATTTATGACTCTGGGCAAGTCACTTAAGCCATTGCCCCAAGGTACAAAATAAGTATCTGTGTATAATCTTTAAAGTGCTTTGATTTTAACCACAGAAAGGCAATATATCAAATCCCATCCCCTTGGCCACACAGTAAAAGATTTATGACTTAGATTAGAGAGTTGCACAGGGACAGAAATTTCACCCATCCCTGCTGAAATCTAACCCATCCCCATCAATTCCCAATAGAATCTCCTCCATCCCCGCCCATCTCCTGTACTGAAATAACTCAACAGAAGCCCATGTTGATAACTTCCTCTCTCAGTGCTTATGGGGATCTCAGTGCTATCAACCATATCCATTAATTTATTTTAGTGCTGTTATAATTGCCATGGCACAAGGAAGGGATAGGTAGGCAGGCCTGTCACTACACTTCCCCAGGAACCCCACAGGACCTGCCTCCATCCCCGTGAGAGTCCTGTGGACCTGGAGGGTATCCCCGCTGGAGTCCTACGGGAACCGCGGGATTCCCACGAAACCCATTTCCATGCAGCTCTCTAGCTTAGATCCCAGGCAGTCTTTCCTCCTTTGTTGCCCTCTGATATTCAGCCTGTGATGATCAGTGAATTTAAAGGTGCTGATCCCTAAGGGCTGAATCTTACCCAGATATTCAGTGTTAGGCCATGTCCAGGAAGTAGCTGTGAATATCTAGGTCTTTTGCAGACCTAGCACTTATTTTTTATTTATTTTATTTATTAGGCTTTATTACCTCATTTTTGAAGGAATTCACTCAAGGTGGTGTGTGCGGGTGCCAGATAGTATTCAGTGTGGGTACTTGCATGCCTAACCAGACAAAGATAGGACTGCTTTCTACTATTACTACTACTACTACTACTTATCATTTCTATAGCGCTACTACATGTACGCAGGGCTTTCTGTGTGATCCTATCTGCCCAGTTAGGTATCACTGTCAATGTCATTGACTATTACCAGTACTCGCAAAACTTCCTACTCCACCCTGACTCCGCTCCTGGAGCATCTGCGCATTGCCTGAATTGTGCCGATGTGGTCAGAAACAATATTCAGAGCACTTCATTTAGTTCCACTGAATGTCGGCAGAAGGCCAGTTCAGCGTGGTTGAAGCAGGCAGGAGCCTTTCCTGCATGTTTAAACAATGCTAACAACAATCCCTTTATAATAAACTTTCTGTAGTGGCCTTTTGTAAAGTGTCAAATCAGCTTACAGTTTAATCAATAATTTGGAAAATAAAAGAATATTAGTTACACAGCAAGAGGCTCAATGTCAAGGAAGTCTTCAGTTCAGTGTACGGCGGTAGCCATAAAAGCAACCAGGATGCTAGGAATTATTAGGAAAGGGATGCAAAATAAGACCAAGAATATTATAATGTCTCTGAATCTAAATCTGCACTACCTAAGCTGCAAAGGACATAAATACAAATCTACTTAAGCATCTAGTTTTTACTACATAAGCACACAACTGTGGAAAGCATTACCAAAAGCCTTGAAAACGACGTATGACCACCTAAACTTCCGGAAATCACTAAAAACTAACCTGTTTAAAAAGGCATACCCTACCGATCCAACTTAAATGCCTGATCTCTGCAACACAACCAAACTAAAGCACGTAATGGACATAACGCAACCCTTCCGTTCTACGATTCCCAAATGTGGCTGTGCCACATTAACTTTATCTTACCACAACATCACTTTGTATTTGTTCTCACCGGAGTCTGCAAACGCCTGTCTGGTACTATGTAAGCCACATTGAGCCTACAAATAGGTGGGAAAATGTGGGATACAAATGTAACAAATAAAGTATTACTCCATGGTGCAACCTCATCTTGAGTTCTGGTCGCCGTATCTCAGCAAAAATATAGTAGAATTAGAAAAGGTTCAAAGAAGAGCAACCAAAGGGGATGGAACTCCTCTCACATGAGGAAAGATGTTAGGGCTCTTCAGCTTGGAAAAGAGACGGCTGGGGGTGGGGGGAGGAGGTATGATTGAGGTCTACAAAATCATGAGTGGAGTAGAACAGGTAACAGTGAATCAATTTTTTACTCTTTCAGAAAGTACAAAGTCCAGGGGGACTCAATGAAATTATTATTATTATTTGTTGCATTTGTATCCCACATTTTCCCACCTGTTTGCAGGCTCAGTGTGGCTTACATTGTGCCGGAGTGACGATCACCGTTGCCGAATTGAGAAATACAAAGTGATATTGCATTAGAGTTCATAAATGATTGGTAAATTACAAAGTAGTTTTGCATTAAAGTTCATAAATGATAGAGTAGATTGTAGAGTAAGTTAGACAATCAAATATAGAAAGTTCATATTCTGCATGTGAAGTAGATTGGTAGTGAGTAGTGCATAACGTTCCTTAGTGGCTGCGTAAATGAAGCAGTCAGGTGTAGAGAGTTCGGATTTGTCTAGTTTTGGTGGAGTTTCATTTTCTATTATTTAGGATGGATCATTGTGGTATGCTTTTTTTGATCAGGTTGGTTTTCAGTAGTTTTCGGAAGATTGCTAGGTTGTACATTTATTTTTATAACATTTGGTAGGGCGTTCCATAGTTGCGTGCTTATGTAGGAGAAACTGGACGTATATGTTGACTTGTATTTAAGTCCTTTGCAACTGGGGTAGTGAAGATTCAAAAACATGCGTGCTGACCTTTTTGTGTTCCGGGCTGGCAGGTCTATGAGATCTGACGTATAGATCGGGGCTTCACCATGAACGATATTATGGACTAGGGTGCAGATTTTGAACGCAATTCGTTCTTTTAGTGGGAGCCAATGTAGTTTTTCTCTTAGGGGTTTGGCACTTTCGTATTTCGTTTTTCCAAATATGAGTCTGGCTGCTGTGTTTTGGGTAGTTTGGAGTTTCTTAATGATTTGTTCTTTGCATCCGGCATAGATGGCATTGCAGTAATCTAGATGGCTTAACACCATTGATTGCACCAGGCTGCGGAATATTTCCCTTGGGAAGAAAGGTTTTACTCTTTTGAGTTTCCACATTGAGTGGAACATTTTCTTTGTTGTGTTTTTCGCATGGTTTTCTAGTGTGAGATTTCGGTCTATTGTAACTCCAAGAATTTTCAGGTTGTCCGAAACCGGAAGGGTGTAGTCTGGGGTGTTTATAGTGGTGGTTCGTGTTATATTGTGAGGAGAGGATGAGACATTGTGTTTTTTTCTGCATTGAACTTTAGTTGGAATGCATCCGCTCATGAATTAATTAATTGGAGGCTGTGTTTGATTTCATTTGTGATTTCTGTTATGTCATGTTTGAATGGGATGTAGATCGTGACATCGTGTGCGTAAATAACTTCACTCGTTATTCCTGTTTCTAGATCATTTATATGTTAAAAGGCAACAGATCCAGCACAGACTCTAGGGAGCACCACTATCTACCTTTCTCCATTGAGAATACTGACCATTTAACCCTGCTCTCTGTTTTCTATCTTTTAACCAGTTCTTAATCCACAATAGGACAATGCCTCCTATCTAGTGACTTTCTAATTTCCTCCGGAGTCATTCACGAGGTACTTTGTCAAATGACTTCTGAAAACCGAAATACACAATGAGGCGTATTATAGAGATACTAGTAAAAAAGGCCTGTTTCTGTAAGAAACGAAAGGGGCGCTAGCAAGGTTATATTCAAATGTTGATTGTTGTTAACCAAACAGTTTAGTGAGAACTTGTAAATTATATTTCTTATATTTTCAATTTTTTATGACCTCGTCCTTTCCTCCCCCCCCCCCTTCCGTCCAAGGTGCAGGCCCCCCGCCCCCCCCCCTTCCGTCCGAAGTGCAGTCCCTTTCCATTACCGTCCGTGGTGCAGGCCCCCTACAGTGTCTGTGACAGAGAGAGATAGTGTGTATGTTAGAGAGAAAGTGATTAACCTACATTGTCTGTGAGAGAGAGAGATAGTGTGTATGTTACAGAGAGAGAGAGAGAGAGAGAGTGTGTGTGTGTGTCTGACTGTGTGTGTGTGTGTGGCTCCAAGTTCCATGACCCCCTCCTTCCGTCCCTCTCCTTCCGTCTGTGGTGCAGGGCCCCCCTCCCCTTTCGTTCGAAGTGCAGGCCCCCCTTTCCATCCATGGTGCAGGCCCCCTACAGTGTCTGTGTCAGAGAGAGATAGTGTGTATGTTATAGAGAAAGTGATTAACCTACAGCGTCTGTGAGAGAGAGAGAGATAGTGTGTATGTTAGAGAGTGTGTGTGTCTGACACAGAGAGAGTGTGAGTATGTCAGAGTGTGTGTATGGCAGAGATATTGTGTATGTTTGTTTTTTTTTTGTAGTGTGTTTGTATGCAAGATCCCCCTGCCTGCCCGTTACCTGTGCTGTGCTTCTGCCGGTCGCTGAGTTGTGTACGGAGGGAGAGCGGGCGGGCGGTCTCCGACAGTCCACTGAAGCCTTTCTTCTAGCTCAGCGGGGAAGGGCTGCCAAAATGCTCGTCCTGCTCTCTGGGTCTCCGTTTTGTAGCGCGCAAAACTCTGACAGTTTGGGCGCGGGACAGCTGAGGGGTGCACACTGTATATCTGTTCACTGACAGCTTTTTTCTCCTTCACACCCACCTCCTCCTTCTCCGCCGCCGCTCCCTGCCACTTGCTCCGTGAGTTTCCCTACTCCCCCTCCCTGTCCGTTACTTGTGCTGTGCTTCAGCCGGTCGCCAAGTTGTGGACGGAGGGAGGGAGAGCGAGCGGGCGGTCTGCGACAGTGCACTAAAGCCGGTTCTCCGTTTTGTAGCGCGTGCAGCTCTGACGGGAAGCACGATAGCTGAAGGGAACGAGGCTGTTTTTTTTTTTTGCTGTGTTGTTTGATGCCAGATTTGCACGTGGCAGTGTGTGTGTGGGGGATCAGCTGTGAGTGACATCAGCCTGGCTACAGAGCCTAGCTCAGCAACGCCGAAGGAGCCACGGACACAGGCAAGACATTAGAACGTTGGTGGTGAGAATTATTATATAGGATACCTTTAAAAGAAATCGGAAAAAAAAATTTTCACTCAAAGAATAGTTAAGCTCTGGAACTCACTGCTGGAGGATGACGTTAGCGTATCTGAGTTTAAAAAAAGGTTTGGACAGGTTCCTGGAGGAAATGTCCATAGTCTGCTATTGAGACAGACATGGGGAAGCCATTCTTGCCCAGGGATTGGTAGCATGGAATGTTGCTACTAATTGGGTTTCTGCCAGGTGCTTGTGACCTGGAATGGAAGCAGGATACTGGGCTAGATGGACCCAGTATGTAGCCATACTGGGTCCATCTAGCCCAGTATCCTACTTCTTATGAAAGCTTAAAAGTAAGAAAAAAGGCAGCATCCTCCTGATCCACTTACTTCCATATCATCATGCTGATCAATCCATAGACTGGTGGGTTGTGTCCATCTACCAGCAGGTGGAGATAGAGAGCAAACTTTTGCCTCCCTATATGTGGTCATGTGCTGCCGGAAACTCCTCAGTATGTTCTCTATCTCAGCAGGTGGTGGTCACACACAGCAGCAGCTCTGGCTAGGTCTCCAAGCCTAATTTTTAGGTTTTGTTGAGTACCTGGGGTTGAGGGCTCTTCTTGAGCAAGTGCAAACCTGGTGGTGCCAGGTCCCTCCTTTTCTCCCCCCTCCCGCTGGCTCCGTTAAAAAAAAAAAAAAAATTTTGGACGTCCTTAAGGGCGTTTATTTCAACGTTTATTTCAACGTTTATTGCAGCTACTCACTGAGACACCAGTTCGTTACAGCTCGGAGCGAGAAGCAGGTAATTTTTACCTTTTTGTAGCAGGCAGGGGGTTCCTCGATCGGTCTCCATGTGGCCTATGGCGTCGGAGGGCGAGGGCGCAAAGAATCGCTCCCCGGACAGTGTGTGCGCTTCTAGCGGGGATGCGGGGGTCTTAAAGTCTGATTCGCCCTTGTTGGGTGTCAGTTTGGAGGCCGGTCAGTGTCCCGGTTCTTCCTCCGGTGCGGCGGGTTTTCCCGCCATAAATGCCCATCCCCCGCTGTTCGCCTCCGCCATCTTGGCCGGCCACTCTGCTCGGACGGCTTCTTCTTGGGCCGCCCTTGAGGTGGGAGACGTTAATTCTATGGCCGCTCTTGATTTGGGCGACGGCAAAAAAGCGGCCAAAGTTAAGCGCCGTTCTTCCCGCGCGGCTCCTTCGCGGAGTGTTGCGCCGGACGCCATTTTGGATGCGCAGCATGTTTCTCCCCCGCTCTTGCGAGCGCCGGTTGAGGGTGCGTCTAGGGCTGTGCCCAGGCTGCTGAAGTGCACAGTCTGGGGGGTTTCTCCCCCGAGTTCATTTTGCTGCTGCATCAGGCCTTCCTTATGCAAAACGCTGCCCCGGGTCCCTTGTCCGATAAAGGGGTTGAGGCCCCCGGAAGTAAACGCCCTCAGGTGGATTTCCAGGCCTTAGAGGACTCTGTCTCCTCTGATGTAGATGAGGGCAGCGTATCTGGGTTCTCCCAACGGTCCTTTGGGGATTCCTTGGAGGAGACGGATTCCCGCTCGGATGGAGCGGATGACCCCTCTGCAGTGCGGATTTTTCGCTCAGAGGACTTGCCCAACCTGTTAGTGCAGGCCATGAGCATTTTGAAGATTTCCTCTCCGGAGGACGTCTCTCCCTCAGCCCCTGTTGGCTCCGCCATTATGCTGGGGATGAAGCGCCCGCCTAGAACCTTCCACATGCATGATGCCATGCACACCTTGATTTCGGCTCAATGGGATGTCCCGGAAGCGAGCCTCAAAGTGGCTAGGGCTATGTCCCGCCTCTATCCTCTGCCTGAAAGTGAACGGGAGGCCTTTCTTTGGCCTACCGTGGATTCTTTAATCACTGCGGTGACTAAGAAAACGGCATTGCCGGTGGAAGGTGGCACGGCCCTAAAGGATGCCCAAGACAGAAGATTGGAGGCGGCCTTAAGGTCGTCCTTCGAGGCGGCTGCTTTAAGTTTGCAGGCCTCAGTTTGCGGCTCCTATGTGGCCAGGGCGTGCCTGACGATTGTGCAGCGGGCTTCCCCCTCGGATCCTTCTTTGAGGGCTGATTGGCCGGCCCTGGAATCGGGCTTGGCTTATTTGGCAGTCTTGCTGTATGATGTCTTGAGAGCCTCGGCTAAAGGTATGGCTCAGACAGTCTCTGCGCGGCGGTGGCTTTGGCTGAAGCATTGGTCTGCTGACCACGCCTCTAAGTCCCGCCTGGCTAAGTTGCTTTTTAAAGGCAAGCTGCTCTTTGGGGTCGAGCTGGACAAAATTGTGACCGATCTCGGCACGTCTAAGGGCAAGAGGTTACCAGAGGTCAGGGCTCGGGCCAGTGCTCGTCCCGGTAGCTCCAGAGGACGGTTTCAGGAAGCCCGTCGGTACCGCCCGGGCAAGTCGGGTTCCTTTGCCCCCTCTTCCTTCAAAAGGAACTTCTCCCCCAAGCAGCATTCCTTTCGCAGAGACCGCCGTCCCGGAGGTGCGCCCTCCGGTCCTCCCCCAGGGTCTCGTACCCAATGACGGGGCCCTGGTCCATGGCCCAGTGCAGATTGGAGGACGCCTGTCCTCGTTTCTGGGCGAGTGGACCAGGGTAACTTCAGACGCTTGGGTGCTGGAAGTCATCAGAGACGGCTACAAGCTAGAGTTCTGCCGACCCTTAAGAGACGGGTTTGTACTCTCTCCCTGCAAGTCTCCGGTCAAAGCTGTGGCAGTGCAGCAGACTCTGGACAATCTGATCCGCTTGGGTGCGGTCGTTCTGGTGCCAGAAAATCAGCTTGGCAAGGGACGTTACTCCATTTACTTTGTGGTACCAAAGAAAGGAGGTTCTGTTCGGCCTATCCTCGACCTCAAAGGGGTCAATCGGACCTTGAAAGTTCGGCACTTTCGCATGGAGACTCTCCGCTCTGTTATAGCGGCAGTGAAGGCAGGGGAGTTCCTGGCATCCTTGGACATCAAGGAAGCGTATTTGCATATTCCCATCTGGCCTCCTCATCAACGCTTTCTGCGTTTTGCAGTCTTGGGCCGACACTTCCAGTTCAGAGCCCTCCCATTCGGGTTGGCTACTGCTCCGCGGACCTTCTCCAAAGTAATGGTGGTCATCGCGGCCTTCCTGCGAAAGGAAGGAGTACAAGTCCATCCTTATCTGGACGACTGGTTGATCCGAGCCCCCTCTTATGCAGAGTGCGGCAAAGCTGTGGACCGGGTGATTGCTCTTTTGAGCTCCCTGGGGTGGATCATCAACTGGGAGAAAAGCCAGCTGCGCCTGACTCAGTCCCTGGAGTATCTGGGAGTCTGTTTCGACACCCAAGTGGGCAGAGTGTTCCTGCCAGACAATCGGATTGTCAAGCTTCAGGCTCAGGTGGACCAGTTCCTAGTAGCCTCTCCTCTTCGGGCTTGGGACTATGTGCAGCTGTTGGGCTCTATGATGGCCACGATGGAAGTAGTGCCCTGGGCCAGGGCTCATATGAGACCACTACAACACTCTCTGCTGCAGCGCTGGACTCCAGTGTCGGAGGATTATGCTGTGCGCCTTCCCTTGGACCCAGCAGTGCGCAAGGCGCTGAGCTGGTGGCTGAAGACAGACAAGTTGTCTGCAGGAATGCCTCTTGTGACCCCGGAGTGGATTGTCGTCACGACGGACGCCTCTTTGACGGGCTGGGGAGCCCACTGCTTGGGAAGGACAGCGCAGGGGCTCTGGTCTCCTGCAGAGGCAAAGTGGTCTATCAACCTCCTGGAACTCAGAGCCATTTGGTTGGCGCTTTTGGAGTTCCTCCCGGTACTGGCGTTGAAGCCAGTACGGGTCCTGTCGGACAATGCCACGGCTGTGGCCTATGTCAACCGCCAGGGAGGTACCAAGAGCGCCCCTCTAGCCAAGGAGGCCATGAATCTATGCCAGTGGGCGGAAGCGAACCTGGAACAGCTGTCAGCGGCCCACATTGCCGGAGTCATGAATGTCAAGGAGGACTTTCTCAGTCGCCATACCTTGGATCCTGGAGAGTGGCAGTTATCGGCTCAGGCGTTCTTGGACATCACGAAGCGCTGGGGCCAGCCGAGCCTAGATCTGATGGCGTCATCGGCCAATTGCCAAGTGCCGCGCTTTTTCAGCAGAGGACGGGACCCTCGATCTCTGGGAGTAGATGCTCTTCTCCAACAGTGGCCGACACAGGAGCTTCTCTATGTGTTCCCGCCCTGGCCCATGTTGGGCAGGGTATTAGACCGGGTGGCAAAGCATCCGGGCCGGATAATCCTGGTGGGTCCGGACTGGCCCAGATGTCCCTAGTATGCGGACTTGATCAGGCTCTCAGTGGACGACCCTCTGCGGCTGCCTGTGGAGCAGGGCCTGTTGCATCAGGGTCCCGTGGTGATGGAGGATCCCTCCCCCTTTGGTCTTACGGCCTGGCTATTGAGCGGCAGCGTCTAAGGAAGAAGGGCTTCTCAGACAAGGTCATCGCCACTATGCTGAGAGCGAGGAAGCGCTCTACTTCTACTGCTTACGCCAGGGTTTGGCGTATCTTTGCAGCGTGGTGTGAAGCAGGCTCACTTTCTCCCTTCACTGCTCCAATTTCTTCAGTGTTGGCGTTCCTGCAAGAAGGTCTGGAGAAAGGCCTGTCGCTCAGTTCCCTTAAAGTCCAGGTAGCGGCTCTGGCTTGCTTCAGGGGCCACCTGAAGGGTGCTTCCCTGGCTTCGCAGCCAGATGTGGTGCGTTTTCTCAGGGGAGTTAATCACCTGCGCCCTCCTCTGCACTCAGTGGTGCCTGCGTGGAATCTCAACCTGGTGCTAAGAGCCTTGCAGAAGCCGCTTTTTGAACCCTTGTCGAGGGCATCTCTGAAAGACCTGACGTTGAAAGCAGTCTTTTTGGTGGCTATCACTTCAGCCAGAAGAGTTTCCGAGCTCCAGGCCCTATCATGTCGAGAGCCTTTTCTGCAGTTCACTGAGGCAGGAGTGTCTATTCGCACAGTGCCTTCCTTCCTGCCCAAGATTGTTTCTCGCTTCCATGTGAATCAGCAGCTCTGTCTCCCATCCTTTCGTAGGGAGGACTACCCAGAGGAGTACTCTGCTCTTAAATATCTAGATGTGAGACGAGTCATTATCAGATACTTGGAAGTGACCAATGATTTCCGGAAGTCGGATCATCTGTTTGTCCTGTTTGCAGGTCCTCGTAAGGGTCTGCAGGCTGCTAAGCCTACAGTGGCAAGATGGGTCAAGGAAGCCATTGCAGCGGCTTATGTGGCCGCAGGGAAGGTGCCGCCTATCCGGCTGAAGGCTCACTCCACTAGAGCTCAGGCGGCCTCGATGGCGGAGGCCAGGTCCGTCTCCTTGGAAGAGATTTGCAAGGCGGCAACTTGGGCATCAGCTCATACCTTCTCTAGGCATTACCGCTTGACTGTGGCTGCTCGGGCGGAGGCCCGGTTTGGAGCTTCAGTGTTGCGGTCAGGGATTTCTATGTCCCGCCCTGGATGAGTACTGCGTCGGTACATCCCACCAGTCTATGGATTGATCAGCATGATGATATGGAAGGTAAAATTATGTATCATACCTGATCATTTTCTTTCTGTTAATCATAGCTGATCAATCCATAGCCCCTCCCAGATATCTGTACTGTTTATATTCTGGTTGCATTTCAGGTTCAAGTTTAGTCTTCAGTTCCTGTTCAGGAGGACTTAGTGTTCAAGTTTTTTCAATTGGATTCTTCAGGAGTTGAGACGATTTTGTGTTACAGTGAGCTGCTGCATTCCTCTCCCCTCCGTTTTACGGGGCTGGATTGAGACCTAAATTCTGCCGGCGCTCCCTCCCGCTTCGTGCGGCTGTAGGGCAGCTTTGTACCCCTCCCGCTTCGGCGGTGTTAGGGTCAGTCAGCTCCTCCCGCGGTTGCGGTTGCAGGATAAGCCAGATCCCCCCGCATCGGCGGGGTGGTGTCCCTCCCCCACTCCGCGGGGATGAGCTGGACGGATTCCCCTCCCCCACTTGTGTGGGGATGAGCTGGGTTAATTCCCCTCCCCCGTTTCGGTGGTGGTGAGCTGGGCAGAGTGTCCCTTTGTGGGTGTAATTCTCTAAGTGCTGAGTCCTGCGGATGGAGCTTTGATATCGACATACTGAGGAGTTTCCGGTAGCACATGACCACATATAGGGAGGCAAAAGGATTGCTCTCTATCTCCACCTGCTGGTAGATGGACACAACCCACCAGTCTATGGATTGATCAGCTATGATTAATGGAAAGAAAATTATCAGGTATGATACATAATTTTACCTTCCTGCCCTCCCTCCCTAGCCCTGGAACTACAGTTCCTTAACAAGCTTCAAATGCCTGGGCATAGAAAATTGTCTTCAATGCTGTTTTAAGCTTAGCCATAAAGATAACAGACAAATCTGCCGAGACAGACTATTTTACAGCAAAGGGGCCAGGCATAAATTGCTGATTGTAAAGTACACTCAAGCTCCGGTTGGAGTTAGAAACACTTGCTTGGGATCAGAGAGGGCCAGCAGGAATATAAGATATGATCAGATTGTGCAGATAGAGTGGCAGTCCTGAGCAGAGTGCGAACTGTCAAAAGAAGATTCTGATATTTGACTCTGGCAACCAGTGTTCTTTCATTAATAATGGAGTCACATGATTGAAATGCTTGGCATATGAAATAAGCTTTACAGCCATATTTTTCACCAGCTGTACTCTCTTCATGTTATTATAATTGAGCATAGACCAGTAGAGAGAGAAATTGCAGGAGGATTTTCAACCAGTTCATCCTGTTGGCCCTAGACTGTAAGGAACAGGTTGGATTTGGGTTTTGGATTTAATTACTTGCCTCTCCAAACCTGTGCTCAGGATGTGTTACAGTAGGGCTTTGCCTGCCCCAGAGAAGGTTTAAAATCTGATTCTTCTGCTGTCTTTGGTAGCTTTTTCAAAGACATGAGCACCTATTGAAGAGGGGATCTGTTCTCTGCAAGTCTGGTGTCAGACATGTGATGGATTTTTTCTGTTGACTGTCCCATCTCTTATCTTATAGCGCCCTCATGAGGCTGTTCATCTCTTTTCCCTTCATATGCAAGTTGCCTTTCATATAGCAAAACAAAACTGAAAAGAAAATAAGATGATACCTTTTTTATTGGTCTAACAATACATTTTTTGATTAGCTT
Source organism: Microcaecilia unicolor (assembly GCF_901765095.1). Taxonomy (NCBI): domain Eukaryota; kingdom Metazoa; phylum Chordata; class Amphibia; order Gymnophiona; family Siphonopidae; genus Microcaecilia; species Microcaecilia unicolor. Next base: position 123,797,226 of record NC_044041.1, on the reverse strand, counting down.
TCAAAGGTAACCCTTCTTTTTCCGTTCATATGAGCTGAAGAAGAAGGGTTACCTTTGAAAGCTAATCAAAAAATGTATTGTAAGTCCAATAAAAAAGGTATCATCTTATTTTCTTTTCTGTATTTCGTTTTATTTCTATTTATAACCTTTAAAAGTGGACTAACACAGCTACCACATCACTCTTTCATATAGGGAAAGAAGATGGGATTTGATATACAGCCTTTCTGTGGTTACAATCAAAGCAGTTTACATATCCTTTTACATATGCCTTGCGATATGTGTTTGTTACTAGTATGTTTTTTTTCATTATCATGTTAGCAAGACCCTCCTGTAAGCTAAATGTATACTTTCATAAATGTTGCCACTACTCATGATCTATTGTAAGCCACATTGAGTCTGCAAAGAGGTGGGAAAATGTGGGATACAAATGCAATAAAATAAATAAATAAAATATTATATGCCTGTACTTATTTTGTACGTGGAGCAACAGACGGGTTAGTGAAGATACATATGACTGTCACTTTTTTTTCTTCTCACCTGATTTCCATAAAGAAATCCAACCTTAGAAGAACACTTCAGCAATAGAAGCACCCCATACATCTCCTGTGTACTTGATTCTCGTTACTAAGCAAACCAAAACTGGGATTTTAGGCCCCCCTCAGGGTTTGTGCAGGGGTCACCTGCTGGTTTTGAGTCTTCAGGGTCTGGTCAGGTAGACAATTATAATGTATTGTATTTGGTCACTGTGACCGCCTGTTGTTAGGCTTTGCAGGTTATTCAAAATCCAGCAGCTATGATAAGAACATAAGCGTTGCCATACTGGGACAGACTGAAGGTCCATTAAGCCCAGGATGAATATGGGGTGTTAAGTTTGTACATATTACACCAATCTTGAAACAGCTGCATTGGTTGCCAATGAAATATAGTATTCAGTACAAGGTTTTGACACTTATACATCAGACTATTCCTTATTATTTACCTCGGATTTTGCAGTGAATCAACTGCAAAGTAACCGTTAGTCTCGGTGTTGTGTTCAGATACAAAGGCGGCTATGTTTTCAGTGGCTGGTCCACTGATGTGGAATCGGTTGCCTAGATATTTGCGCTTGTGTGTGAATTTGTTACAGTTTAAGAAATATTTTTTTAATGTGCTTTTCCTAATGTTTTAGTAATTTGGATATTAGGATAACGAAGGATAGCACAGCATATTTGGTTCAGTAGAGGTGTGTGTTTTTGTTGTGTTTATTGTTTGCAACTGCCTTTATAAATGTTTTTTTATTATAGTCTACTTGGGTATAGGTGGGCTATAAATGCAAATAAATAAATACATGTAGAGGACTTTAAGGTCCTTCTTTTTCCAGAGACACTACAGATACACTGGGAGCAATGCCAAGACTGGCTCAGCTTATTCTTGCTGTGATTTACTGGGTCAGCAGCTCTGCCAGGACGGCTTATTCCATCCCTGTTTCTTTTTTCTCAAGGCAGATTTTCAAAGATTTTTTTTTTCTTTTTTGTCCAGGAACACGAGCAGCTGGAAAGGGAGAATGACACCTTGCGGAAGGAGATCCATGCCCTGCAGCAGGAGCTGAAGCAGCTGACCAAGGTTCTGAGGGAGCATGAGATGATCTGTGTCCCACGCTGCCCTGACTTCTGCTTGGACCTCCTACAGAATCCACTATGGCCGGAGGAGGTGCTGGGGCTGAAGGGGAAGTAATGAACTATTTCTCAGCTTCTTCTGTAAGACTACTGTGCTGTTGCTGCATTGCAACACCCCTTCTGCCTCATATCGCCATATCTGTATGGATGCTCCCAGTGTTTCATGATGCCAGAACACAGACCATCAAGCTGAATGGTTTGTCAGGAGCCATGGTTCGTGGGGCAAGCCCTGGTTCCATACAATGCTAACAAGCATGTGTTCTGATCTTGTAACGTTTTGTTGAGCCAGTATGGACTGGAATACGAGCCAAGGAAATTTTTTGTGGGGGGGGGGGGGGGGGGGGGGGGAGGGGAAGGGAGAATTATGATTGCCTCAAAGAAGAAAGAAGGTGAGAGCCAAAATCCTGTGATTCATTACTGGGTACTGTCCCCTGTGCTGTTGGTAAGGCACATGAGCTTTTAAAACCTTACAAGTTCCTTTTTTCCGTCTTACATGTTGGCAATTTAAAAGTTACCACAATGACCAAAGCCTCCTTTTTTTTTCCAGTGGAGGTGGTGGAGAAAAAAGTCAGTAACAATATTCAAAAAAACCTAGTATAAGTACAGAGGAGCCTCAGTAGTGGAGGAGTGGGGGTAAAGTCTAGGATAATCAGAGGATCCTCAGTGGTAGGGGACTGAGGATAAAGAACATAGGAATTGCTATAGTGGGTCAGACCAAAGGTCTATGTAGGCCAGTATCCTGCTTCCAACAGCGGCCAATCCAGGTCAACAGTACCTGGCAGATTTCTAGATAGTAACCTAGTAAATGACAGCAGATAAAGATCTGAATAGTCCATCTAGTCTGCCAAACAAGATAAAGCTAATTTTATATATGAGTTTGACTTGACCTTGCTATTCTCAGGGCACAGACCGTAAAAGTCTGCCCAGCAACTGTTCTTGTACTAAAAGTTCTGAAGTTAATGTCGAAGCCCCTTAAAATTTACACTCCAGCCCATCCATATCTATTCAGTTACGATCAGGATGTAGACCGTAAAAGTCTGCCCAACACTGGTTTAGCTTCCCAATTACCGGCGTTGCCACCCAATCTCTGCTAAGATTCCGTGGATCCATTCCTTCTAATCAGGATTCCTTTGTGTTTATCCCACGCATGTTTGAATTCTATTATCGTTTTCATCTCCATCATCTCCCATGGGAGGGCACTCAATGTATCTACCACCCTTTCCATGAAAAAAATACTTCCTGATATTACTCCTGAGTCTGCCCCCCTTCAGCCTCAATTCATGTCCTCTAGTTCTACTGCCTTCCCGTCTCCGGAAAAGGTTTGTTAGCGGGATTAATACCTTTCAAATATTTGAACGTCTGTATCATGTCACCCCTGTTTCTCCTTTCCTCCAAGGTATACATGTTCAGGTCGGCAAGTCTCTCCTCATACGGTTTGCAACGCAAATGCCACACCATTTTTATAGCTTTTCTTTGCATCACTTCCAGTCTTTTTACATCCTTAGCAAGATATGGCCTCCAAAACTGAACACAATACTCCAAGTGGGGCCTCAGTAGCAAGACTCCAGATTACTGAACCCAGGGATAAGTAGTGGCTTTCCCCATGTCTACCTTAATAGCAGTTTATGGACTTTTCCTCCACACTTGTCTAAACCTTTTTAAAACCCAGATATGTTAACCCAGATAAGTTCCAGAGCTTTAACTATTCACTGATTGAAAAAGTATTTTCCTCTATTTGTTTTAAAAGTATTACCATGTAGTGTCCCCTAGTTTTGTACTTTTTGAAAGAGTAAACAATCAATTGACGTTTAGCCTTTCTACTCCACTCAGGATTTTGTAAATCTGTATCGTATCTCCCCTCAGCTTTCTCTTCTCCAAACTGGAGAGCCCTAACCTCTTAAGGTTTTCCTCAAATGAGAGGAGTTCCATCTTCTTAATCATTTTGGTTGGCCTTCTTTGTATCTCTTTAAAATTCTGCTATATCTTTTGAGATGTGGTGACCAGAATTGCATCTAATACTCAAGGCGAGGTCTCACCATGGAGCAGTAAAGAAGCATTATAAATTTCTTTGCTTTATTTTCTGTGCCTTTCTTAATAGTTCCTAACATTCCATTTGCTTTTTTGGCTGCTGCCACTGCACGCTGAGCAAGTTTCAATATATTGTCCATAACGACACCTAGATCTTTTTCTTGGGTGGTGACACCTAACTTAGCATCAAATAGCTATGATTTGGATTATTCTTCCCAATGTGCATCACTTTGTACTTGTCTACATTAAATTTTACCTGCCACTTGAATATCCTATCTTCCAATTTCCTAAGGTCTTCTTGCAATGTCTCACAGCCTGCATGTGATTTAAACAGCTTTGAATAGCTTTGTGTCATCTGCATCTTTCATTACCTCACTTCTCTTTTCCATTTCCAGATCATTTAAAAATACATTACTATTTTTCTTGTTAGCAATTTAAAAGTATAAGCCTCTTCTCCACCACCTCCACTAAGAAAAAAAAAAAAAAAAAAAGTAAGTAACAGTACTCAATAAAGTCTGGGATAAGCACAGAGGATTTTTAATGGTTGGGGAAAAGGAGTGTGAAGGAATAGTCAGGTAGTAGGAATGAAATTGGGCAGATTAGTTTATCTGTCATACTCTGTTTATCTAGAACCAGTAAAACTACAGCAATTGCACTACATATATTTCAAAACTGTAAAACAATATGAGTATACATTATTCAAATGATTTGCTAAAGTAAGAGTTTGGTGTCATTGGAGGGAGCGGTGATATGGCTTGGAGAAGAAAGACAGACTGGCAAAGGGCTGTTAAGCACTGCATTTTTTTTTAAACATTTTTTTAAACTGGTCTTGTCCAGCCTAATGCTTAACCCCCTTGTTTACTAACCCGCACGGTAATGGGCTGTGTTGGCATTAGTAAACGGGGTGGTAAGGTAGGGGTTCTCAACCTAGACTTTGAGATGCACCTAGTCAGTTAGGTTCTCAGGATCTCTACAGTAAATATGCATGAGATAAATTTGCATGCACTATTTCTATTCTATGCTTATTCTTTGTGGAGATCCTGAAAATCTGATTGCCTAGGTGAGTCCTGAGGGTTGGGTTGAGAACCCCTGATCAAAGGTGAAGGTCTGAGTTAGGCATTTCCTGGCCCTCACTGTAGGGTAAAATTGGAGCTAATTGCCCCAGCAGCATGTTAATAGGTACTGCTTCTGAAGCTCTGTAGTGTTGGGTAAGAGAGAAGATAACTTCTTGCAGGGTAGAAGCAACTTGGAGCAATGGGGGTAGGAAGCTTCCAACCCAGTGCACAAATATTTGAGACTGTCCTGTACTCTGTCTAAAGCAGGGTTTTGCAAAGTTATCCTGGATGCTCTGCGGTCAGTTGGTGTTGCAGGCTACTCCTAGTAAATAAATGCATGAGAGAAATTTCCATATACCATATTTTTAATGTATGCCAAATTTCTCATGCTCATCAATTGTGGATATTCTGAAAATCTGACTAGCAGTGAAATTTCCAGGACAGCTTTAAGAAGTCTGGGTGGTCCGATCAATGTAGCCCATACAAGAACCATCTGTTGACAGGAATAGGCCTAGAATGGATGTGAATGAGGCAAGGGAACAGCCTGGAATGGATGTGAATGAGGCAAGGGTGGTTCCCCAAATGTTGAAGATAACTACATTAAAACCTCTCTGAGTCACTCAGGGATATCAAAGCAGGCCTGTAAAAAAAAAAAAGAGGCACCAAACACACAATGCTTCTAGTGTTCCAGCTCTGATCCTTATGGGCTGCAGTGCAGCATGGTCTGGGAGAGGCTGCAGCCATCAGATGACGTTGAAAATCCCATCTTTCCAGGGATGATGGAAACTACACGTCCTATTTCACTCCTCTCTATTACCTTCTAAGTCATTGGGTCTTCCCTTTTTGTTTGTTGGTTTTGTTTTATCTTTAATTGCCCTGGCAGTGGTATTCTGGGACTGGCTTTATCTGTGCATCAAAGGCAAGGTTACAGAACCTCAAAACAGCTGGGCGTTAAGATCCTATAACTTTAGAGCGGCACTAGCCACTGGTCACCAAATTGGATACTTGGAGGCTCTGAGCGCTGGGGATGGCTGAGTCGGTCCTGATTTTCTTTACAGGGTTGGAAATCTTTAGTCTCTGCATTGCTTGGAGAGATTGGAAATGCAAATATACAAGTGCAGATTGGGAGGGAGGGGATGGAGTTTGATGGCAAAGCTTATGGTGCTAGACATCCAGACCCTGGATCTGCATGGTGCATGGCTATCATTAGCAATGAACCTGACCCTGCTCATGGCCTCACTTTTTTTTTTTTACACTAATATGGTAGGTTCTAAGCCAGAGCTTCCCAAACATGTATTAGGGATCCTAAGGCCAGCTGAGTTTTCAGGATATCTAGACTGAATACGTAAGGGATCAATTTGTGGGTAATCTGCAAAGTTGTCTGGCTGTGGGGTCCCCAGAGTAGAGTTGGGAAGCCCTGTTCTAAGCATTACAAAGGACAATGTGGATTATTGTGGGGGGGGGGGGGGGGGGGGGGGGGGGGAGGGTAAAAAACTAGCTCTACCTCATGTCTGTTGAAAGTGTTTCCCAACCCAGTCTAGGAGGCACATCTAAGCAGTTGACTGTTTTAAATTGTCACAGTGACTATACAAATGCATACACTGGTCTTCAGTAGTTGAAGAACATTGCTGTGAAATATTGTGAAGTACCGAGAATGTACACCATTTGCACAATAACAGCTTTCTCTCCATATTACATACATATTTATTCTTTATTATGATAACTGTGATGCCTTGTGTTGTCATGTTTTTTTATACCTTTGATTGAGAATGTGTAGGTGGCTGAAATAAAGTTGTTTCTATCCCTCTGTCACATGTGAAAAGCTGTTACTTTTTACCTAAATCTAACCCTTTCTATCTAATAGAACATTTATTTTCCAGGCAAACACAAATGCCAGCAACAAAGGTGTAATACAGATTGACAGCATGTAACTATCTCAAATAACAAGATATTCTGACAGGGGAAAGGAACGTACCTTCCCAGTGCAGGGGGAGAGGAAATCCCATCTCATATTAGGTCAAACTGTGGCAGCTCAGGTCATCTCAAGAGCCAAATACCATGCACAGATAACACCTGTATTGTGGAGCTTCCACTGGCTTTCTATTCCCTTTCATAGCATGTTTAAGGGGGACAGGGATAGGATTTCATATATACCACCTTTCTTTAGTTACAATCAAAGCGGTTTACATATTATACTAGTAAAAAAAGGCCCGTTTCTTAACGCAATGAAACGGGCGCTAGCAATGTAATGAGTTCCTGCCATTAATGTTTCCATGGTTGTATTCTGAATATAATTGTTGTTTACATTTGTAAGATTTCTTTATGTACAATATTTTTTGTGTAAACTGTGTTACAATGTGGTAAAGTTTTCCTTGTTCAGGCCCTTCAATCAGTTTAACAATCACGTCAGAAGAGCTCCTTACTCGTGAGAATGCAACATACAGTTGCCCATGTGAGAGACTGAGAGTGACACTGTGTTTTACAGACAGTGTAAGAGAGAGAGATGCACAGTGCCACAGAGTCAGCTTCAGAATGTTGGAGGTGCTTTTTATTATATAGGATATAGGTACTTATTTTGTACCTGTAGCAATAGACTGCCTGCTTAATCTTTGAGTCATTTGTATGGCCAAGATCCAAGCTATTTATCATTCTGCATGACCCAGGCTCCCTCATTATTTCTCCATGTTGATCTCATCCCTTCTGTACACCTTGAATCTCATCACCAATTCCTCATGGTCCTTGAGTTCTCCCTTGACCTCCCCACCAGCTCATCATTAATTCCCCCTGCCTGGAAGCTTATCCTGTTCTGCAACTCTTCTCCTCTCCTTCCTTGGCTAGGGAGGCACAGGGCTCCGCTCTGGGCCAGAATCAGCTGGTTGTCCTCTGATTGGGGGGAGGGGGGAGGGGGGGGAGGGATGGAGCAGATTGGCTTACACTGCCTGTTCTCTTCAGCCTCTTTGGGGGAGGGGGGGACTGAATATAACTTGCCTTGAGCTATGACTAGAAAAAGAGGTATTTTTTTATTTATTTATTGGGATTTAACTGCCATAATGAAGAGATTCACCCAAGGCAGTGTACAGCAGGTACAGATTAACATAAAGCTTACAGTTTTTTTAGTAGCATAACAATAGTAAAAATGATCAAATATAAACAAAAATACAATAAATGAGGTAAACTTGAGAATGGCAAATTAAAACCTAATAGTGAGGCAGCCATGAGCAAAGAATAATTATATATATATAAGAAATCATATGAAGGGTTAATTCTGTTAAAAGCTTGAAGTTAGAATTCTAACTTTTTACTTTGCAACTGAAGTGAAGGTATGCCAGATGGTTCATATTATTTGAAAGTCTTGCCGGGCTGGGTCAGAAAGGTCAGAAAGACCCTTGTGAGGGATGGATTGCTAAATGCTGGCACAGCTGTAAACTATTATGAATGAACAAAGGAATGAGCCAGACATGCTGAAGTTTAAAAGGCTGAAATACTATTTCAGAAGTTCTTGATATGTAGATTTTGTTATAAGGAAATAGTTAGATTCTAAATAATTCTAGATATTCCTGATGTTTAGATATGTCTTATAAGAATGCTTATTTTAGAATATGTTTACTCTGTGTAGTTAAATGTAGAATACCTTTTTAAATCTAATGTTACTCTTTGTCTGTTGTGGAGAGGCCAACATATGTTTTGAGTTTTCTGTGGTCTTAGCTAGTTTTGTGAAGGAAGCTGAAAGGTGAACGAGGTCAGGGCTAGTCAGCTCTCTTCTCCTTGATTAATTATAGCTAAGTGTAGGACTGGCCTCCTGGAAGTAATAGCCTGATATGTATGCTATTAAGTAAGACTGACTTTTGACCTCTTTAATGAATGCCAGAGTTTAGTTAGTAGGTAGTATGAAGCTGATTAGGAATATGAGAATAACCAATGTTAGATGGGGCCTCTTAGTCTCTAAGGGAATCCAGTTTAAGCTATAGATGAGACATCAATCATAATGAGAAATGTAAGAGACTGGAGACCAAATGTCTGGCATGAGGGGCCCCAGGTCACAGGTCAGTTTAGGATGTCTGGAACCTATGTAACTGATATTTCAAAAGTAATGATTGGTTGAGGCAAGGTAGCCAATCAATTTCTTAACCAATTGGGAGTAAAGGGGGCTAGGCTAGGAGGAGGGCTTAGGACCCTATTTAAGTGGGAGCAGAAGCAGTTTACGTCAGAAGGAGCTCAGAAGAAAGAGAAGGACAGAAGGAACAGACAGAAGAAGGAGAAGACAGCATAAGAAGAGAAGCAGCTGAGAGAAAGACACAGAGAGCTGAGAGAAAGACACAAAGAGCTAAGAGAAGAGAAGAGAGCTAGAACTGATGTCCTGCTTTGTTTGCTGGCAAATAAAGAAGATTTCTCTCTCATACTGGTGTGTGCTGTCTGACTCCTGAAGTATCACAAATTCCTATCTCAATTCCTGCAACAATAGGACTACCATGAAACAGTATAAAAAATATACACATTTAACAGCACTGAAATTCAGATAACAGAGATATAATAATATGTCAGCATAATACTAATGAAACATGTAATAAGCACGTATTAGAACATTCAAATAACAGATATGATGCTAATGATGTTCTACAATACAGCTTACCATGTAGCCGAGGGGCCAAGTGCAGATATATATATATATATATATAGGGACAAGATGGGTGGTAGAGAGTCAATTGGGATAAATAGATGGGTGGCTCAATTCAAGGCAAGTTCTTTGTACAGTTAAGGAACTGGTCAAAGTTACAGTGTGTGTAGCAAGCTAGTCCAGGTGCAGAGTGGTGTATAGTCAGTCATGCTAGGTATTAAAAGCTGGGGGGGAAGAGCCAGGCTTTCACCTGCTTCATGAAGTAGAGGTAGTTGTGAGTTGGAAGTAGCTCCTCCAAAATTGCAAACAGCATGAACACCATGGAATCCTGGGCATCAGCCTTCATGCTGGAACTAAACAGGAAAAAAACCATACTCTCATCTCCATACACTTCATAACTATCAATGCCTTGGATTCATCTCTCCTAATCTCAGAAAACCTGAAAACCATAGATTGTGACTTATCACTCGAAAACCAAGCTAAGGCCACTACAAAGAAAATATTCCACACAATGTGGAAACTCAAATGCATAAAACAATATTTCCCAAGAGATGTATTCCGCAACACGAGCCAAACCAAGGTTCTGGCTCATGTGGATTATTACAATGGATTTTACGCAGGATGCAAAGACCAAATCCTTAAGAAATTACAAACAGCACAAAATACAGCAGCTAGACTCATTTTCAGAAATTCTCAGTTTGAAATCACTAAGCCCCACCAAAAGTTACACTGGCTACCAATCAAGGCATGCATATCCTTCAGGATATGCTCTTTGGCCTACAGAATAATTTTCGGCCTATCACTGGGTTACATGACCAATCTAATAGACCTACCAAGCCAGAACACAAATAAATCAGCAAGATCTTACATAATGTCATGTTAGTGAGGACACGTGAGCCCTTGGGCCGCTGCCGAGGAGCGGCAATGGCAGGAGAACCCCCCCCCCTCCCCAAAACAAGAGACAAGGCAGAACACAGACAGTCTGATACAACCAGGACTGGAGCAGCCGGACTGAAGCTGCAGCTGAAGTAGAGCACGCTGGAATAGGCAGGGCAAGACACAGTAGAGGCTTCCAGGAACCCAAACAGAGTCTTAGGCAGGCAGCAAGCCGGAGAAGTAATCAGGATACCAGCAGCAGTCAGGGCAGGCAGCGAGCAGAGAGTTGTCAGGATACCAGCAGAAGTCAGGGCAGGCAGCGAGCAGAGAGTAATCAGGATACCAGCAGAAGTCAGAGCAGGCAGCGAACAGGGAAGTAAACCAGGGAAACAAGCTGGGCCGGTCCACCACAGGATAAGGAGAGCAGGAAGCACTGCAACAACTGTCACATCTGTGGCCGTGACCACCCTCAGTCAGACTTACCTTGTTCCTGGGGGTCAGCTTCCTAGCTGGCTCCTGTTTCTTCTGTCTGTCCTTTCTGAGCTAGCTCTGGCTCTCTGTGCTGGCTACATCCAGCAGCATGACACTAATTGCCTCACTATACTGCACCTGTGGGTGTTGCCTGGGTTAGCTCTCTCTCTCTCTCTCTCTCTCTCTCTGTGTGTGCTGGCTGCTTCCAGCATGACTCTAATTGCTTCACTACACTACACCTGGGTGTGGGAAGCCTCTCTGTGTTTCACTGTGCTTTCTGCCTGCTCTGTGGTTTGTGCCTGAACAGCCTCCGTAGTTATTTAGAGATTGCTGCAGCTGCGTACGCCTTGTAGCGCTATAGAAATGCTAAATAGTAGTAGTAGTAATAGTAGTAGTGGTCTCTGGTGTTGAAGGGCTTTATTAATCACTTAGAGACTGCAGCCTTTGCCTTTGCATTGCTAATGCCTCCGCAGTGCCTTAGGTCCCGAGGTTAGTGTGCTGTTTGCACAGTTAGCTTTCCTTGTCTTTTCTTGTGGGCTTCCAGCCCTTCTGCTTTGCGAGTTACAAGTGGGCCTTGCCTTCTGGCCCTTCTGTGTTTATTGCTCTGTGGGCCTTCTGGCCCTTCTGTGTTTATTGCTCTGTGGGCTTTCAGCCTTTCTGTGTTTATTATTCTCTGTGGGCTTCTAGCCTTTCTGTTATCCCTGTGCAGTGGTGCTGCCCCCTGTCTGAGGTTGGTCAGCGGTTAATGCTGCAGCCATTTCTCTCCTTTCTATCTGTTAGCTACTGTAGCTCCAGTCTAACCCTTCCTCTGGCAAGCGTAGCTGTCATTCCCATTCTCTTGAGCTTAGCTTGTATGTAGCTCCTGTGTCCTCTTCCCTGCCTGTCTGCCTTGCTTTAGCCTAGGTACCTGGGAGCACCGCTGGATCCTGACTCCGGTTGTTCCTGTTGCTGGTTCCAGTTCTGGTTTTCTTGTAAGCCCTACCGGCTGCTCGAACCTGAGGGCTCAACCCTCGGGGAAAGGCAGCTAAGCGTAGGTGAAGCCTACTCCAGTGTGTTCCGGTCCGGTGCGTTCCAGTCACGAGTGTTCCAGTGCAGGACTCCAGTCCAGGGTTCCAGTCCAGCCTTGTCTCTTCTCTGCTCCGAAGGTGATCTTGCCTGCCACTGTCGCTCCTCAGCCGTGGTCCAAGGACTCACGTACGCAGGGTTCCCGGGGAAGAAGCCTGACAGAATGCCAAAGTCCTCGAGAACACGACACAACTCTCACCGACGAGAAGCTCATCAGATTACCTCTGTTGCCAAGGCAAGGTGGAAAGTATCCAGGTGGTTCATAAAGGCAACCAACAAGGGAGTTCACCAGGTAAGGGCGCTGCTAAGTTCCAAAAGTCCCAAGACAGTCTGGAAGGCTGGAAGATCCGGACCAGCCTGACTTCTGGAACATGGGAAACAGCAAACAGTCCATCGCAGCCACCAGGTCTGACCACCAGGTGGCGAGATGAATGAGAGCATGAAACGGGCACAACCGTGACACATAACCCTCCACTTCCCTAGATGTAAAGGCCTAAAATACAAATCAACATATGCCTCCAGCTTCTCCTACGTTTGCACTAAGCTCTGAAACACACTACCGAAAGCCCTAAAACTCGAGGACAAGTATCTAATCTTCTGAAAACATCTGAAGGCCCACTTTTTTGGAAAGTTCCTCCCCACTGAACCAATTTAACCAACCAGGTTAACGAATAACATCACAAGAATATGACATTGTCCAGAACCTGAACTAAGCCTCCTTCGCCCTATTCAACCCAAACACTTAATGTGCTCACCTGATACAAATATCCTATATAATAAAAAACACCTCCAACATTCTAATCTGGCTGCCTGGGACTGTGGCTCCTTCAGAGTTGGTGAGCTAGGCTCGGAAGTCAGACTGACGTCACCGTTGACAATATGACGCGCACCCGGTGAAAAATAAGCCCTCACAGCTGATTCCACCCCCCCCCCCCCGAAACCGGCACGCGCAAATTTGACAGCAACAAAAAAAACAAAACAAGAGAAAAGGCACGCGACTGCTGACGTGCTCAACGCCCGCCCTCCACCACAGACGCGGACCACAGCCTCCCTCCAAAGTTACTGCTGTGCAGGGGAGAATAAAGGAAGAAACCAACGGCCGCCGACCTATTGGACCACAAGTACAGTGCATGAGACAGAGAGACATACAGCGCACGCCCCTCAGCTGTCCCGTGCACTACCTGTCAGAGCTCCACGCGCTGCAAACCTTCAAACCGCACACCCGGGGAGCGAGCAGAGGAGGCTTTTGGCAGTCATTCTGCGCTGAGCTGGGAGAAGGGCTTTAGCGGAGTGTCAGAGAATGCCCGCCCGCTCTCCCTCCGTCGCTGGTAACGGCGTTGAGGCGCATGCGCCTGCTAGCAGGCAGGGGGAGGAGTAGGGACGAACGCGGATCAAGTGCCAGGGAGAGCCGGAGGAGGAGGAGGTGGGTGTGTAGCAGAAACAAGCTGTCACTGAACAGAAACAACAAAAACTACATTGGCTCATCAAAAAAGGTATCACGAAGGAGGGAGGGAGGGAGGGAGGGAAGTGATGGAACTGGGAGGGGGGGGGGGGACGACGACCCTGGAACTAAGAGGAAGGGAAGGAGAGAGAGGGTACCCTAGAACCAGGAGGGAGGGGGGGGGGGGGAAGTTCCAGGGAACTTGGAGGGAGGGAGGGAAGGGTGACCCTGGGGGAGGGGGGCCCCCTGGCACACACTCTCATTCTCACACTCTCATTCCCACACACACACACACTCTCTCACAGACACACTCGCACACAGTCTCACTCTCTGTCACAAACGCACACTTGCACATTGGCAGGGAGGGAGGGCACCCTGGGGGAGGGGGGCCACCTTGGCGCACATACTCATTCTCACACACACTCTCTCTCTCACAGACACACTCACACACACTCTGTCACAAACACACACTCGCACCTGGCAGGGAGAGAGGGAGGGAGGGAGGGGGGCCACCCTGGCACACACTCTCATTCTCACACACACTCTCATTCCCACACACACACTCTCTCTCACAGACACACTCGCACACTGTCACAAACACACAGTCGAACATTGGCAGGGAGGGAGGGAGGAAGGGAGGGCACCCTGAGGGAGGGGGGCCACCCTGGCTCACACTCTCATTCTCACACACACTCTCATTCCAACACACTCTCTCTCTCTCTCTCTCTCTCTCTCTCTCTCTCTCTCACAGAGACTCTTGCACACAATCTCACTCTCTGTCACAAACACACACTTGCACCTGGCAGGGAGAGAGGGAGGGAAGGAAGGGGAGGACACCCTGGGGGAGGGGGGCACCCTGGCACACACTTTCATTCTCATACACACTCTCATTCCCACACACACACTCTCTCACAGACACGCTCGCACACACTCTCTGTCACAAACACACACTTGCACCTGGCAGGGAGAGAGGGAGGGGGGCACCCTGGGGGAGGGGGGCCACCCTGGCACACACTCTCATTCTCACACACACTCATTCCCACACATACTCTCGCACACAGTCTCTCTCTCTCTGTCACAAACACACACTTGCACCTGGCAGGGAGAGAGGGAGGGAGGGAGGGAATGGGGGCACCCTGGGGGAGGGTGCCACCCTGGCACACACTCTCATTCTCACTCACACTCTCATTCCCACACACACACTCTCTCACAGACACACTTGCACACAGTCTCTCTCTCTCTGTCACAAACACACAGTCGAACATTGGCAGGGAGGGAGGAAGGGAGGGCACCCTGAGGGAGGGGGGGCCACCCTGGCACACACTCTCATTCTCACACACACTCTCATCCCCACACACTCACACTCTCTCTCACAGAGACACTTGCACACAATCTCACACTCTGTCACAAACACACACTCGCACCTGGCAGGGAGGGAGGGGGGCCACCCTGGCACACTTTCATTCTCACACACACTCTCATTTCCACACACACACTCTCACAGACACGCTCGCACACTCTGTCACAAACACACACTCACACCTGGCAGGGAGAGAGGGAGGGGGGCCACTGGCAGGCAGGGAGGAATGGGGGCACCCTGGGGGAGGGGGGCCACCCTGGCACACACTCATTCCCACACACACTCTCGCACACAGTCTGTCTCTCTGTAACAAACACACACTCTCACACACACTCTCTCAAACATACACACTCCAAGGAACAACCTTGCTAGCTCCCGTTTCATTTCTTACAGAAACGGCACTTTTTTTACTACCACTGACGCGGAACACAGCGTCCCTCCAAAATTACCACTGTGCAGGGCATCGCGCTCAAGTATGGAGTAGCCCTCCCGAAAACCACTGACGTGGACCACAGCCTACCTCCAAAGTTACCACAAAAAAAAAAAAAACAATTGGTGAACATGGGGAGAGGGTTGGTGCACATGGGGATAGGACAGGGCAACAAGTGATTTACAATTTTAAAAAGGGGAAAAAACAAAAATAGAAGAAACTCATGGACCATCTTCCTCGTTATACACCCTTCACAATTATTCCTTCTCATTACTGCACTTTTCAATGCACTATTTGCTTAACAACAATCAACATTTGAATATAATCTTGCTAGCGCCCGTTTCAATACATACAGAAACGGGCCTTTTTTACTAGTATACACATAAAACCTGTCATAATCAAGACATCTGTTAATGTCTTTGATCTTCCTAAATTGTAACCTAGTTCTATACATACTGCAACAAATCTACAACAGACTCTTATTTTTCCATATAAATTGTAACCTTGCTCTATACAAATTGTAACCAATCTACTCCAGATTCATGTAAGCCACATTGAACCTACCAATTGGTGGGGAAATGTGGGATACAAATGCATAGAATAAAGAATAAATAAATTCCAGTGCATGGGGGCTATGCCTGAGAAGGCTCACTGGTGAGTATCATATCGTACTGTTTCTTTTGATGAAGGTACAATAGTGATGCTCCTTGAGAGGGCCTTAATCTCAAAGGTGTGTAAAGGGTATGGCTGAATTCTAAATCCAGAAATCCAAATTTCCTCTTTGTGGGGAAGGAATGGGGCAATGATATTTAAGTGCTCTCCCTCTCTCCCATCTACACTCCCTCCAATCCCCTCATAACCCACAACACTGCTGGATCTCCTCACTCCTTTAATAATCTATAGCACTGCTGGATCTCTTCATTCACTCTCTTCCCATCTTCCCACCCTTTCTCTGAGTCCCTCACTCTCTCTGCTCTATCTGATACCCTCACAGACTGACCCCCTTTCGACTCTGATCCTCTTATGCTCAACAATACCTTCAATTTCCTTGCACTCTGCTCCTTTTCATACAACCTCAGTCCTCCCCCATGTTCCCTCACTTGCTCTTGCCTTCTCCTTCTATCTGATCGTCATTCACTTTCATTTGTTCTTGCCCCTTTCCCTAGTGTGGCAGAGGAGATGGGACTTGGGAAGCAGCAGTGAGGCAAGGAAGCTGACATATTCAGTAAAGGCAGAAGCAGCTAGGCTGAGGCATGTCTCTTCAACTTTGAACAGTCTTCCTCACAGCTTCTTTAATTGTGCAAAGGAGGTGGTGGAAAAATTGGCTGCTCCCATCTCAGGGTAAGCAGCTCCAACTCTTCTTGCTCTGCTTTGCTTTCTGCAGGGTTGGGGAGGGCAGAAATAATTTGTTCCACTGTCAACTGTGCTTCACTTCCATGGGGGCACTTATTTTCTTTTCCATGTTTTATTTTGTTTGATTTCTATTGATAACCTTTAAGAGTGGACTAACACGGCTACCACACCTCTCTACTTAAGATGGGGGCACTGGAACTGATTTATACACCTACGTCGACAACCAGTTGAAGCCCAGTTGAAATCCTGCTGCTGCTTCTTGTGGTCCTGGCAAAGTCACTTAAAGCCCTTTTACAAAGCTAAAGTGAGCACTAATGCGTGCATACTACAGCAAAAAAAAAAAAAAAGGCTTAGCAGAAGGCACACGGAGGTGTCCCGCGGTAACCTGTGGATGTGTACAAGCTACCCATGTGCTAAAAAAATAAAATGTATTTTTTAGTGCTGGGAACGGGTCTGGGGGCAGAAAACGGGCATGTTCTGATTAGTCCCTACTACCTACAAAATAGATGGTGGTAGAGACTCATGGGATAATGGGAAAATTAATGAGTGACCGTTAATACGAAAAATAGGAAAATCTGCCATTTAACCCCAGCAATAAAAAATGGCCTTAGCACATTGGAATAACCCGCTGTTTGGTAAAAGGGCCCCTTTCTATTGTTTCAGGTACAAGCGTAGGAGGCCTTCTACTAAACTGTGGTAAAAAAAGGTCTTTGCTCACCGTTATGCGGGTCTTTCCTGCCGCTAAGGCCATTTTTACCGAGGCAATAAAACCCTTGATTTTCTATTTTTTTCCATTAATGGCCATGCACTGTTACATAGGCATCAAATAGGCCTTAATTAACAGTCCATATAATAACAGCAGATAAATTGATATAATCTCATTACATATAATTGAAGTTTATATTCTCTAATAACACTCTTACTAGGTAACATGTATTAAGAAAGGTTTCTATACAGCATGTGATAAAACACGAGAAGATCTTTTACAAACTGGGGGCAAATTGAAGGTGACCCCTGATATTGTATGCAACTTTCTCTTCATACAGTCACCAATTTAAAAATATCATTAAAAAACATTGGCATATCATACAGACACTTCCTTGTTTTAAAAATATTATACCAACATTTGCTTTTTCAAGAAATCCAAATCTAAAAGATTGTTTAGTTCCGTTGGCACTTCCCATACTTGATAGATCTGTTGAAGTGAAGGATGGCCATAATCCTTGTAATACTTGTTCAGTGTGTGTCCATTCATTAACCCTCCAAGAATTTGTTCATCCCAAGACTCAAAAATGCTATAAATTAAATTTCAACAGCGACTGTAAAACACAGAATGTGGTATACATAATTTTATGCCCATGTGGCCTGATATATGTTGGCAAGACTAGCAGGATGATTAAGGTTCGAATTATAGAGCATCGCAGTTGCATTAAGAGACAAATCAAGACAGCACCCTTGGTGGACCATTGGATACAGGCTGGACATAATTCGGATGATTTAAAATTCTTCATTTTTAAGACACTCAGGAGTGGCTGGCGAGGCGGTAATTTAGACAGCATGCTTTTAAGAGCAGAACAACGTGTTATCTATGAATTAAATACAGTAACTCCAAATGGTTTAAACAAGGAGTTAAAACTAATACATTTTTTGTAATGTACACCTTTTGAGGTTAGATTGTTCATTCCAAATTCTGACACATTTGGACTTTTTTTTATTATTATCAGCTTTTATTATCATCATTACTTGCATTTGATTTCTTTTTGTTTTTACTATTTTGATTTTTATTTTTCATCTTATTTTAATTTTTTCGTCTATTATATATATTTCTTTTTGATAATCAGTTTCCCCTTTTCCTTTTTTGAAAATCTATATTTTTAATTATTTCCATTTCCTTTTTTCATTTTTATTTTTACCTTATATATTTTCAAAAATACACACAGTTTTATTTTGTTCATCACACCCATGTATGCAAATTTGTCATTCTTTTTGTTCTTCTTTTTTTCGTTTTTCCCCTTTTTACATTCCCCCACTGTATATCATTTTATGCATAATAAGTCATTCATTATCCTTTTATAGCCATTCACAGCCACGTATACTATTTGCTCATTTTTTAAATTCGTAGTAGTGATTGTATTACATTCCGGTTGATATTATATACATCGGTAACTTATTTTGCCCTACAGCACATATAAGATATAATCATCTTGAGCTTTTGTAGCTCTGCTTTATTACACCACTCGACATTTTGCCCTGGCGCATTAAATGTATAACTTTTTGGTTGACAGCTGCGGTTAGCGCTTGGTCCATATGCATCACTAATTGCCTTTGACGGTTTACTTTGTCACTCTGTTTTCTTTTAAATATTTCTATTTTTTAGTTCCTATTGGCTCTCATAGACGCCACACGTCATCTTACGCTCTGGACGTCGTTTCGGTCTTTAAATAGTAGCGTTCTTTCTACAGCCGGCTTTTATTTTGACTACAGGGTTCATGCATCGTTTGGACAGCATCAGTAGGCAAGTTTTTTATAATACGTATCGTATATAAGTACACTTTGATAGATTTTCATCACAATGGTTTTTATTTTTCAGTTTCCATTATTGGCTCTGTTTTATAAATCTGGCCGTATTTCTCAGTTAAGTATGTACTGCGCTTCTGTTTACCATTGCAGGCAAGCTTTTTTCATAATACGTACCGTACATAAGTGCACATTGATTAACTTTCATTCTAAGGGTTTTTACTCTTTAGTTCTCATCATTGCTTTCATTTTACAAATCTGATTGTATTTCTTAGCCAAGTAGGCATTATGCTTTTGGTTATCACCTCTTTTGGACTAACCGGCAACTTTAAAACAATCTGAATGTTAACCTTCTTTGTACGAAACGTTTATAGTGCATTTTGCTTAAGTGACTGTGGCGATCATATGCTTGGTATGGTGATTTTTCTCAAGATATAACATACACCATTTTTAAGCTAACCGGTGTTTGTGTTTCTGTAGGGTCTATGCCATTCATTATTATCCATTTCATCATCATTTTTATTTTCATTTTTAGTTTTCTCACAAAAATATACGTGGTGGTCCATCATTTTATTTTATTATGCTTTTCATTGTCATATGACCCTTTTCAAAATTGTTATCCATTTACTTTCTTTTTTTTATATATATTTACATATATTTATATATGTTTTTGTCCAGATTTGTCTTAATTTGAGTGAACCTTTGGAAGAATATCTATATATGCCAATCCATAGGTATATTATATCTTATTTAAACTATACCTATGTAAGTTCATTATGTTTGTCGTTATATATACATATTTTTATCTTCGGTTCTTATCATTTAAGCATAGTTGTATTCATAATTGTATATTAATATTTAAAATATTATCAATGCATGCCAGTTTGTCGGCGTAACAATGTAATGTTATTGCCTTGGTTATGTATTTTTTGAGTGCATTTTTTTAGTGTATTATTACCTTTTTTCAACCCCAGCTTTCACAAGATAATTTACATTTTTTGTGCATATATATGTCTTAAACTTCTACCAGTACTATGCATATTGTCTTTGTAGGTTCGACACTTTTATTGGTATAAATTTTATTGCGGTTTAGTTTAATATTTTATTCTTCTTATTTTTATTTTTAAACATACATATTTGTGTATTTATGATGTATGCGTAAAAATTGCTTGCGACAATGCAAATGTCCTATAATTGCTATCTTACTTTTACATATTATGTTTTGTATCAAGCATGATATATGTTTTTATGATATATGTGTTGTATTTTTGTTTTGTTTTAGACCCCTGAAGAAGGCCTCTTTGGCTGAAACACGGACCGTGTAGGGTCTTAATAAAGGAATTTGGCTTTTTTACACCTGTGATTTTAGTTTGGTCTTTCTGTACATCTTCCGTTCTTGTTGTTTCTAGCTTCAATAACAACATCTATTTACAGATCATGGGAACTGCTTTTGGCACCAGAATGGTACCGCAATATGTCAGCCTTTTTATGTCAGAATTGGAGGAGACATTCCTGATTGGTCACCACTGCAAACCTTTGAGATGTTACCAGTACGTACTTTAGGTGATAGCTTCATAATCTGGACTGAAGGAGAAAAGAATCTTAAAACATTTCTACAACTCCTTCAAAGCATCCCATCCCACAGTCAGTCATAGACTCAATGGACTACCCCACAGAAAGTATCAACTTTTAGAACTACAGTCTCAGGGGTCAATGCAGTATGCTGTGCTATTCTTTAGTGCATTGGTTTACACTTGATTTTCCCATGCTAATTGGGGACCACTACTCTCAAATGCAGGAAATGGGGGAAAATCAACATAAAAACACTGAAGTGTAACACGGAATTAAAAAAGTGTTACGTCTGTGGCCGTGACCACCCTCAGACTTACCCTGTATCTGGGAGTCAGTGGCTGTGCTGGCTTCTGCTTGTCTCTGTGTCTGTCTCTGTCTTAGTTTCTCTCTGGCTCTGTGTGCTGATTGCCCTACTGAACCTCACCTGTGTGGGCTATGCCTGTTCCAAGATGGCTGCCGCCGACTCCTCTATGCCAGTATCCAAGATGGCTCCGGCTGGGCTGACTTCTCCGTGTGTCAAGCCTCTGTTTGGATGCAAGGTGATTGCTGCAGCTGTGCCTCTGGTGTGGAAGGGCTTTATTAATCACTTAGAGACTACAGCCCGGGCCTTTGCATTTCATCTAAGGGCCCTGGTGTATAGAGTGCTCTGTACACTGTTTCAGTGTTTGCTCTGTGTGAGTTTCTATGTTTGACTAGATAGCTTAGGCACCGTGTGGCTTGTTAGCCTGTGTATAGCTTTGCTAGTTCTCTGTGTTTGTTCCTAGTGTTAGACTAGCCAGCTTCGGCACCGTGTGGCTTGTTAGCCTGTGTATAGCTTTCCTAGTTCTCTGTGTTTGGTCCTAGTGTTGACTAGCCAGCTTAGGCACCGCTTGGCTTGTGAGCCTGTGTATAGCTTTGCTAGTTCTCTGTGTTTGTTCCTAGTGTTAGACTAGCCAGCTTAGGCACCGTGTGGCTTGTTAGCCTGTGTATAGCTTTGCTAGTTCTCTGTGTTTGGTCCTAGTGTTGACTAGCCAGCTTAGGCACCGCTTGGCTTGTGAGCCTGTGTATAGCTTTGCTAGTGCTCTGAGTTTGTTTCCAGTGTATGACTTGTTAGCTTGGGCACAGCTTTGTTGTTAGCTGGTGTATAGCTTTACTAGTCTCCTGAGTTGCCTAGTGTATGTTTCTTGTGTATGACTGGTTTGCCTGGGCATAGCTTTCCTATTAGCTTGGGTACAGTCTACTAGTCCTTGTGGCTAACCTGCTGACTGCCAGAACCCGGACATTCCCTGCCTGGCTGCCTTGCCTTCGCCGAGGTGCCAGGGGGCACTCCTGAATCCTCATTCCTGCTGTTCCTGCTTGCAAGTTCCAGTTCCGGTTTTTCCTGTAAGCCCTGCCGGCCGCCCGAACCTGAGGGCTCAACCCTCGGGGAAAGGTGGTCAAGCGTAGGTGAAGCCTAGGTCCAGTGTGTTCCAGTCCAGCGGGTTCCGGTCCCGTGGGTTCCGCTCCAGTGTGTTCTAGTCCAGGGGGTTTTACTCTTGTATGTTCCAGTCCAGTGGGGCCCTCCAGTGTGTTCCAGTCCAGCGGGCTCCACTCCAGTGCGCACCCGTCCGGTGCGTTCCAGTTCCGTGTATTCCTGTGTAGAACTCCAGTCCGGGGTTCCGGTCCAGTTTTGTCTTATCTCTACCTTGGAGGTGATCTTGCCTGCCACTGCCGCTCCACGGTAGTGGCCCACGGACTCACAAACCCAGTGCTCCCGGGGAGGAAGCCTGACAGTATGCCAAGGTCCTCGAGCATGCGACAAAAAGGTTCAAAGAAGAGCAACTAAAATGATAAAGGGGATGGAACTCCTTTCATATGAGGAAAGGCTAAAGAGATTAGGGCTCTTCAGTTTGGAAAAGAGACAGCTGAAGGGGGATATGATTGAGGGCTACAATATCCTGTGTGCTGTAGAACGAGTAGAAGTGAATAGATTTTTTATTCCTTCAAAAAGTACAAAGACTAGGGGACACTCAATGAAGTTACATGGAAATACATTTAAAACAAATAGGAGGAAATATTTTTTCACTGAACGAATAGTTAAGCTCTAGAACTCTTTGCTGGAGGATGTAGTAACACTGGTTAGCATATCTGGGTTTAAAAAAGGTTTGGACAAGTTCCTGCAGGAAAACTCCATAGTCTCTTATTGAGACAGACGTGGGGAAGCCACTGCTTGCCCTGGGATTGGTAGCATGGAATGTTGTCACTATTTTGGGGTTTCTGCCATGTACTTGTAACCCGGTTGGCCACTGTTGGAAAGAGGACACTGGGCTAGATGGACCATTGGTCTGACCCAATATGGCCATTCTTATGATCTAATGAATATGCATGAGATAAATTTGCATTCACTGCCTCTACTATATGCATATCTATCTCATACATATTCATTGTGGATATCCTAAAAACTGGGTGTGTCTCTAGGATTAGGTTGAGAACCCCTGATCTAGTGGTAAGAGAGCCATGGAAGCCAAAGTTCAAATCTTGCTTGTCTCTTTGACCTCGGGGAAGTAATTTTACTCTCCATTGCCTCAGGTACAGCTGTGAAAATGTTCCCTCTAAGCCATGCAGCAGACACACCAGGACCTGCCTCACCTTCTTCCTTTTGTTATCCTTGCTGCTGCTACTATTCCAGACCACCAGCAGCAGCAGTGGCAAAAAAAAACCCCAGCCATTGCTGGGGTGGGAGGGTGCACTGTGCATATTGGTGGCTGCTGGTTCCACCCCTCTGACGTCACTTCCTGTTCCGAAGCCGAGCCAGCAGCCGCAAATATGTACAGTGAGGCCCTGTGGTGTCTGTATTTTTTTTTTTGACGCTGCTATTGGTCTGGAACAGCAGCAGCAGGGAGGGTGGCGATGGGAGGGAGGTCTTTTACTGGTTGGAAGGATCAGAGAGAAGGGACAGATGCTGGAAGGAAGTGGGGAGAGAGGGGACAGACGCTGGATGAAAGGGGGGAGAGAGAGGACAGCATCACTACCTGTAAAGGTAGGACTCAACACCATTGGGCGGGGATGGGGGTGGGAGACCTGCGAGGAAATGTGTGGCCTAGGGGCACCGAGAACTGAGAAAGTTTGGGAACCACTGACTTAGATGGTAAGCCCACTTGGACGGGGACATAACTGATTGTAACTTGTCTTGAGCTCAGATTTGGAAAGGATGAGTAACTAAACCTAACAATTCAAATCTACTGCATGATCATACAAGAAAAGAGAACAGCTGTTGTGGAGGTGGTGCTGGCAGCAAGTCTCCGGAGAAGGCAGGGGGATTAAAAGAACGGGAGAAGAGCCAATTTGAAGGAGATGGTGGAGACTGACTGGCGGGAGAGGCTGGTGGGGACTGTCTGGCATGGGCTTAGGGAAGTGTCAAGGCTGGATTTAAGATTTTGGCTCCCATATGCAGGATCACAGGGTGAGGACACACAGATCCTCCCTTGTAGCTCTGAGAGTGGGGGTGGTGGTTCCCCTGGACAGCAGTAGTTAGGGTTTTGTGCCACATGGTCTCTTTGAGGTGGCATAGCTGGACAACCCTAAAATAAGTAGGATCAGACTCCCTTTGGCCTTGGTACTTTTGACATTTTGCACACTTGGGGACAGCATGAATTGAGGAAAGAGAGTGTGTTGGACTGAGGTTCTGTGGAGAGTAAGGGTACCAGAATAGCTGTTTGGTAGAGACTGGAGGACAAAAGCAACCTCAAACTCTGCTCCCTAAAGCTTCGTAGTTGCTGATGCAACTTACAGATACATTTTGTTCAGATCATGATGGCAGCGACCTACTCTGTTTGGCTGCCTATGGGGAGACAGTATGTTGGGGGGACAACCAGGGGGAGAGGAACTGAAGAGGAGAGAGAGATGGAGAATAATGTGACAGTGGAATTTGAGCTAGAAATTTACTGTACCTGCTTTTGAGTGGCCAGGCTGGCCTCATCACTAGAGGGAAACTCCCCCTTGACAGGGCACCAGCTGCTTTGTCCAGTGATGATCCTGGCTCCCCCCCCCCCCCCCCCACCATGTGACCCGTTTGAAAACTAGTGAAGATCACTGACTTAAGAGGAGAAGGAACCGCAGCCCTCTCCAGTATAACGAAAGCTGCTGCAGTTTATCTTCTGCTTCCCCAGGCTGATCTCTCCCTCAGCTCTGGGGGTGGATGGAAGGGAAGAATAATTAAGCAGCTTTGTGCACAGAAGGCACAGAAGAAAAATAATATGAGGAGAAAAAAAGAGGTAAGAGATTCCTTTTGCAAATGTATATTAACAGAATATATATTAACAATCGTTATGTCCCTTGCTTCTAATTTGCTCCTCCTCTATACATGTGTATCTGTCTTGCATTTCATCTGGGTGTACATGTACATGTCTTGCTTTGTTTGTGTGTGTGTGTGTGTGTGTGTGCGCGTGAGTGTTTGTCTCTGCCTGTGTCTCTTTCCACCTGTATATCTCTCCCCTCTTGTCTGTGTTTATCACTATGGCATTCATTTTCAAAAGAGAAAAAAATCTCAAAAGTGGCACAAAGTGGCAGATGGACATTTTTCACGGGAAAGAGTCCAAGTTGTGATTTTTGAAACTCAGATTTGAGATGGTTTTCAGTTCGTCTAAATCACAAGCGGGTGTGTTTTCGGTGGGCCCAGAATTTGGACATTTTTTCAGGGATAATAGAACAAGATAAAAATGTCTAGGGCAAAAATTGGGACATTTTTATCTGGATCTGTTTCAATCACAACTAAGTTACAAAAAAGTTCCCTAACTGACCACTGGAGGGATTAAGGCATGACTCCCCCTTTAATCCCCCAGTGGAGGTGGAGATGGCTGGACTAGAAGGACAGACAAGAGAGAGAAGTGAAGATGGCTTGAATGAAAGAAGGAAGGAGAGAGAAAAGTGAAGATGGCTGAGCTGTAAGTGCAGAGGTGAGAGAGAGGTGAAGATGGCTGAACTGGATGGGGGGGGGGGGGGGTGGGGAGGAGAGGAGAGAGAAAGCTAAAGATGTGAGACTGGAAGGGCAGAGAGAGAGAGAGAGGGGTGGAGATTCTGGACTGGAAGGGGAGCAGAGAGGATAGAGAGGTAAAGATGCTGGGTCACCGGGGAGGAGGGTTAGAGGGGAGAGAATGAGAATGTGTCAGGAGAGTGTGAAAAGGAATAAGAGTACTTATAAGAGGAATGGATAACAAATTTGGGAATAAAATGCTGGAGAAAGAAACATAGAAAAATGAAGGCAGATAACGACCATGAGGGGCATAATCGAAAGGGGCGCCCATGTTTTCCTGAGGATGTCCTTGCAGCAGTGAGACAGAAAGGGGCTGGGGAGGCAGCCCAGGTGGGGGGCCTCAGGTGCAGAAGTCCAGTCCTGCTCCAGGCCTGGCTGTGTCTTTCGGTGGCCCTGTGTTACTTCAGTTTATACTGCAGAAAAAACAGTTTCTCAAAGCTTTTGTCACTAGGAGAGCATCGTCATGGCACTAAAATTTGTCCTAAGTAATAAATAACCACTCTACTGCTGCACTGCTGGGAAGAGAAGCATCAAACTTGATAAAAGTTGTTGTTACTTTTGGAAATGCAAGCAAGCTGTTTGTGGAAGTGTCTGAACATTCCAGGTAACGCTCAACCTCTTCCTTTGTTCCAGATTCGGCTGCTGGAAGGTTGTTCTTTGCAGCGGACAGAAAATCAAAGAAGTCTTCAACCCCAGTAGCAGTCTTTTCCTTGGAGGCTGACTGTAACTCCTGCACAAATGAAAGTGGAACTACGCCACTAGCTCTGACTTACATAGAGGGGCATAATTGAACGAAGACGCCTATCTCCATGGGCGTTTATCTCCGAGAACGGGTCCGTGAAGGGGCGGACCGAACCATATTTTCGAAAAAAATAGACGCCCATGTTTTATTCAACAATGTGTGAGCTGGGCGTTTTTGTTTTTCAGCGATAATGGAAAATGAAAGCGCCCAGCTCAAAAACAAATAAATCCAAGACATTTATTCGTGGGAGGGGCCAGGATTCGTAGTGTACTGGTCCCCCTCACATGCCAGGACATCAACCGGGCACCCAAGGGGGCACTTTTACAAAACCAACAAAACAGGTAAAAGCTCCCAGGTGCATAGCACCCTTCCCTTGTGTGTTGAGCCCCCCAAATCCCCCTCAAAACCCACTGCCCACAAGTCTACACCATTACTATAGCCCTAAGGGGTGAAGGGGGCACCTACATGTGGGTACAGTGGGTTTGGGGGGGTTGGACGACTAATAAGCATTAAGCAGCACAATTGTAACAGGTAGGGGGGATGGGCCTGGGTCCACCTGCCTGAAGTCCACTGCACCCCCTAACAACTCCTCCAGTGACCTGCATACTGCTGCCAGGGAGCTGGGTATGACATTTGAGGGTGAAAATAAAAATTTGTGAAACATCATTTTTTTGTGGTGGGAGGGGGTTAGTGACCACTGGGGGAGTCAGGGGAGGTCATCCCCGATTCCCTCCAGTGGTCATCTGGTCATTTAGGGCACTTTTTGGGGCCTTATTCGTGAAAAAACAGGGTCCAGGAAAAGTGTCCTAAATTCTAGCTAAAAACGCATACTTTTTTCCCATTATCAGTGAAATGCGCCCATCTTTGTTTGGCAGATAACCACGCCCCAGTTCCGCCTTCGCCACACCTCTGACACGCCCCCATCAACTTTGTCCGCATCCACGACGGAGTGCAGTTGAAAACGTCCAAAAATCGGCTTTCGATTATACCGCTTTATTCGGTTTTGTGAGATAAACGTCCATCTCCCGATTTAGGTCGGAACTTGGGCGTTTTTCTCGTTCGATTATAAGCAGGATAGTAGCATAGTAACATAGTAGATGACGGCAGAAAAAGACCTGCACGGTCCATCCAGTCTGCTGAGGAGGAAGGAGGTGTTTTAGAGAGCTCTGCTGACTTCCAGTGGAAAGGGAGTGAGACCTAGCTCCCTCCCCAAAGATGAGGAGGGTCCCTGGGGAGAAGGCCTCAGGAAAGTCCCAGGCTATGGGGCCTCCTGGGGCCCGGGACCAGAAGGCCGAAAGGAGTGGCTCTCTCCCTGGTTTGACTACCGGGAGAAGGGAAAGGAGTCCAGTGGACCGAAGGGAGAAGCAGCCCAGTGGAGGCCATCAGAGCATTTCCCCCTCCATGGCCCAGCTTGCGGAAGGTAAGCGAGAAGACAGTGGAGGGGGGAGGAAGATAGTACAGGCCCCAGAAGGGCGCTTCCAAGGAAGGGAGAAGGAAGAGGCGATGGAAGTTTGCCAGAAGCCTTTGCTGGAGGCAGCTGAGAGTGAGAGTGAGGAGAGTGGATCGTCAGATGAGGAGTTCCTTGAAGTGAGCTATGACCCTGATGATCCAGCAAGTAGTGTGGTAAATATTGTAAGACGAATTAAGCTGGTGGAAAAAGAAGTAGTGGAGCTAGGAAAACGTCTGAAAATGGCAAGAACTATGTGTAAATTTGCCCCAGCGGAGCACAGACAAATGTATGTTAAAGAGGAAGCCCGGATATCAAAGTTGTTGGGGAAAAAAGAACACTTGTTGAACTGTTTAAAAAAGGGCTCTGTGAATCCTTTGAGGGAGCTCTATGTTAACCGAGAAAGGATGGCTTCAATACCACAGTCTGGGGGTTCAGGAACACTACAGTTGCAGCAAGCTTCAGTGTCTTCAGCAGCATTAGACTCAAAAGAGTTGTCTGGGTTCAGAGGTGACCCCACTTTAAAATACATGAGACAGTTGGCAACACAGTCCAGAGCACTTACCCAGCAGCCAGAGGATAAGGAGGCAGCGGCAGGACATGGCTCTGAGGTGGGGGCTGGAGTAGAGATCCTACCTGTGGAGGGGAGGACAGAACTCAGTAACTTTTCAAAACTCCAGATAATGGAGGCAGCAGAGGGAGACGCAGGTAGCAGCCTGTTTTCTACAGAGGTGGTGGTCGAAGTCTCAGAGGGCTTACCTGCAGTTGTGCAAACAGCAGAGACAGTTGCCGTGAAGGAGGCCCTGTTGGAAAAGGGTCAGCAGAGGCAGACTCCGGTATTTTTGGCCGGGTCTGCAATGACTGAAGTGGAAACCGAAGCAGCATGGCATCTGGAGAAGCCCCGCCCACGAAGTCCGGGAGCAGGGGAGGTCTTCCCTGAGCATGGAGTAGCTGGCGGTTTACAGGAGAGGGGTCGGAGAGAGAGGAATAGGAGCGGGCAGCAGCTGGGAGCTCATTTGACCAGCTGTCCATTACAAGAGGTGAAATCGGGGGGTGCTAACAGCCAGCCTGTGGCGGAATCAGGAACAGACAAGCCATGCCCCCGGGAAGCGCCAGCCATTGGGAGAACGCAGGAGGGACTGCACCAGAAGCAAGGGGGAAGTAACCCGATTGTTGAGAGACTTTCGTTGACTACAGAAGTGGACATGGCAAGTCTAACAGATGTGCAGCGGGTGGTGGAGCAGACCTGCCAGCAGGACGGCTGGGAGCGAGGAGCCAAGGGGAGCGGCGGAGTTCCGGAGGCTTCGCCCCTGGTGCCGGAGGTTGGAGGGAGTTCGGGGGCAGAGCGAGCAGGGAGTCTGGTATCGCCAGCTGCAGACCTGACTGGGCAGGTGCCAGAGTATCGCCAGGAGACAGAGGAGAGGAGGCGATTAGCCCAGAGGCTGGAGCCTGCAGTGGCAGGGACGAGCAGGGACGTTCCAGGAAGTGGAGATGGGCAGGACAATCAGTTGGAGGCAGCCCAAGCCGCAGAACTGACTATGGACGTTGCTGGATGTTTGTCTGAGAGGGAAGGGGACGGGGGACAACGGGAGGGGGAGGGGGCGGTGGATATTGAGGAAGGGAGAGGGATGAGGGGAGGGGCAGAGGGACAGAAGGGGG
This sequence comes from Microcaecilia unicolor, assembly GCF_901765095.1. NCBI lineage: Eukaryota > Metazoa > Chordata > Amphibia > Gymnophiona > Siphonopidae > Microcaecilia > Microcaecilia unicolor. The sequence goes on along the minus strand of NC_044041.1, from coordinate 123,767,950 downwards.
GGGAGGCAGAGGGAAGGGCTGGAACAAGTGTGGAGGGGGGGCGGTGGGGGCTGGGGTCCAAGTCCTTTGCGGCAGTAGTCCAGGGAGGGGGAAGGAGGGAGGGGGGGAGATCGGGTGGTTTTGAGGGCCCAGGGAGGGGTTGGGGGGGAGCGGGGACAGGGGGTGGACAGCTGCCTAAGCGGCGAAATGTGGTACAGCTCAAATGGATAGGGGAGGGGGCAATGCCCTCCAGGGATCGGGTCTTGAGGCTGGTGATGGGGATGGGGTTTATACCCGAGGACTTTTACGCGTGTATACACCCCATCAACATCCCAGAATATGACTTGAGCTTCATGACCCAGAGGGGGATGGAAATATTCTGGGAAAGGTACGAGGGGGTGAGGGGAAAGGGGGAGTGGCGGGACCTCAGGGCCATTCCAGTCAGCAAGCCGGACCTGGTGCAGATCACCCTGCTCGTGAGAAATGAGTCTATCTCTGGGGCAGATTTAGCCTACTGGCTACAGAGGTACGCGGAGCTGAGATCCCCACTTACAAAGTTACCGGATCCAAGCAGGGTTTGGGCAGGAGGTTGGGGAGCCCTGGTCAAATTGAGACAGGAGAGCCATGTGGTCCAGCACATTCCTTCGGCTGCCTTTATCGGTCGTGACAGGATACTGTGCTTTTACAAGGGGCAGCCGCGGCAGTGCTTCAGATGTGGTTCGTTTAGGCACTTCAGCATGTCATGCCCAGTGGTAAAGTGTGGAAGATGCGGGGATCAGCATGCCACAGAGGACTGCACCGCGATCAGGTGCAACCTCTGCGGCGGGTTAGGCCATGCATATCGGAACTGCCCTAGGGCGGCCCATAACGAGTGGGATATGTGGGGGAAGGGACGGGGAGGGGGGGAATGGAGGAGGGGATAGGGCAGGGGGTGATAGGCAGGGAGGGGCAAGGGGGGGAGAAGGAGGGGATGCAGGAGGGGGGGCGGCAGGGGGCTGGGTCAGGAGTGGAGCAGGGGGGAGAGGGGGAGTGGGTACAAGTGCCACAGAGGAAAGGGAAGTTTCGGAGGGGGGGGAAACTAGGGGTGGGCAGGGAGGGGTCGCTGCAGGGGAAGAGGGGGGGAACAGATTTCAGGTGTTGGAGGAGGAGGAGGAGGATAGGGAGGTTGGGAGGGAGGAGGAAGAACAGGGGAAGGAGAAGAGGTGGAGTTAATGGAGGAAGAGGGGGGGGCAGGGGGGATTGGAGAGGGCAAACGGAAATATGAGGAAGCACTGGAGGAGGGTACTGGTGGTAGGAAGAAGGGCGGGAAGGCTCTGGGGGAAGGGGGAGGGGTGAGGGAGGAGGAAGAGGGAAGGGAGGGAGGGAGGGGAAAGGGGAGTAAGAGGAAAGCTGAGGGGGCTGGGCAGGTGGTGAAGGCCCAAGTGCAGGCTTGGGGGGACAGAGTGGAGCTAGAGGAGGATCTGGAGGACTTGGAGGACTTGGGGGAGGTGGAGGACTCGGTGGAGGAGGTAGGGGGTGGGGGTGAAGAGGGGAGAGGGAGGGATCAGGGGGTGGGTCCGGATAGAGCAAAGAAGAAAGGAAGGAAGAAAGGGGGAGGTGGGGGTAAGGTGCAGACAGGACGGCTGCAGGGGGGGGAGGGGGATGTGGCAGGGGATGATGTAGACCGCATAGCAGAGGACCTGCTTCAGGGTAAGAAGGGGGTATCCCAGGAGATAAGGAAAGAAGTTGGGAGTGAGCAGACCCGTGACTCGCAATGAGGATGGCAGGCTTAGTGTTGACATTTGCCACGCTGAATGTGGCCAGCATCGCCTCTCCGAAGAAGCAGGGTTTAGCGTATGACTGGTTCGCGAGGGTCCAAGCAGATTGCTTCCTGCTCCAGGAGACTCGGCTGCGGTCCATTGAGGTGATCAGGCGGGCAAGGCGGGCCTGGAAGTGGGGTCCCTCGGTGTGGGGGTTGGCGGGGGAGAGGTATGGTGGGGTGGGGATCTTATTTAAGTCCCACCGGGTGAATATTCAGCGAGTGGTGGAGCTGGGGGTGGGGAGATGTCTTGTTGTGGATGCGATTTGGGAGGATAGAGCACTGAGGGTGGTGAATGTGTATGGGCCCCAAAGCAAGAAGGAAAGGGTGCTCCTCTTTGGGAAGATCAAGCCCTACCTATACACTTCGCGCCAAGTAGTCTGGGGGGGAGATTTTAACACCATATTGCGGAAAAAGGATAGTGGGGGACGATCGGTACAGGTGGGCTATGACGGGGTGAGGCTGGCAGGGATCATGCGGGAGGCGGAGCTGGTAGACGCGCATGTGGCCTTCTGTGAGGAACAGGAGGGGTTCACGTTCTTTCGAGGGCAGTGTAAAAGTAGAATCGATAGATTCCTGGTAAAGAAGGGGGTTTGTCTGGGGGGTCCACGAACCGTGGACGTGGACTTTTCAGACCACCACATGGTCCTCCTTCAGGTGGGGGGGGGCGGCAGCGCAGAGGCCAGGGAGGGGGCTATGGCGACTAAATTTAAAGTGGTTAGGTAGCGAGCAGGTGCGGGAGGAGTACCGCCGGTTTTTGGAAGATCAGGTGTCAGTGCAGGGGGCATTTCAGTCATTGGGGGAGTGGTGGGATACAGTGAAAAGACGAACGCGGGGATTCTTTCTCAGACAGGCGAGAAGGGAGGGGAGGGAAAGGACAAAGTTGGGCATGGCGATAAAGAAAAAGAGGGACACACTGATTTCACAAGGGGGGAGGGAGGAAGAAATACATGATCTCCAAGCACTCCTGGAACAGGTACAGTACAACCGCTACACCTCCTTGGTGTACGAGCGGGACTTCGGGAAAATGTGTAGCCCGGACCCCTTCGCATGCTGCCGGGAGCGGAGGGCGCGCAGGGTGATGGAGGGGGTACGGGACGCACAGGGGGTCCTGCAGGACACCAGGGAGGGGATTCTGGGGGCAGTGAGGGACCACTTTGCGGCGTTCCTTTCAGCCCAGCAGATTGATATAGAGCAGATGGAGTGTTATGTGGAAGAAACCCCGGGGATAGGTCACGGGGGACCCCAGCTTCAGGCCCTCTTGAACCCGTGGACAGAACAGGAGGTGGAGGAAGCCATCGGGGCGCTCCACAGGAAGACTTCGCCGGGGCCGGATGGGCTAACAACTGAGTTCTACCAGGCCTTTAAGGAGCAGCTGGTGCCGATCCTGGTGAGGGTATGGGGGGCAGCCCAGTTGGAGGGTTCCTTGCCTAGGTCCCTGACGGAGGCGGCTCTTATCCTACTAAGTAAGGGGAAGGACCCGGCGATGCTGGCCAACTGGCGGCCTATAGCACTGCTTAATACAGATCGGAAAATTTTTGCGCGAATGCTATTCCAGAGAATGAGGCAGGTGTCTGGGGATTTGCTGGCAGCCTCACAAGCATGTGGGGTTAAAGGGAGAGGGGTCTTGGAAGCGGCAGCGTGGGTGCGGGAGGGGGTAGAACGCAGTAGAGTGGGAGGGCATGGTAGGCTGTTGGTAACACTCGACCAGGAAAAAGCGTTTGATAGAGTGCAGTGGGGTGTCCTATGGAGCATTTTGGAGCGCTATGGGTTTCCGAAGGGCTGGATAGAGCAATTACAGCTACTTTATCGGCATGCGGGGTGTTTCCCCCTGGTTAACGGGTGGAGAGGGCAGGGGTTTGAGGTAGGGGCAGGGGTCCGACAGGGGTGCCCACTCAGCCCGCTGTTGTATGCATACGCCATCGACCCTTTTATAAGACGGCTGGAGAAGGGGGGGGCGGAGGGGCTGGAAGGGGTGGAGGTGGGGGACAATAACCAGTTAAGGGTCGTGGCGTATGCAGATGACGTTACAGTGTGGGTAGCGGACCAGAGGGAGGGAGGTAGATTGCAGAACCTGATCCAGGAATACTCGCAGGCAACAGCGTCGCAGGTCAATTTTCAAAAGTCCAATAGCCTGTGGGTTGGGGATCAGGGGCTGCAATTTGAGTTGGGAGGTAGGTTTCCTACAGCTGTGGAACGTATACGGGTCTTGGGAATATATTTCGAGAAGGGGGATTATAGGCTCTACAACTGGGATAGGTGTCTCCAAGAAGTGAAGGGGAGGGTGGATAGATGGAAGGGGTGGAAAATGACCATGGGGGAGCGGGTACAGCTCATCAAGGCACACTTAGTTCCTTTGTTTCTGTTCGTCAGTTACATCTGCTTGCTGCCGGAGAGCCAGTACGCGGCCTTGTATGGGGTGTTCTTCCGGCTGCTCTGGGGCAACAGGACGAATCCGGTAAAACGGAATGTTACCTATCTGCCTAGGAGGGAGGGGGGGGTGGGCATGATAAACCCAGTCCTGTTTTTCAGCGCTTTGTTCCTGCAGTTCAATCTGGGGAGGGCGGTAGGGCGGGAGCCACCGGGGTGGGCTAGGAGTGTCCTGCAGTGGTGGCCGAGATATTGGGACCTATGGCGGGAGGGGGGGAGGGTAGTGGCACTGCGAAGGGGGGCCCCGGGGGGGGTGAGTTATTGCAAGACCCTAGTGAAATTGGTGAGGGTGTGGGGGCTGACGGTGGGGGAGGTGAAGGCAGGACAACGGGGGGTCTGGATGGACAGAGTACGGGCGCAGGTGTTCTCAGCTCCTCTGGCGCTGAGGGACGCGCCGGCCCCACGGATGCAGCAGGGGTTACGGTTGATTGCTTCGAACCGCATCCCGGTGAAGTATAAAGACCTGGCGTGGCTGTCCTTTCACGGTAGACTGTACGTCCGAGGAAATTTGAAATATCGCAATGTGCGGGATAGAGGGTGCCCACGGGAGGAATGTGCTGGAACTGAAGAGACGATGGAGCATTTCCTGGTGAGGTGCCCATTTACAGTCCAGGTCTCTGACCGGGTTTCCTCGTTGCTGCAGATCCCCAGTTTCCGCAACTACAGCTATGCGGACTGGGTGTACGGCCCAGAGGGTGGAGGGGGACGCGGGGATCCGGTAACACGCTTTCTGATTTCGGTGATATTGCGGTACTGCCTCTGGATGGCGCGCTGCAGGGTGTCCCTGTACCAGGAGGTCCGGCCGGCGGAGGTAGTCAGCTGGGATGTGGTAAGGGCGGTGCAGGAAGCGGCAAAGTGGGAAAGGGTGGAAAAAGGGGTGGGGGTGGCTTCGAGGTGGTGGAGACACGTGAGGCTTAAGCCACCATGAGGGGACATGCTTCCCAGGGGATTGTGTGCCAGTTGTCTGAAGGGGTTGTGGGGGGTCGGGGGGGGGGGGGGTTGATCCATTGTATTATTGAGGAGGGGGTGTACATAGATAGGCAGACCATGTCTAGCTAGGAGCCTGGGGTTTGATTTGCATGTCCGGTTTTTTTTTTCTTGGGTTTTTCTAATACACAGTTTCCACTGTAGTATTGAGGAGGGGAGGGTGTGTACATAGATAGGAGGACTGTGTATAGCTAGGGGCTTGTTTTTGATTTGTATGTTATTTGTTTTTAGTTTTTTCCAATAAAAAGAGTTTTCCAGTCTGTCCAACAAGACAAACTCATATGTGCTACTTTTTGTGTATATCTTACCTTGATTTGTAACTGTCATTTTCAGGGCACAGATCGTATAAGTCTGCCCAGCACTATCCCCGCCTCCCACCACCAGCTCTGGCACAGACCGTATAAGACTTCAGTCTCTGTTGCAGCCACAGCACAAATGACCAGCTGTGTCTTTGCATACTGTTTTTGTTCTGGTAGATATTTCAACTTGAACTTTGGAAAAAGCATTATTGCAATATGGTAGTCATCATCTTCTATTTGAAGCGATTCCTTTTGTCAGAGCTGTGATTAGTGGCCGCATTGTCTTATCCAAGTTGACATCATTAGCCAATCCCTGTAATTTTGTCTGAATTCCCATTATCGTAAGGATTACATGTCCAATATAGCAGTCATTTTCAGCTTACAGAATATCAGTTGTGGGTGACAATGGCTTCATGATGCTGACGAAGTTCCTCAGGAGCACCATCTCAGTATCAGTCATCAGTTCTAGTCCTATTTGTGTCTTGTGTCTTCTCTACTCCAATTGTAACCAGTTGATTGATGGCTGTGTAATCTAAAACCTACCTTGTGCAGGTTGGATTGAAGACTGTAAGATCAGCCACCTCTTCAACAACATCTGCATGTTTGGTACTCCGATTGATTGCATTGCTAAGAACCCCATAGCCCTATCAAACATTTGCTTGTAGCACAAATCTTTTTGTGCTTCCTGGCTGTCAACAGCTTCTACAAGATTGAATTTGTAATTGGCACATGTCTTGTGCATGTGAAACCAGTTGGAGTCAATGTCAGCGCATGATTCATCTTCGCCTGCATCAAACAGAGATCCGACATCAGCAGCTGACTCGGAAAGTGACTGGCTGTTGGACTCTGTTGAGCATAAACTGCCGTTCTCTTCATTGTCACCAGTGCAAATGTCGTTCAGAAGAAGCAAGACGTTTGTAATATTTGCCGCATTGTCAATAATGCAGTAGATGATCTTAGTTGTGATGTGGAATTCTGCAAACAGTTCAGCCATCATTTGAGCAATCTTCTTCCCAGTGTGGGAATGTTTAAACATTCGAACAGCTAAAGCATGGGAATGGTGCAATAGTGTCTCCTAGTTTATGTAATAAACAATCATTCCAAAAAAAAAAATGCACTTGTGGTTGTTTCAAGATCTGCAATTACAGGCCCATTTCTTTATTAAATGTGGATTACAAAATCTTTGCAAAAATTCTAACCAAAAGGCTTACTAAAGTTGTTTCTACAATTATTCATCCTAACCAAGTGGACTTTATGCCTAACAGACTTATTTTGGATAATGCCCGTCTCTTTCACCATAAATCTAACCAGGCAAAGTTAAATCAGGATCCAGTTATTGCGGTGTCAATAGACGCCGAAAAAGCTTTTGACAGAGTAGAATGGTTGTTCCTTTTCCACACATTACAGTGGTTTGGGGCCCCTTTAGACTTCATTAACAAGGTTAAAATTTTATATAACAACCCAACAGCCCGTATTCTTGTTAATAACACCGTTTCTGAAATAGTTTTTCTTCACAGAGGCACTAGGCAAGGGTATCCCCTTTCCCCTTTATTGTTTAATATTGCTTTGGAAACTTTCTTATTAGCAGTTTGTTCTTCCCGGGATATATTAGGAATCAAATTTTCATCTCTAGAATTTAAAATCTCAGCTTATGCTGATGATATTATGTTTTTTTTTAATCTAACTCTGAATCTTCTCTACCCCATTTTTTTAAATTAGTTGATTTATATGCATCTTTTTCTGGATATAAAATTAATATCCAAAAAACGGAGGTCCTTCCTCTGAATATATTAGCTACTCCTGATATGATTGCTTCATCTGGTCTTACCTGGTCATCCTGTAAGATAAGTACATAAGTATTGCCATACTGGGAAAGACCAAAGGTCCATCAAGCTCAGCATCCTGTTTCCAACAGTGGCCAATCCAGATCACAAATACCTGGCAAGATCCCAAAAAAGTACAAAACATGTTATACTGCTTATCCCAGAAATAGTGGATTTTCCCCAAGTCCAGATAAGGTACCTAGGAATAGATCTCGCTTCTTCCCTAAAGGAAACCATGGATACTAATTTTAAAAAAATACTAGACATGGTTCAGACCCTTCTTAAAACCTGGTCTCCTCTTTATCTGTCCTGGTGGGGTCGGCTGGAGTCAATAAAAATGATGATCTCCCCAAAAATTCCGTTCATTTTAAGTATGTTACCTATCTTATTTCCCCCTTGCTTTTATAAAAGTATTGACAAACTTTTGACTAAGTTCTTGTGGTCTGGGAAAACTCCCAAAATTGCTCTTGCTACTCTTAAATCCACTAAGGAGAAATCTGGGGTTTTATTCCCAGATTTTCTCACTTATCATAGAGCCTTCATATTACAGCAAGCCTCTAAGTGGTTAGTAAGTGATCTGGCCTATTCCCCTTCATGGTTACAAATTGAAAAAAGTAAATGGTATCCCCTAGACCCTAACTCATATCTACCTTTAACGCTTATGGAGAAATTAAAACAAGACCCCTTTATTTCCTCTGCGTTTTCATCTTTACTAAAACTGGAAATCTTATGGTCATTCCATCTGACACTTCATTGAAGTCATCCTTACGGTGCAACCCTAATATTCGCATAAATAACCATCCTCTCCAATGGAAAGAATGGTGTCAGAGTAACATTTGGTCTGCTGAAGATATTTTTTCAAATAATAAATTTAAACCATTCTCAGCACTTCAAGCTCAGTTCAATCTGCATTCTACCCAATATTTCCATTGGATTCAGTTGAAGCATTGTTTTGACTCCATCCAGACTTATTTATCATCCCTACAACTGGCTGCTCCTTCTCTTTTTGATTTTGTCTCTTCAATCACATCAAAAGGTCATGTTGCCTCCAATTACTACAAGTTCATGATTACTTCACTCTACAATGGTAAATCTAGTCAACGATCTATATGGGATTCTGAGCTGAAATGCCATTTGACAGATCATCAGTGGAGTTTGTTCTGGAGCAAAATTAGTAGACCTATAGCATCTGCAAATTATTTGCAATCTCTCCTTTCTTCATCACAGGTCATTATGGACTCCTCATAAAATGAAAATTGCTGGTCTCTTGGATAATAACTTGTGTTGGTCTTGTAAATCAGCTATAGGAACCTTCAATCATATTCTTTTTGATTGTTCTAAAACCTTCAAATTTTGGAATAATATTTGGTGTGTGATTTCTGATATTTTTGATTTATCTGAAGTGCGTTCAATGAGTAAAATCTTATTTGGTTCGCCTATTATTGAAAAGGTTTTAGATAAATATTCCTCCAAATTGTATGATACGTTAATTGCTATAGGTCTAAAAATGGTTTTAGCAAATTGGAAGGATAATTCCCTTCTTAATTCTCACTTTTGGTGGCATTCTGTTTTACAAATCCACAAATTTGAATTATCTTTAGCCATCAAAGTTAGAAACTCCTTATATTTAGACAAAGTGTGGTTGCCTTTAAAAACTTATCTTTCTTTAAGCAAGAGCTCTCCATAATATCTGATTGTAATTTTTTGTACCTATCCTTTTGGTTCTTTCTAATTTTAATTATTAAGTTTATCAATTTCTATGTAAATTGCAGGTTCTGTTTTGAATTTATTTATAAATTGCTTTCCCTTTGTCCCCCCCACCATACCCTCCTACCTTTCCCTCCTCTGTTTCATGTATATTGATATTCTTTGATTTGAATATTTGATTATTCCTTGTACTTTGCATCTTTTATCTCTGTATCATTATAAATTAATAAAATTTCAAGAAACAAAAATTAAAGTAAAAACAAACAAACAAACAAACAGTAACGGATTCCTAAATCAAGAACAAACACTAGCAATGTCACAACACAAAACAAAGGAAATGTCCTCTAATGCAGGTTCTCATTTTATCCAATCACAGACTAGCACTCCCTGCTTATCCATCCAATCCCAGTACAGTTTCTCATTTTATCCAATCATAGTACTTCCTTCCTATCCAACCAATTACAGTACAGTTTCTCATTTTATCTAATCACTTGCTCCAGAACCAAAGATATTATATCAGACTAGTAAAAAAGGCCCATTTCTGACACAAATGAAACAGACGCTAGCAAAGTTTTCCTTGGAGTGTGTATGTTTGAGAGAGTGTGTGTGAGAGTGACTCTGTGAGAGAGAAAGAGTGAATGTGCGAGTGTGTGTGTGTGACAGAGAGTGAGACTGGGTGTGAGTGTGTCTGTGAGAGACAGTGTGTGTGTGTGAGAATGAGAGTATGTGCCAGGGGCCCCCCTCCTTCTCTCCCTCCCAGTTCCAGGGTCCCCTTCCCTCCCAGTTCCAGGGTCGTCCCCCCTCCCTCCCTCCCTCCGAATTTCAGGGTCGCCCCCCTCCCTCCCTCCGAGTTTCAGGTTCCCTCCCTCCCTCCGAGTGTTCTTCCCACTGCGCTACGGGCGCCTGATGAGCCGGCGGCGGGTGCAGTTCCTGATTGCTGTGGCCTGGCTGCTGCCACTCGCCCTGCTCTTTCCCATCGGGCGCACGTGTCTCGCTTCTCCTTCCGGACACCCTCTGTAATGCTGTATTGCAGGGAGAAGGTCAGAAGGAGGCGGTACTATAGGAGGAACCTGGGTAAGACAGACAGTGGGTAGGTAGTTGAGAGGCTCGTACACTCTCCCGGGAATTCCGCCCTTCTTTGATGCAACTTTTTCAATTCTCCAGCATCCAGCACGCAGCTCTGTCCTCTGAGGCGACTTCCTGTTTTTGGCATGGCAGGCGGGAGCTTCTGAGGGAGAAAAGCTGCGGGGTTGATAGTGGGCGATCCCAGGTATGAGTTTGATGGGATAATATGCGCGTGCCAGTTTGGGGGTGGATCAGCTGTAAGGCAAGCATGGGTTTTTTTTCACGGGTTCTGATGTGGACATCATAATGGGTATGGTGACGTCAGCCTGTGCTACGAACACAGGCAGCAAGACCAATAGAACGTTGGAGGTGAGAATTATTATATAGGAAGAGAACTGCTCTAGTTGGAGTGTTAATAAATCAGTAAGTGAGCAGTGCAGAAGATCTTAAAAACATAACTGAGATTTTTTTGTTGTTAACTACTTAAAATGTAGTTAAACTACTTAGTAATTAACTACTTAAAATGTATTTTAACTGCTGGGCAACTACCAACTATTTTTGAGTAGTTAAACTTTTTGGATTAACTACTGAAAAGCAGTTTAACTAACTACAAATTAGTTAACTACTGTCCAGCATCGGCATTATCATCTCCTTTTTCCTTATGCACCCAAGCAACCTTCTAACTTTCAATGTTGCCTTTTCTACCTGTTTGGCCACCTTAAAATGATCACATCTAAGTCCTGCTCTTTCATGCACAAAAGTACTTCACCCCCCTAAACTGTACTGCTCCCTCGGGATTTTGCAGCCCAAATGCATGACCCTGCATTTTTAGCATTAAATCTTAGCAAAATTCTGGACCATTCTTTAAGCTTCACTAGGTTCCTTCTCGCAGGGCCGCTGAGGGGGGGCAGGGGGGACAAAATTCCCCGGGCCTCCAAGGGGGGCCCGGCGCCACAGTCTTTGGTCTCACCCATCTGCCCTCGGCTCCGTCGACAGCCCTCCTCCGTCCACCACCGGCCCCCCTGCATTCAAATCACAGCGCCTCACCTCCGTGTGAAAGCGCAGTGGCAGATCGCCTCCCCTCCCTGTGTCCCGCTCTCATCTGATGTAACTTCCCTTTTCCGCGAGGGCAGGACACAGGGAGGGAAGGTCCAAAGGGAGGTGATCTGCCGCTGCACTTTCACACGGAGGTGAAGCGCTGTGATTTGAATGCAGGGGGCCCGGTGGTGGATGGAGGGGGGCTGTCGAAAGGGCTAGGGGTGGGTGGGTGGAGACTGGGGACTGTGGTGCAGCAGCCTTGGGGGGGGGGAACAGTGGTGGCGGCGGGGCCCCAGGGGCTCTCGGTGGCCCTGCCTTCTCATGTTATCTACACTATGAGGGGTATCTACCCTATTGCAGATTCTGGTATCTTTCGCAAAGAGACAAACCTTAGGAGACAGCTGTTCAGCAATATCGCTTACAAAAATGTTAAAATAAACTGGCCCAAGAACCATGTCTTGTGGCACACCACTAATAACATATCTTTCCTCAGAGTGAGTGGTATTTACCACTTCCCTCTGTCGCATTCCACTCAACCAGTTCAAAACAAGCAGCGCCCCTACCACAGCTCTGCACAGTACCCTGCTGAGATTTTCCCACACTTAGTGAAGACTCATTGGCATTCCATCACACATCTAGCGCTCTTCCTCTATCCAACTCTCTGGTCATACAGTCAGAGAAATTAATCAGATTGGTCTGAAAAGACCTGCCTCTAGTTCAACCATGATGTCTCAGATCCTGCAATCCATTGGATTCCATAAATCTCACTATTCTGTTTTAGAAGTGTTTCCATTAATTTACTTACCATTGAGGTCAGACTAACTGGCCAGTAGTTCCCATCTTCCTCCTTACTTCTGTTTTAGTGGACAGAGACCACTTTTGTCCTTCTCCAGTCCTCCGGAATCAATCCCGACTCTACAGAAGCATTGAAAAGGTCAGTGAATGGAGCCGCCAGAACTTCTGTATGTTCCTTCAGTAACCTTGGATATATGCCATCCGGCCCCATCACTTTGTCCACCTTTTGCATTTCCTCCTATCACTAGCAAATCTAAAAAAAAGTCGTGTCCCCCACCCACTCCCCATTTTACCATATTGGCTCCTCTTCACTCTCTAAAACTCCTTATGAACACACTAATTAACCTATTATTGGCACCTAGATGGGAGAACCATAATTATGTGGTTCAGTCCAGTCCAGAGGATCTCAACCCAGTCCCCAGGATACTTACAATTAATATGCATCAGAAAATTGGCATACAATGGAGGTAGGGTATGTAAATTTCTCTCATGCATCTTTATTATAGATATTCTGAAAACCTGACTGGCTAGGTGTGTCCAGTCTATTCATATGCTCTGTGATGCAGTGCTTCTTAACCCAGTACTTGTGTCACACCCAGCATGAGATAGATTTGCATACCAAGGAGGTAATGCATGCAAATCTATCTCATGCACAATCATTGTGGATATCCTGATAACCCACTGGCTGGATGTGCCCTGAGGACTGTGTTGAGAACCACTACTCTGATCGGAAAAGTAATCTCTGGTAAAGAGTGCAAAGGCCTCCTTACATTAAAAAAAAAAAACAACCTGCCCACTTTTGAATTCATTAAAAAAAAAATATTTATGCTTATTTCCCTGTGCTAAATGAAAGCTGTGTGTGACAAAACTGAATTATACAGAAGTGAAATATAAGTTCTGGTGTAGCAATGTGTTTTACCTCCGTCCCCTGGCCCCTGGTTGCTCTGTGACAGATGCTGTGCCTTGGGTACAGCTTACAGTGTACATGGTAAGTTTACTTGGACAGGAAGATAACTTGTATACTGATTGCAACTTGCCTTGAGCTCAGGTTTGGAAAAGTTTAGTAATTAAATCCAAATCTCTTACATGATCCTGCAAGAAAACAGACCAGCTGTGTGGAGGTGGCACAAAGGATATGGAATCAATTCCCAGGCCAAGACTCTGCTCCTTGGGCCTGCTGGAACTGAGTGGGAGAAGGGAGCTCCTGCCATCACTCAGAGGCAGCACATGATCATTAGAATTAGCTTAGTTCCTGAGGAAGCTCCAGTTGTAGCCCCTTGGCTGAGGGATATAAAAATAGGGGGCAAGTCTCTGGGTGGTTGTGAATGAAGGCTCATGCACCATAGCCCAGCTGACGCTTGTTCTGACTAAACTGGAACAAAAGGAGCAGGAGATAACTGATGGGTCAAAACAAGCAGAGTCCCTACCCCTGCCCTGCACAGTACCCTGCTGAGATTTTCCCACACTTAGTGAGGACTCATTGGCTCACTCCATCACACAGTGCAGAGCTTTTACGTGTTTTTATGGGTCCGCAATTTCCTTCTTCTGTGCATTTCCAGCACATTTAGAACTAGAGCTGAGATCTGCTGCCATTAGCCTCTATTTACAACTAATAGGATTCCTACTGCCCCCCACCCATTTTATATCCTGCCCCAACTCACCTTGCTCAGCCATTGCAGAAACGTTCGTGAACTGGGGACCATACACACTGGGGCTCTTTCTAGGACCCTGCAATCCAGAGATCCAGTTAAGGAGTAGCTTAGTGGTTAGTGCAGCAGACGTTGATCTTGGGGAACTGGGTTTGATTCCATTTGCAGCTCCTTGTGACTCTGGGCAAATCACTTAACCCTCCATTGCCCCAGGTACAAATAAGTACCTGTATATACTATGTAAACCTCTTTGAATGTAGTTGCAAAAACCACAGAAAGGCAGTATATCAAGTCCCATTCCCTTTCCCAACCATTTGGTGTCACTATTGTGCAATGACTCCCTCACCCCCATGAGTTGTGAATGCTACCCCTGCAGCGTCCCCAGCCTCAGTTGGGTCAGGGAGCTGAAAACTGGAACCCAGATCCTCTGCATGGTACTGCTACTAGTCACCGAGCGAGCTGACAAAATGTATGTTCTAATTCTTCATCTTAGAAAAAAAGGAAGAATAGAAAAAGCAAACAGCCAAAAATGATCAAAATTTCCATTGCTTGCTCTTACTCGTAATTTTCCGCACCACATATAAAGTGGAAAAAGCTCTCTATAGCAGTTGGAGTCCATTCATCCCAGGCACACACCCCTTCTGTCCACTGGGAATTCACACATATACATTTCTCCACTGACACATCAAGAAAATGACAGTAGCTGTGAAATATCCTCTGTGAATTGCTTTTCCTGTATTTTTCCCCACCCCGCTTTGACATTTTCTTCTGTAGAAGGATAACCAGATTGGAAATTTAATTGTGCAGGCATCTTTATCACTAAGCCGCAACGGATCCTGAGCAAGGCATTTTGGGGGGGGGGAGAGGGGGCATTTTCTCATCCTTTCCCTGCCTGGGAGCATGCTGCCATCTATTTTAGAGCTCTGACATCACTCCACCTGATCAAAAGACATTCTAAATTTAAACTCACACCTGTCTTGGGGATAAGCAGAAAAGTCTCCTGCTGGAATGGAGAATCCCTGGAAAAGGTGACTCACAGGTGCTTCACTGCAGGCTAACAGTACATACACAGATGATCTTTGGTTTAATCCTTTGTATATAGCAAAACTTTGCTGTGAAATACCAAAGTAAAACCATTGTGAGTCATCAAAATGAGATACCCATTCATAATAAGCAGCACAACTTAGTTATTTGAGCAATTTTTAAAACTGTGCTGGGCTGATACAAAGTCCTCAGATATTTTATGAAGGGAAAGGATGAGGGAACTCTCTCTTTGAAAATTCCCAAGAAACAAGGACCCACAGAGATGTATACCTGCTTTTTCTGCAGGTCCTTTCTAATGTACAACAATATAGTTTTGAAAATGCAAAGTTGTCTGCTTTGTTGCTGGCCTTGCTCTAATCACCCTCCCCATGGGATATTTTAATGAAAATGTGGGTAGAATAGGGATATTGTTACCTGCACAAAGAGTGAACAGTTTTCAAGAAGCCCCCTTCACTGGGTAAATAACTATAAAGATATCAAATACAGTCATACTATGTTGTAATGTCTCCATGGATATAAACAGCAAAATTACTCACCTGTAGCAGATGTTCTCCAAGGACAGCAGGCCAAGTACTCTCACAGCTGGGTGAAATCATCCAGTGGAGCCAGATACAGACTCAGACTAGCGAGATTATTATGGAACTTTCTAGATGCGTCTCACTGCGCATGCGCTGGTGCCTTCCCGCCTGACGCGCAAGCATGGGTTCCTCAGTCACTTATGAAAACTAAAGAATACTCTTACTCTCTTAACTATCTACATGTTCCATCTTTGCTTATACCCTACACTGTCAATTAAAATGTTCTATTACGTATTGTGTTGACATTGTAAGTAGTACACTATCAGGCTCATTTTCGAAAGAGAAGGACGCCCATCTTTCGACACAAATCAGAAGATGGGCGTCCTTCTCATAGGGTCGTCCAAATCGGTATAATCGAAAGTCAATTTTGGATGTCCCCAACTGTTTTCTGTTGCAGGGATGGCCAAAGTTCAAGGGGGTGTATCGGAGACGTAGCAAAGGTGGGACTTGGGCGTGCCTAACACATGGACGTCCTTGACCCATAATGGAAAAAAGGGCGTCCTTGACGAGCACTTGGAAGACTTTACCTGGTCATGTTTTACTTACGACCAAGGCACAAAAAGGTGCCCGTACTGACCAGATGACCACCGGAGAGAATCAGGGATGACCTTCCCTTACTCCCCCAGTGGTCACTAACCCCCTCCCACCCTCAAAAAATATCTTTAAAAATATTTTTTGCCAGCCTCTATGCCAGCCTCAGATGTCATACTCAGGTCTGTGACAGCAGTATGCAGGTCCCTGGAGCAGTTTCAGTGGGTGCAGTGCACTTCAGGCAGGTGGACTTGGGGAAAATCCACTATTTCTGGGATAAGCAGTATAAAATGTTTTATACATTTTTGGGATCTTGCCAGGTATTTGTGACCTGGATTGGCCACTGTTGGAAACAGGATGCTGGGCTCGATGGACCTTTCGTCTTTCCCAGTATGGCAATACTTATGTACTTATGTTTATTCAAAATCCATGTGCACAACAGTTCCGACCCTGATACTATGAAAAGTTATTGGTTCCAGCTTGAAGGACCAAGCTGTTAAAAGAATTTTATTAACAATACTCACAAATCCCAAGAAATCAAACAGGCTTAGACACAAACAGGTTTATTTCTTGCAAGAAAGAGACAAAAATCCAACATCAGTCTGGAGGTTGTCTGACTCTAAAATCACCCCCTCTTCTCTTATAAGTCTTTCCCTTACAATGCCTACCAGAGGCGTAGCGAGGTTCTGATCTCAGGGGGAGCAGACTTTTATAAAATAGGCGCCAGTTGGTGTCAGCTAGTCAGCAGTGTCTGTGTTGTTGCTCAGGTGCTATGGCGGGCAATGATTAATACAGGCTGTCTCTGTTGCGTCCTGCCTACAAGGAAACAGTAAGTTACATCAGGAGGCATGACGCAGAAGAGGTCCCTGGACTGGCCAGAGCAAGCAACCTGTCTTCTTAACTACAAAGTAAAAATATTCAGGAATAGCACACACATTCCTTCCACTGCTAGACACCTTGTTTAAATCAGATGGGCTTTTGTTTGTGTGGTGACTGGCAAGGGGGTACTCCAGGATTGCCCTAGAACACAAAACTTACCACACCATAACAGCCCTAACCCACCTATCAGAAGAGAGTGCTATATATATTACACTGGACTGTGGAGCATATACCTACTATTGGAAAACTGGAACAAACTGCACTGTTACACATTCCTACACAGACACTACATGCTAGCAGAATCCTTCACCTCAGTCACACATGCAGAACATGGACAGCCAAACATAAGATTAGCCATACTGGGCCAGACCAATGGTCCATCTAGCCCAGTATCCTGTTCCAGCAGTGGCCAACCCAGGTCACAAGCACCTAGCAGAAACCCAAATTGTGACAACATTCCATTCTACCAATCTAATACAGAATAGGGAGCCACAAAAATAAACCAACCCACCAACAACAGAATTGAAATAGAGACCCCCCCACTCTCTGTCCAAGGAAGCCAGACTCTATAAACAGTGCAATACTAGTAGAAAAGAGACAGAAATGCATCTTCTCTTGTACATTTTACAAAGCAGGTACGGTACATCTCAGTCCTTACAATGTATTAAATAAAATTTTCTACCTTTGTTGTCTGGGAATTTGGCTGGTCCCAGTTTTTTTTTCCATATTCCATGAGTCAGCCTTACAAATTCTTTTCCAGGCTGGCCTTTCCATTTCTTCTCTCACCTCTTGTCTTCTTCCTTTCCTTCTCTACATCTGTTTGGCACTGATCTTGCATTTTATGACCCCACAATCAAATAGCTGTGTATAGAGGTGCCACGTGATCTAGTTCCAGAAGAGAGATTTTTCAACCAGTCCTAGTGTGAACTCACATCCCAAATTCATATGGGATTTGCAATCCCTGATTCTACCCATCAAAATCTGTGCTGCAGTACATCCAAAATGACTTAAGAAAATGCACTTGGCTGCTCTGCACTAGTTCCTTAGGAAGGAAATCGTGTGCAAATGAGCTAACAGCAATTTCCTTCATGCATACCCGTTCCTTTCTGAATCGCTAAGGGATCGGTAAGGGAAGGGCTTTTCAGCTCAGTTAGTGCATCAGTTAGTCCACTGCAGTGCCCCTTAGGGTGCCCAGTTGGTGTCCTGGCATGTCAGGGGGACCAGTGCACTATGAATGCTGGCTCCTCCCATAACCAAATGAGTTGGATTTGGTTGTTTTTGAGATGGGAGTCCTCGGTTTCCATTATCGCCTCACATTGGTGAAAAGTGAAGATATTTACCTGTAGCAGGTATTCTCTGAGGACAGCAGGCTGATTATCCTCACAAGTGGGTCGGCGATCCGCTCCGGTCTGGGAACCAACATTCTGAATAGCAAAAACTTTGCTAGAGCCTTCTGAGCATGATGCATGTCCGACTGCGCATGCACAGAGTGCCTTCCCGCCCGCCGCATGGCTGTGCTCCTCAGTTCAGTCAAGAGCCAAAACACAGATAGAGAAGCCAACTCCAAGGGGAGGTGGGCGGGTTTGTGAAGATAATCAGTCTGCTGTCCTTGGAGAATACCTGCTACAAGTAAGTATCTTCGCTTTCTCCGAGGACAAGCAGGCTGTAATATCCTCACAAGTGGGGTATCCCTAGCATCCAGGCTCACCCAAAACAATAAACATTGGTCAATTGGGCCTTGCAACAGTGAGGACATAACATAGATTAGCCTAAAACTATATACAACCTAGCTGAGAGTGCAGCCTTGAACAGAATAAAATGGGCCGGGGAAGGGGGGTGGGGGGAGAGGGATTCTATATCTCAAACAGATTCTGCAACACCAATTGTCCAAACTGACTGTCATGTTGAGTATCCTGCTAAAGGCAGTAATGAGATGTGAATGTGTGGACTGAAGACCACATCACAGCTTTGCAAATCTCTTCAATGGAGGCTTTCAAGTGAGCTACTGACGCAGCCATGGCTCTGATATTATAAGCCGTGACATGACCCTCAAGAGTCAGCCCAACCTGGGCATAAGCGAAGGAAATGCAATCTGCTAGCCAACTGGAAATGGTGCGTTTACTGATGGCGACTCCCCTCCTGTTGGGATCATAAGAAACAAACAACTGGGCGGACTGTCTGAAGGGCTTTGTCCATTCCATGTAAAAGGCCAATGCTCTCTTGCAGTCTAAGGTGTGCAAGCTGCTTTCACCAGGGTGGGCATGAGGATGGGGAAAAAATGTTGGCAAGACAATTGACTGGTTTAGATGAAACTCCAACACCACCTTCGGCAGGAACTTAGGGTGCGTACGGAGGAGTACTCTGTTGTGATGAAACTTAGTATACGATGCATCCACTACCAAGGCCTGAAGCTCACTGATCCTATCAGCTGAAGTAACAGCCATCAAGAAAACGACCTTCTAGGTCAAGTACTTCAGATGGCATGAATTCAGTGGCTCAAAAGGAGCTTTCATCAGCTGGGTGAGAATGACGTTGAGATCCCATGACACTGGTGGAAGTCTGACAGGGGGCTTTGACGAAAGCAAACCTCTCATGAAGCGAACAACTAAAGGCT
This sequence comes from Microcaecilia unicolor, assembly GCF_901765095.1. NCBI lineage: Eukaryota > Metazoa > Chordata > Amphibia > Gymnophiona > Siphonopidae > Microcaecilia > Microcaecilia unicolor. Next base: position 123,748,734 of record NC_044041.1, on the reverse strand, counting down.
GTCCAGAGATAGGCTTACCTTCTAAGCACTGATGAAACACACTAATTGCACTAAGGTGAACCCTTACTGAGTTGGTCTTGAGACCAGACTCTGACAAGTGTAGAAGGTATTCAAGCAGGGTCTGTGCAGGACAAGAAAGGGGGTCCAGTGGTAACAGAACTGCGTCTTGGTAATAGTCTGTGTGACCTACTGGAAGCTCGATGTAATGGAGGCCAAGACCTGGTAAATCTCTAAAGTATGACTGCTCCATTGTAACACTCCACGTTCTGTAGTTCTCTTGAGCATGCTTTCCTTCTTTGTAAAGGACAGAAAACACTACCACATCCCTGGGGTGGTCATTGATGTGGGGGCCCAAAGATCAAGATTCTGGAGGACTGCCCTGGTTGTTCACCATGAGCCAACAATAGAGATGTTGTATAGTGTTGTACAGGTCTTTGTAATTCACAGTTTCAAGTAACCCCCAAATTCTCCGGTTATTCCTTTGAATCCTATTTTCTAAGTCTTCCACTTTATTAAGCAATTTCTGTTGTTCTTCCTGTAGTTCCTCAACTATATGTTGTACATTAGCCACCAGATTCTCACAGCTATCAACACATTCCTCCATGTGATCAATGCAGGCTCCCATACCTGCCAAATCTGACTTAATCTCCTGAACAATATCTTTAATCTGAAATGTCGCTGCAGCTAATTTCATTTTAATCTCCCCAAATCAGTTCTGGAAATCCATCGCAGACACTCCTGAGGGTCCCAAAACCAGCATTGCCTCCTGTTCGCCCTTGGGGCTCCACTCCAAACCTAACCCACTCTCCAACACATTATTCCCAGAGCTCGAGCCATGCGGCCCTCGTCCTGGTTGCTTTTGATCATCCTTCAGCAGCATTTTGCTTTCCTCTGCGCGCTTCTTCAGCAACATCGCCATACTTCAACGCTATCATGGTTCAGATACGAAGGATGTGGCACAGATGGGGTGAGACTACCCAAGTTCTTAGGTGGGTAATGCTGACTCTCGCCGGAGCATCGGGTTTAGATGTCCATCTATAGGGATGGTATCACTTCCCCTTCTGAGAATGTCTTGAATTTTGATGAGATAGTGGTAAAGATTATATTGTTTGCCTCCATGCTAACAACGCTATGGAATTAAGGTTGGTGTGGTGGAGTTGATCATCCTGCTGAGTGATCCACATAAGGTATGGCTTGAGCATAACTGGATCTTGTACAGCCAGAGTTGCTAATAATGGAAAACACATCTGACAAGCCCAATAAGAAACCACTATTAGGATATTATCTGCCTTGCCCTTTGTTATCTTCTGAATTATCCTTGAACATAGCAACATAGTAGATAACGGCAGATAAAGACCTGTATGGTCCATCCAGTCTGCCCGAAGAGCTTAACTCATTACATTTATGCTTAATTATGTGAATTATCCTATTTACACATCTTCATTATTACTTCATCATTATCGCTTCTATTACTTCATAAAGTGCACGAAAACACTTATCTTTAAAACATGTACTCCAGCTTGCGTACTGATTCCAACGGTCCCGTTTCGATATTCTTCTTCAGGGAACCATACCGCAAGATATTTCATACAATCGATACTGGAGTAAAAAACATCAAGCAAAAAGAGTCATAATTCAAGCTTATATCACCTGTTTTGGAATGCACAAAGGAAGACTAGTGCACAATAACTACAAAATATAGACACAATGTCCTCACGCTGTTACCTTCGAGCTGGAGATTACCTCTACTGACATCAGCACTACTGGGCCAGGCCAAATTTAAATAGTGATTTATTTTTTAACTGTCTACAGTGTCCAGTGATTTTTTAAAACTGTCTTCAATTTTCAGTGATTAACTTATGCAATTAGCACTGAGGCTTTTTTCCTTTCACACATACTGGTGCTTTGAGAGTTAGACATCAGAGTCAACTGATGCAGTTATCAGCTGATGGGTATGACCAGTACAGACGTGTCAGCCTGGGATTGGGTTACCATATATTTAAATTTGGCCCGGCCCAGTAGTGCTGATGTCAAGATAATCTCCAGTATGATGATAACAGCGTGAGGACATTGTGTCTATATTTTGTAGTTATTGTGCACTAGTCTTTCTTTTTGCATTCCAAAACAGGTGATATAAGCTTGAATTATGACTCTTTTTGCTTGATGTTTCTTACTCCAGTATCGATTGTATGAAGTATCTTGCGGTATGGTTCCCTGAAGAAGAATATCGAAACGGGACCGTTGGAATCAGTAGCTTCGTCACCTTGAGATCCTCAGACACCATCACCCCAAGGTCCTGCTCCTGAGTCGAGTTTACCAATCTCGCCCCTCCTATCTGATACATCTCTTTTGGATTTTTGCACTCCAAATGTATCACTCTGCACTTCTTCGCATTAAATTTTAACTTCCAGACCCTTGGCCATTCTTCCAACGTTTGGAGATCCCTTCTCATGGTTTCTACACCCTCCAAGGTATCCACTCTATTGGCTATCTTCGTGTCATCCGCAAAAAGGCAAACTTTTCCTTTTAACCCTCCAGCAATGTCTCTCACAAATATATTAAAAAGAATTGGCTCTAGCACCGACCCTTGAGGCACTCCACTGCTCATTTTACTTTCCTCCAAGCGAGTTCCATTTACCACCACCCACAGTCGCCTGTTGGTCAACCAGTTTCCAATTCATTTTACCAATTTGGGTCCTAAGTTCAGACCTCATGGCTTATTCATGAGTCTTCTGTGAAGGACTGTATCAAAGGCCTTGCTAAAATCCAAGTAGATTACATGTAGTTCATGTCCTTTAGCCAGTTCTTTGGTCACCAAGTCAAAGAAGTCAATCAGATTCATTTGGCAAGAGTTTCCTTTGGTAAAGCCATGTTGCCTCGGATCCTGTAACCCGCTAGCTTCTAGAAAGTTAACTATCCCTTTCTTCAGCAGCATTATTTTTCCTACCACTGACGTGAGGCTTAATGGCCTGTAGTTTCCCACTTCTTCCCTTTTGTGAAGAGGGACCATACTAGCTCGTCTCCAGTCCTGAAGAACTTCTCCCATCTCTAAAGATCTATTAAATAAATTCTTAAGAGGACCCGGCAGGATTTCTCTGAGCTCCCTCAGTATCCTAGGATGTATCCCATCTGGCCCCATAGCTTTGCCCACTACCTGAGTTTCAAGCTGTTTATAAACGCTTTCTTCCGTGAACAGCATATCTACTCCATTCCCAGATATACCCTTGGCAGCCAACTGCGGTTCTTCTCCAGGATTTTCTTCTATGAATACAGAAGTATTTGTTTAGCACATTCGCTTTATCCTCATCACTCTCCACATAGCTATTCTCAGCATCTTTCAGTCTTACAATTCCATTCCTATCTTTTCTCCTTTCCTCAATATATCTTGAATAGAGAGGTGTGGTAGCAGTGTTAGTCCACTTTTAAAGGTAATCAATAGAAATAAAACAAAATAAAATAAAACATGGAAAAGAAAATAAGATGATACCTTTTTTATTGGACATAACTTAATACATTTCTTGATTAGCTTTTGAAGGTTGCCCTTCTTCGTCAGATCGGAAATAAGCAAATGTTAAAACAATACAGGAATGTAAGACCTTTGAAGTCAGAATGATTAAATATTTTGACACTCACCAGACAGGACTTAACAAAGATCTGGGTTTTCTAGCACATTATAAACCATAAAATTGTACTGCTTTGTCACCCTCCTGTCTCCATGCATATCCCCCTGTTCCTCTTCCTGTCTCTCACCTATCCACCCCCATCCTGTTAGACTGTCACTGGAATGCTTTGATGTTTCACTTATATATACTGTCATCTACCAACATTTGCTTATTTCTGATCTGACGAAGAAGGGCAACCTTCGAAAGCTAATCAAGAAATGTATTAAGTTATGTCCAATAAAAAAGGTATCATCTTATTTTCTTTTCCATGTTTTATTTTATTTCTATTAATTACCCAATATATCTGAAATAGGTCTTGTCATCTCTCTTTACATCTTGAGCCAGTTTTTCTTCTGCCTGTACTTTCGCTTGCCATATTTCCCTCTTAGCTTCTTTGAGTTTAAGCTGGTAATCTCTTCCATGATCCTCCTGTTCCGTTCTTCTATATTCTTCAATGAAGCCTCTTTTGCCCTTATTTTTTCATCCATCTGTTAGGAGAACCATATAGATTTCCTGTTTCTCTTGTTTTTGTTTATGTTCCTTGTTTACTTTCCTTTTATTCCTTGTGAAATAAGAGGAATTGGGAGTTAGGCATAAAGGAAATCCATTCCCCATTGTACTGAAAGGCATGTGAGGTTACACTGTCAGGAGATGGCACCTAGAACAAAATTTGGGCAACTTTCTATTTTGAATTGCTGCAAATAAGTCCACACTGGGAGTTTTCCATTTTCTCAGTAGAGTGTCAGACTGTCTGCTAGGTTGTTTTTCTTGTCTGGGAAATAGAAGTGACCATAAATATCCTTCATTGGATTCCAGATGTTCTTTCTTCTTAATATTTATTTATTTATTTATGACATTTATACCCCACATTTTCCTACAAAATTTCAAGTTCAATGTGGCTAACAAGCTAAAAAGAAGTCATTACAAAATATGAAACAAAATACATAAACCCACACTTATCAATAAGGAAAGAATCGTAAATATATAAAGAATTCAATACAGCATAATGGGGAGAATGGAAGGGAGAGATTAGGTACCAGGACCAACTGACAGAAATGTTTTGAAAATGAAAGATTTTAAAACTTACAAAGAAACAAGTAATTATGTTGGGATCTTATATTTTTTGGCAAGGAATTTCACCATCTAGTACCTTGGTATGAAAAGGTAGCTGCATATATAGATTTATAAACTACTTTCTTACATTTATATCCCGATGTATAACCATGGTTAGTTCTTTAAATTGTTAGGGGAGACATGTAGCGGTTTGTTTAGCTTGTTGATCATCAATAAAAAATATTGAAACATAAACTACTTTCTTACAGGTAGGAAAATGAAGACCAGGTAGTCTCTTGCACCAAAGATTGAATTGCGAGAAGGCAAAGTAACAAGGGGCAACATAGAGTCAGGGGCAATACCATATAAAATCTGAAATATGAGAGCACAGACTTTGAATAGAATCCTGGCCCTAATGGGAAGCCAATACAAATGTTTCAGCAAAGGAGTAGCTCTCTCAAAGCATGGTATATGCATGACAAGTCTAGCCACAGTATTCTAGGCAGTTCGCAGTTTCCTTAAGATACATTCTTTACACCCTGCATAGATAGAATTACAATAATCAAATTGGTTCAAGACAAGAGATTGGACAAGTAATCTGAAAATGTGAATTGAAAAAAAGAGCCTAATATGCTTCAGCTTCCATAGTAATTTAAAAGATTTAACCACCAAGGACACCTGAGATTCAAAGGTTAAGGGTGGATCAACAACAACCCCTAAAATTTTTAGAGTGGACTCCAAAGGATAAGAAATACAGTTAATGCTAAAATTGCTGAAGGAATCATGGTCAAACAGATTAGTTATTACCAAAACTTTAGTCTTTTCCCGATTTAATTTTAGCCTCAATTCAGAGGCCCAGGATTCCATTAAATCAAGGCCAATTTTAATCCTATATAGAATTCCCTGGATGTCACCTTGAAAAGGGATGTAAATAGTGACATCATCCACACAGATAAAAGGATGGAGTCCTATTGACTCAAGTCCCCCCCCCCAGTGGAGCCATCATGACATTAAATAATATTGGTGATAGGGGTGAGCCTTGCAGTGTACCACAATTTGGAGACCAAGGCGATGATAATGCGCCCGACATTTTTACTCTGTAAGACCTAGACTTCAGGAAGCCCTGAAACCAGGGCAAGACTTCCTCACAAATCCCAAATTGGTCTAGTAAATTTAACCACCTTGGGTGAATTTCTTAATAAAGGTGGTTAATAAATCCCAATAAATAAATAACAAAAGATCATGATCCACCACATCAAAGGCACTTGACATGTGAACCAGGACCTTGTTGCCTAAACAAATGTTTTCCCTGAAGGCAGAAACTAAAGTGGTTAAAACAGTCTTAGTACTATAGCACGGCCTGAAGCCAGACTGGGACAAGTGAAGGAGACAAAAGCTGGAAAGGTAGTCAGCGAGCTGGGCTGCTACAATTCCTTCCATCACCTTGACCAATAAGGGAATGGAAGCAACTGAAGTTAGCAATGTCATTCAATGAGCCTGAGGAAATTTTAGGAATAGGGATTACAATTATAGAAACTGGGAAAAGGCCTTGAGAAAACAAGAAAGATATATGTTCCTTGAGAAGTTCAACGAATAAAATAGGGGAATTCCACAGAAGATTACTTGGACAGGCATCAGGGATACAATGGGACAAGGAATAGTTTGAAAGGAAGAATTTAACTATCAGAAGAGGGCAACTGAAAAGATGGCCAAAGTCTATCAGCAGGGATACCAGCCCAATGATCAGCCTGTGACATAGGAAGAATGGCATTGTTGCCATTAGGAGGCTGGAGAACTGCCCTCCTAATAATTGCTATTTTCAATTCAAAGTGGGAAGCCAGCTGTTGCACTGTAGGTGTAATCACATTAGTAACTGTGACCTCTTTGGTAGAAAAGACTCTGTGTACCAACTGAGAGAGTTTGTGGATATTTAAATGAATGCCCCCAATCTGTTCAGTGAAATTTCCCATCTTAGCCTCCCAAATTTTATCTTTGTAATCCCTGACAGCTCTTCTCCAAAGCAGTCTATTAATATCTGATTTACTTTTGGACTAGTGCCTTTCAAGCTTTCTACAGTGTCTCTTTAGAGATGGGATTGGTCAAACCAGGGAGACACTCTGCGAGTGTGAAGCAGAGCCTTAAAACCAGCAACTGACCCCACAGACATAGGCTCCAGGCAGCCTCAACCATGTCCACCACCTCCCTCCTACTCTCACCTCCTCTGCTGTTCCTACTTCTCAGGACCAGCAGCAGCAGCAGCAGCAGCAGCAGTGGCAAACAGAAAATACAAGTAGGGCTGCAGCCACCATGTGAATGGCTATCGGCTGTTCTGGTCCTGCCCCCTTTGATGTAGCTTCCTGTTCCACACGGGGCAGGACTGGTAGAGCTGGCAACCATGTGCATTGAGACTGCAGCACCATGCCTTTTAATTACCACTGCTAGCCCCATGTTTGTGGTGCCAGGGTCTGGGTAGAAGAGAGAAGAAACTTGCTGGAAGGATGGGGGGTGGGGGGAGAGATGCTGGCTGGAAGGAAGAGAGAATGAAAAAGGGCAGATGCTGGATGGACAAGGGAAGAGACTGAGGTGGGGAGACCAAGAGCGGATGCTGGATGGAAGGGGAGAGAGAGAAGGAGAAGACACTGGATGAGGGGGGAGAGGAGCTGTTGGGGAGAAATAGAAGATACTAAAGGTGGTTAGGAGAGGGGAGAAAAGAGATGGTGGATGGAAGGAGGAGAGCATAGATTTAGTGAAAAAACAGGAAGGGGAATGGGAGAGCGAAGGAAAGCTGTAGGCAGATGCAGTAAAAAGAGGGAAATGGATAGTAAGAATGACTGAAAAAAATTTGCAGAAAAATAAATGGAAGAAAGCTGAAATGAAAAGATCCTGGAGATGGATGTAGTGGAGGAAGTGAAGATAGGAGGAGAGACAGAGAGAAAAATACACAATTTACAGGTAACCCTGTCAAAAGAAGACAAAGGAAGTAGAAACCAAAGAATGGGTCAACAAATTAGCAAAATGAAATGGTTAGACAACAAAAGTACAAAAAAAAAAATAATTGTATTTATTAATTTAAGATAAAGTAAAGCAGTTGCTGTGTTAGTCTACCCTAAAGGTTAAACAAAAATAAAACAAAAATTGGAAAATAAAGTGATGCTAGCTTTCAGAGGCCAACACATCTTTCCTCAGGTCAAAACAGTATATCCTAAAAGCTGAATAAGGCCCGGCCATGGGGAGATGGGTTTGGCCTCTGAAATATAGTTGAAAATGTATACTGACGTGTATTTTCAAAGCAGACTTACAAAGTTACATAGTAACAATGGTGTTCCTAGGTTGGCTGCCACCCAGGGTGAATCGCCGCTGCACCCCCCTGGCGCATCACCCTCTTCACGACATCCCCCCCCCCCGGTGCATCACCTTCACTCCCGTAAGCGCATCGCTCTTACCTCCTGGGGGTTCAGGGAGCAGTCGCACGGTTGTTGGCTCTGCCGGTTCCCTGCCCTGGAACAAGAAGTAACGTCAGAGGGAGCAGGGAACCGGCGGAGCCAACAGCTGCACGGCTGCTCCCTGCACCTCTGTGCAGCTTGCACCCGGGGCAGACCGCCCCTACCACCATGCCATTGGTACGCCACTAGGAGCCAACTTTTCAAAATTATTGGGGGTGCTAAGTCCAATGGAAATAACCCTTCCCTGAACACATCCAAGGAATTTTCTTAATATTGCGGGTGCTCAAGCACCCACAGCGTCGGCTCCAATGCGGCCACTGCATAGTAAGTAACCATGTAAGTCTAAATGCTTTGAAAATGAGCCCCTTAGTCCCTTTATTTGTTAATTTATAATGTAATGACTTTGAAATTTACAACTGCTATTTTTATATTTGGCACAGTATAGGGGAAGTGTCACTGTTTCTATGAATTGTATGCAGAGTGTAGCTTCTGGGTTCAGTTTAATTTTTGTCTCCATATTTCTAATTTTTAGTTTGTGATTATTTATACTGAAGTTGTCATAGAGCCTGATATCCACTGTCACTTTTTAGGGGGATGGGAGGGTGTCAGTAACCAGTGGGAGATGGAGGAGTCATGCCTTCATCCCTCCAGTGGTCAGCTGCTCCATAAGGGCACCTTTTTATATCCTGGAAATGACTGGAACCGATCTAGATAAAAATGTCCTTTTTCGACTTGGACATTTCTTTTTCCATTATTGCTAAAAGACATTCTTAATTTTGGGTCCACCTAGTCCCACCCAAAACACACCTCCAACATGCCCCCTTTATTTGGACGAACTGCAGTGTAAAACGACCAAATTCTGCCTTTCGAAAATCATGATTTGGACGTTTTCGGCAGATGGACATCACAAAATGGCCAAATTCAATGAAAATGATCTCCCTAATGTTTGGAGTGTGCACATTGTGAATTCTGGAAGGGATTTTGGATTTAGCTCATGCTTTTTAGAAGTAGCACAAGGCAAGTTACATTCAGGTACCGTAGCTATTTTTCCTGTCCTCAGAGAGCTTACAACCTAAGGAGCATGTTTACTAAACTGCAATTAGGTTTTGCACTTACCATACCTTAAATGACGTAGTTAAAGTATAGTAAAGGCTGTGTGGTAAATGTAGGGAGTGTGCCCTACTGTAATAAAAGTGAATTTTAAAGTTTGTTTTTCAACTCTGTCTTGACTGACCAGTGCACTCGGGGTCTGTATTGTTGATTAGAAGTAATTCTGTTTAAAAATGATTGTTTAACTTTGATTGTGTGAAAATAAGTTGGCATGCAGAAGATAAGACACAGCTCTAATTAATTTGGTATGTGAAGAGGAGGATGGTGCTTGTCTTCGGAGTTCAGCCTGTCGGCTTGGAAAACATGTGACCACGTTCCCACAGCATGGCTTGTTTACCTAAACAGAGAAGCATTCTGTAATTTTCCTTAGCTCTGAATATGAGTTCTAAGCCTTATAAAAAGGGGGGCTTGTTGAAGCAGAGTTTTGAGGCTCATCTGTGGGTAGACGTATCACGCAGAGGACTTGTTCCTGATCATAAAGAGACTTCGGGCTTTCGCTGCAACGGGCCTCCCAGCTGATGAGATAAGGGCCTGAAATTCCTGATCAATGATGTTGTATGTATAACATGTATATATCTGTCTTATAGCTTTCTTTTAGTTAAATGATTTAATCATTGTATATATATCTTAATCATTGTAGATTTTAGCACCTCTAATAAAGGTCTCATTTACCTAATATGAATCCAAAAGAATCCACAGTAATTATTGAGTAGTCTGTGTTAGTGAGACAGGCTGTAAATCCATAGCAGTACACCTACATCTGCCTCACACAGTACCAGACAGTACAGGAGCATTCATGCTATCAGGTACTGCATGTAATGCACCAGAAATTTTAAACTCCCTGCCACAATGATGCAGATTGCCAAATCCCTCCCTGATCATACTACCCCCCCTCGAAATGTTCCCAACCACTTATCCACCTGGACAGGGCCCCCAATCAAAATCCACTCCAGAGCCCCAGCTGATCCTCTCCCCCACTCCCTGGAGTCCCAAGGACTTACTCAGAGGCTATCAATGGTATGCTAGTGGGCCTGGGCAGAAGTGGTCCCCCTTCGCTCCTGCATGTTCTGGCTCCAGGTTCAAAATGTTGGCTGCCGACTCCTAGCAGTGGTACCTTTAGATGGGGATTAGGAGGGGGTCTGGAGCATTTGGATAGATATTGGGGTTAGGTGACTGGCTCAAGTCCAAAAGGAGCCGAAGTAGGCTTCTCTGGGTCTCAGTCCACTACTCTAAATGTTAGGTTACTCCTTCACTAGACTCTGGTTGCCAGAGATGCAGGTGCTTCCTATTTCACACTGCCCGCTATATGCCAATCTTCCAGATATGGGAAGACAAATACTCTTTTTTGCAAAGATGTGCTGCTGCTATTGCTAGAAATTTTGTGAAGACTCAGACTGCTGCTAGCCCAAAGAAGACTACACAATATTAGCAGTATCTTCCCTGGAGACTAAAAATCCACTCCTAACCACTAATCCTACCTCCACACCACACTCCCCAAATTATTCACCCATACAAGCCTCTTCCCATTAACCCTCTTCATACCCTAATATCCAATTAACCATCCTACTCAATGATCCCCCTCTCCCAAACAAATTATCATTCAAAACTATTCCCTAACCCCACCTTCCACTCAAAATTCTTATTCTAGGACCCCCCCCCCCATTTCACCAATCCAAACACTTGTCTATAGAACCACCCCCCCCCCAACTAAACTCTCCCACACAAGCCTCCATCTCATTTCCTCAAAGAACCCACCCACCCCTAATCTCTATTTTTCTGCTGTCCGACTCTAATTTAGCCTCCTACTACTATGTATAGTAAATCTGAGCGAAATTTGATTAATTACAGAAACATAGGATATTTCTTTAGGTACAAAATTAAGACTAACAGACCACAAAATATATTTATTTGAACAAGGAACCTCAGCAAAAAAACATATATAAATATAAAGTGAAATTTACCACATGTAAGTTTTTTTTTCAAGCTGGAATCAGAGTTGGTACATTTTTCCTGCCCCCCCCCCCCCAAGCGTTTAACCCTTTTACTCTACGTGGCAGCGACGTCAGTAAAGAAGAAGGCACTGCAGGCTCGCCTCCAGCTTCTCCCTTCCCTCTTCACACAGTGTTCCGCCCTCGCGGAAACAGGAAATGCATCATGGTCGCGAGGGCGGGACACTGCTTGAAGCGGGAAAGGGAGAAGCTGGAGCCGGAGGCGCGTGCGCACTGCTGTGTCTTCTTCCTCACTGACGTCGCTGCAACGGAAGGTAAAACATGCGCGGGGGGAAGGTATCGGTGGAAAAAAAAAGCACAGATTATAACACCTGCTTCAGTCACAGAGGTGTCTGACAGTACACGTCAATGCTTTCTGTTTCAATTTCGTGTCCTTATATTAGGAGACTAGACTAGCTTCGAGTACAGTTGCAGTTTTATGACCCTGTCGACATTAGTGGTGCCTCATTGGTGCTTGTAATATATGATTATGACACTTGCCCTGAACTGTTAGTATGATCCTTATTACTTTGTCATTCTCAAAATACTGACTGTTCTATGGCTACGCAGTACACTAGAGGGGCAAATTATGAAGAACTAATTTCTTCTTATTGCGACCTCTTTGCCAAATTATTTTGTACAGACGCAATATGTCAGCACAACAAGGACAACTAGTCTGCTTATTTTCCCTTCTTGTAAAGGTGGATCGCTAGAATAGGCAAATGGTAGGATGGGGCCAGGTAGTATCCACAGGAGTGGAGGGGAGGAGTTGCCTCATGGTCAGTGCAGCAGCCTAAGAACCAGGGGAACAAGGTTCAATTCCTACTGCAGCAGCCTGTGACGGTCTTCGAAAACTGAACCACTAAAAGAGGTCGTAAAACAGACCATTTGAGAAGTAGCAATCTAATCAATTTACACTGCCAGGAAATGCTGTTGATCAGACTTATTATTTCTACAATACAACATGAGATGTGGGTGCCAAAACACAGTGTCATGTCAAGGCATCATTAAGAATCACAAATAAAAGCTTTATTTTCATATTGGGTGCTTCTTGGTCTTTGTTGGAAGAGCCTTGATCCATTTCCCACTCCTGTTTTCCTGCTTTGTGCTTCCCGTGGTATTCTGGTGTTCTTGCCACATCTGTGGTTTGTCTGCATTACTCCACTCCTTACCTTATCAATCTCTCCATATTTACTCTGTGTTTATCCAGCATTCAGTTCTATTAGGTTCCTCTTCCTATGCTTCCCTGCAAGCCAGTATTCACCCGTTCTTCATCACTCCCCAACATTCACTCTCTCTTTTCATCCTACCTTCCCCACAGCACTTAAACATTCACGGCCAATTTTAGACATGGTGGGGCCCAGGACAGAAATTAAGGAGGGGCTTCTGATCCATAGTAAATGACGACAGATAAAGACCTGTACGGTCCATCCAGTCTGCCCAACAAGATAAACTCATGTACATGGTATGTGATATTTTATTTGTATACCTGAGTTTAATTTTTACTTGCCTTTCTCAGGGCACAGACCGTAGAAGTCTGTCCAGCACAGTTCTTTTACTAAGTTCTGAAACTAACATCGAAGCCCCTTAAAATTTACACTCCAGCCCATCCCTATCTATTCAGTCACAATCAGGGCATAGACGGTAGAAATCTGCCCAGCTCCCATTTTGTTTCCCAATTACCGGCGTCACCACCCAATCTCCGCTAAGATTCCGCAGAACCATTCCTTCTAAACATGATTCCTTTGTGTTTATTCCACTCATGTTTGAATTCCATTACCGTTTTCATCTCCACCACCTCCCGCGGGAGGGCATTCCACATATCCACCACCCTCTCCATGAAAAAATACTTCCTGACATTAGTCCTGAGTCTACCCCCCTTCAACCTCAATTCATGTCCTCTAGTTCTACCGCCTTCCTGTCTCCGAAAAAGGTTCATTTGCGGATTAATACATTTCAAATATTTGAATGTCTGTATCATGTCACCCCTGTTTCTCCTTCTAAGGTATACATGTTCAGGTCAGTAAGTCTCCTCATACGGTTTGCATCGCAAATCCCATACCATTTTTGTAGCTTTTCTTTGCACCGCTTCCAGTCTTTTTACATCTTTAGCAAGATACGGCCTCCAAAACTGAACACAATATTTCAAGTGGGGCCTCACCAACGACTTGTAGAGGGGCATCAACACCTCCTTTCTTCTGCTGTTTATGCCCCTCTCTATGCAGCCTAGCATCCTTCTGGCCACAGCAGTCAAGGCGTTGCATTGTTTCTTCACTTTTAGATCCTCAGACACCAACACCCCAAGGTCTCTCTCCTGAGTCGAGCTTACTAATCTCTCCCCTCCTATTCGGTATCCTTCTTTTGGGTTTCTGCACCCCAAGTGCATCATTCTACACTTCTTGGCATTAAATTTTAACTCAATTTCTACAAAAAACCCTCCAAATTATTACTTAAAAACGTAATAAACTGCGTGAAAGTGCTGTATTTTTTTTCTTTTTATATATATGCTAATAGTGCTCAGTGGTTGGGTATGTTCTGCTGAACCAACTCACAGAGCCAACTGCTCTGTAATACCCGTTTTTACATCATAGCACCCCTACCTCTTCCCTATTTAATACCAGCTGTAATCTCTCATGATCCAACTCTACCTAAATGTAGATCACATCAACTGTCCCGTGTAGCATATTCATCAGAGTTATTACTGTGTTCTGTTGTTAAGCATATCACTTATCTTACAATGGAGAGGTGTTGGGAGTGACTACGAGTAGGTCCTGGCGGTTCCCAATGCGTGAATTGATGTCATAGCCCATGCTGGGGCCCCTCTGAGAAGGGCTAATATTTATAGAAGATCGGGAAGGGAGGAGGAGACGGACTGTGATGGGGAGAAGGGGAAAGGATGCCTGGACCGCAGGGCCCCCTGGAGCTGTGGGGACAAGGGCAGCTAGCTGCCCTTTGTGCCCCTACCCCCTTATTCTGGCCCTGTACATACTCCTCTCTTCATCTACTTTTAATATTCAGTTCTTCTCTTTCTCCTTCCCCCTTCCCTGCCACCGCCTTTTTCAGATTGCCAAACCCTGAAAGGTGGCTGTCGCCCTCATCCTCATCTGTCTGCCAGTAGCCAGTACAGAATTTACAGCCCAGTCTGGACAAAGAAGAGCAGCTTCTATGACTGTCACTCCATCCTTTCACTCTTTTATCTCTGTGGCAATGAACAGTATTTGCAAGGAACAGGAGAGGAAGTGCTGCAGAGAACAGAGTGACTCTTGGAATGTAAATCCACTTGGACCCACATGTGAGTTATGGCATCAAATTTTTCACCTGCTGCTTTGCTGACAGTCCACACATTTTCAAAGGGAAACTTTGTAGGGGATTTTGATAAATTGCTTGTACCAATGGGCCTGCAAGTCCCATGATAATTATAAAAGCTGCTCTCTTAATGATTTCTTGAACAAGTGATTTTTACACTTACAACTCAAAAGAAAATTGCATTTCCTTGTGTGCAAATAAGGTAAAACCTGGATTGGCTCTGGCATTTGATGTCCCTAAATCCAACACATTATCACATCAAATGTTCCTATGGGGGAATAAGGGATGTTCATTCCCCCCTTCTATTTCTCTGTGTTTTATTTATTTATTTTTCTTGATTATTGTTCTTCCTAGATTAGTCCACCACAAAGAGATGCCGTTCAAGCCTTTCACTTACCCGCTATCTGAAACTAGGATTCTCCATGCAGGGACAAGTGTGTACAAGTTTAAAATCAAATATGGCAACATCTCACAGTAAGTACCAGCATATCCCAGTAATATGTCAATCTAGTCTGTATAGGCTGAAGGCTTCTCTGAGGATAAGCAGTCCAGTTGTATTCTCACATCTGAGTGACATGATCTGACAGAGCCCGGTGCGGATGCTGACTAGAGAGATGATAGTAGAAATTTTTAGCAGCATCCCACCGCAGCTGCGCTGGTCCCTCAGTCTTTATCTTTCCTTGGAGTAGGGAGGACACTTATTTGTATTCTCCTCTCTCATATTGCAGTGCCTTCCTGTGCAGGTATTTTTCTCCCTTTTGCAATTCTTTTATTCATAATCTTTATTTTCTCCGAGGACAAGCAGGCTGTTGTATTCTCACCTAAAGGTGACGTCATCCAATAGAGCCCAGTGTGGACGCTGACTAGTGAGTTGTAGAAAATTTTAGCAGCATCCCACCATGCAAGAGCTGGTACCTTCCTGCCCGACACGTGAGCTAGAGTCCCTCAGTCTTCATTTTTCTGTGGAGCTGAAAGGACGTGTCACTGTCTTCTGTTCACAGCACATATTTTTCTACTGTTGTATCGCCTTCCTGTGTGGCTCTTTTTCATTTTAGTTAATTATTTTTCCTCTTATTTTCCTTCATTTCAGATTTGCCTTTTATTTTTGTAGTTTTTCGGCACTTTAAGTTTCCTTTACTTTTGGTGACTGGCTATGCCCATTTTTAGGCCAGAGCCCCGATCTCAATTGAACACTGCCCCTATTTTTTTTTTTGTTCAAAATTGAGCAGTTTAATTTGGCTGCAATCCTTTTATTGAGGTGCGGCCAATGTAATCGGGTGATTTCAGTAATCGACTGGCCTCATGGTGCATCATGTGCCTTGGGCCTAACCATGAGCCTAACTCCTGTTCTTTCTGTTTAAATATTCAGCTGAGGACATGAAGCAGGCCCAACAGGAGAAACCTTTTGGCTCCTCCAAGACCAGTGCATTGACACTGAAGCATTGACCTTGATATCTTCGAAAGCTTCTACATCCACTAGGAATGCACCAGCATCAAGAAGGTCTTCACCTGTCTCAACATCGAATGCTAAAAGTCAGCCCCAGGACTGGTCAGCATCAGACCCGACACTGAGGACATATACTGATTCAAATTCTTCCTCGTAGGCACTGAAGGACCGCGATGCTGAGCATCAAGGGAAGCCCAAGAAGCACAAGCATTGGTTCTCTTTGACGCATGGTGCCAGGAGCACTGCAGCATTGGTATCCCTGATAACCAAGAAGTGGTTCACTGAAAGCAGTGCTCCCCCTCTTTGGAAGAGGTGCAAATGCGCAAGCCTCAAATCAACCAGGTCCCCGTTTCCAGTTCGACACCGACACTTCAGGCTGCCACCTTACCAGCTCCCCCATCTTTGCCGATGCCTTCGATGAGTGGTTCTGAGCCATGCTGGAGCTGGTGCACGTGCTGCAGTAACAGATCACTCAGGCATCGATGGCGCTTGCGCCAACAGCGGATCAACTCCAGCTTCTCTCTCAGGCTCCTATGTGCAGACATCTTTGGCACTGGCACCTCGAAGGGTGTTGACCTTGTTGCATACAGTGCCGCTCATGACCTCTGGGAAGGAAGCTTCCCTGGAGGAGGCTAGGACGGTACTTCGGCATTCCTTGGGGAGAGGACATGGTTCCTCTGAGCCAAGGCAGACACAGAATCTCCCAGCCCACTCGGAGTTCAAGGAAGAGTCTGATTGGGACCGCTTATGGGAATCAGAGGAGAACCCATATTATTGGAGGAGGAATCATATGGTATTCTCTCTGAAACCCTCCCCGCCTCGAGATATAGAAATCTCCACCTGAGGGTCTCTTTTTCATGGGATTTGTCACGGAGATGGCTTTGGCTATCCCATTTAAGTTGGAAATGGAGGAAGAGCCCAGGGTGGAGGTGTTCTGGACTATGAGTCTTTGCCTAAAGAAAGAGTCATGGTACTACTGCACCCTATCCTTAGAGATACACTGACGAGGAACCAGGAAAATCCCCTCTCAGTGCAAGTGGCACCAAAGAAGGCGGGTAGGCAATATTGTATCCAAAAGGCTCCTGGATTCAAGAGGGCGCAATTACCACACCACTCCCTAGTTGTCGAATCATCCCTCAAACAAACTAGGAGCTCCAGGACTTATGTCTTGGTGCCCTCAGGTAGGGAGGCCAAAACTCTGGATTCGTTTGGGAGGAAAAATTTTCAGGCTTCGATGCTCAATGCCCACATCCAGTCCTACCAGCTCTATATGAGCCTGTACTTGCAATCTCCAGTCTATAGTATACTCAGTCTAGCGGGCTGAGTTATTTATTACATTTGTACCCTGCGCTTTCCCACACACAGCAGGTTCAATGTGGCTTACATAGTAAAAAAAAAAGCATTACAAAGTCCTGTAAGAAGACTATTACAAACTGTAATCAACATAATAATAATAAGGTTTTAAGAATATATGAATTGGATATGGAAAGGTAAGGATAGGACAGGCAAAAGGAAAGGAGATTGGGAGGGGTATGGAGGGGAGTTTCGTCAGCTGGTCAAAAAGCGCTGGAGTGTAGGAAATATCTGGCCAGAGGGATGTATTAATCTTTTCATGTGGCATCCAGACTCTCTGCCTTGGGTGTGGGGATGTGCAGACTCTCATAGCTGTGTATCTCTGACTTGGAACCAGCAGTTCAGGAGATGTTAGCAGATGTCCCGTGCCAAGGGGACAGCCTGTTTGGAGACAAAGAAGAGGAGGTCGCTGACCTCATCAAGAAACACACAGATACTATCCAAACACTATCTTAGCATCCTCCAACTGCACCCGCCACCTCTTGGAGGTTTTCCCAGTGGTTCTAGACAGTTACCCTATTACTCTCAAAGACGTAGGTTCCCACCTTCCTCCTGCTCTACCCAGCACAGTCCCAGGGCCAGTGTCTCTGAGTCCATCAACCCTGTCCTCAGGAGTCCCAGCTGGTGCCCCAGTCAAACAGGGGGCAAGCTTTTGACTGGCTCCAGGAGAGTATAGCCACACTAAAAGTAACTGCCCTGGATGGCCTTCCGGTGAGGGGGAGGCTGAATTTTTGCTATCACAGGTGGCCCCTTGTAACCTCTGACCGGTGGGTTCTTCAAATAGTCTGTCTCGGTTAAATCCCTCCATTGGTGGCAATAAAACACCAAATTGCCCACCGAAAGCATTGTCACCCAGCTCTCAGCACATGCAGGTACTTGTGGAAGAAATCTCTGCCCTTGTCCAGGCCAATGTAGTCAAACCCATACCACCAGGGGAAGAAGGGAATGGATTCTATTCCAGGTACTTCCTTGTGCCCAAGAAGATGGGGGGATTTCATCTCATTCTCGACCTAAGGGCCCTGAATAAATCTCTGGTCAAAGGGAAAGTTCAGGATGGTTTCCATGGACACCCTTCTCCCCATGATTCAGGCAAACAACTGGCTATACTCTCTGGACCTAAAGGATACCTACACCCACATTTCAATACTTCCCAGTCACAAGAAGTATCTCAGATTTTGCATAGGGAAACACCAATACCAGTACCATGTACTGACATTTCGCTTCGTGTCAATTCCTAGGGTGTTAACAAAATATCTAACAGTAGTTGCGGGGTACCTATGCAGAATGGGAGTGTATGTGTTTCCCTATTGTCTGCTCAAGGGCAAGTCAGAGGAAGGAGTGGCAGAGTCCATTCACCTAACCATTTGGATGTTGGAGCTACTAGGGTTCATGATAAACTACTCGAAGTCCCACCTACACTTGGTCCAACGATTGGAGTACATATGAGCCCGGCTTGATACATTACAGGCTCAAGCTTTTTTTTCCCAAACGAGAGCAGAGGCCTTGATGATACGCACCTTGCAAGTCTGAAGCAGCAAGCCGGTCACATCTCAGCAAATGTTGAGATTAATGGCCCACATGGCCTCAACAGTACATGTCACTCCCATGGCATGTTTCCATTTGAGAGAGGCCCAGTGGATCCTAGCTTCCCAGTGGTCTCCGCCAGCTGGGAAACTAGCGGATGTAATCCAGATTCCTCCAGAGTTGACTCATGCCCTTTTTTGGTGGACAGTTCAGTCAGATTTGACTGTGGGACTGCCATTCCAAATTCTACCTCCTCAGGTGTTGCATCCAACATGGGATGGGGAGTTTATATAGATGGGCTTCTCACCCAAGGTACTAGGTCTGCTCAGGAAACGGCTTAACATATCAACTTCCTAGAGCTCAGGGCCATTTGGAAATCTCTAAAGGCTTTCATAGATCAGCTGCAAAACCAAATTATCCTCATCCAAACGGATAATGAGGTTGAGAAGTTTTATGTGAACAAGCAGAGGGGTATGGGTTCCTACCCCTTGTATCAGGAAGCAGTGGGGTGTGGCAATGGGCCCTCCTTCACAGGATGGACCTCCAGGCCACTTACCTTCCAGGAAAGGAAAAATGCCTGGCAGATAGACTGAGCAGGGTTTTGCAACCACAGGAATGGTCTCTCAAAATGGGCATAGCCCAAAAGATCTGATGAGAGTGGGACACCCCCTCAATGGATCTTTTTGCCACTCACCTCAACAACAAAGTCCCTCAGTTGTGCTCCAGGCTCAGATCACATGCCAGGCTAGCGTCAGATGCCTTTCTCCTGCATTGGGGGGAGGGTCTTCTATATGCATATCCTCCAGTACCCCTTATAGAGAAATCTTTGCTGAAACTCAAGCAGGATCAGGGAATTATGATCCTAATTGCACCCTACAGGCTGAGACAGATATGGTTCCCTCTTGTTCTGGAAATATCCTCTGAATATTTATTTATTTATTTGCAAACTTTTGATATTTTGCTAAAATACCTTCACATGGGCAGCTAAGCAGTTTACATAACAGTAAAAAAAAAAAGAAATAAAGGGAGAGATAAAAGGGGAAGGAGAGCAAAGGCCCAAATGAAGAGCTCAGCAATTTAACAAAAATAGGAGAGAAGTATAGAAGAGAAAGAGGGGCAGAGAGAGGAGTGGCAGGAGGCAGGCAACAGAAAAATGAATCTACAATCAGGTGGTGGCTGGGAGGAAAAGAGAGAAGAGGTGGGATTTCAAAATTTGTTGATTCCTGATGTATAATGGTAGGTCATTCCATAGTTTGGGGCTGGGCAAAAAGCTGAGTGACAGGCAATTGACAGGCAGACTTGGGTAGGGGAAGGGAGAACCAGAAGGTTGTTGTGAGCAGAATGTAGTTAGCAAAGGGGAGTATAGGGGATGAGGTGCTTAGTAAGATAGGCAGTGGTGGCGGGAGACCTTAATTTATAGACCAAGAGAAGAATCTTAAAGATGATATGAGCAGAGATAGGCTAGAGTAGCAGACTTGATGGAGCTGAGGGAGACAGAGAGGTACATAGAGGAGACCTACAGGGATGTTGTAGAGAAGTCCCACCTCCAGTCAGGTAGCCCCTGTGCTACCTTGGAGGAGGGAGGTCTCCTAGAAGGAGAGCATCACCCTGGTGAAGTAGGAAGTACTCCTGTAGCCAGGACCTGCCCACCAGGGGATGTATTATTATCCTTTCGCACCGAGGATATATCTCCAAATGTTGCCCGGGAGGGAAAGGTTAGGACAGCTGTTGTACTTGGTGATTCGATCATTAGGCATATAGATAGCTGGGTGGCTGGTGGACGTGAGGATCGCCTGGTGACTTGCCTGCCTGGTGCGAAGGTGGCGGACCTCACGTGTCACCTAGATAGGATTCTAGATAGTGCTGGGGAGGAGTCCGCTGTCTTGGTACATGTGGGTACCAATGACATAGGAAAATGTGGGAGAGAGGTTCTGGAAGCAAAATTTAGGCTCTTAGGTAGAAAGCTGAAATCCAGATCCTCCAGGGTAGCATTTTCTGAAATGCTACCTGTGCCACGCGCAGGGCCCAAGAGACAGGCAGAGCTCCAGAGTCTCAATGCGTGGATGAGACGATGGTGCAGGGAGGAGGGCTTTAGATTTGTTAGGAACTGGGCAACATTCTGGGGAAGGGGGAGCCTATTCCGAAAGGATGGGCTCCATCTTAACCAGAGTGGGACCAGGCTGCTGGCATCGGCGTTTAAGAAGGAGATAGAGCAGCTTTTAAACTAGAAATGGGGGGAAGGCCGACAGTCGCTCAAAAGAGCATGGTTCGGGATAAGGTATCTTTCAAAGATATCACCATAACAGGGAAGATAGAGTATCCTGATAGTGAGGTTGCAAAAGAGATTGTAGTAGATCGGGTATCTTTAAATAACAATAAAAATCAGACAAAAGATTGCCAATTAATACTGTCAAGTACTAAGCATGATGTACTTAGGAACAACAAACATAGTTTGAAATGTCTATATGCGAATGCCAGGAGCCTAAGAAATAAGATGGGGGAGTTAGAATATATTGCACTAAATGAAAAATTAGATATAATAGGCATCTCTGAGACCTGGTGGAAGGAGGATAACCAGTGGGACACTGTCATACCGGGGTACAAATTATATCGTAGTGATAGGGTGAATCGGATTGGTGGAGGGGTAGCATTGTATATTAACGAGAGCCTTGAATCAAATAGATTGAAAATTCTGCAGGAAGCAAAACACTCCTTGGAATCACTGTGGATTGAAATTCCATGTGCAAAGGGGAAAAGGATAGTGATAGGAGTGTACTACCGTCCGCCTGGCCAGGACGAACAGACGGATGCGGAAATGTTAAAGGAAATCAGGGACGCAAACAAACTGGGCAACACAATAATAATGGGGGATTTCAATTACCCGCATATAGACTGGGGTAATGTAACATCTGTACACGCAAGGGACATAAGATTTCTTGATGAAATCAAGGACAGCTTCATGGAACAGCTAGTTCAGGAGCCGACAAGAGAAGGAAAAATACTAGACTTAGTCCTTAGTGGTGCTCATGATCTAGTGCAGGGGGTAACGATACGAGGGCCGCTTGATAACAGTGATCATAATATGATCGGTTTTGATATTGGCATTGAAGGAAGTGAAACTAGGAAATCAAGTACGCTAGCGTTTAACTATAGAAAAGGTGATTACGACAAAATGAGAAAAATGGTGAAAAAAAGACTGAAAGGAGCAGCTCGCAGAGTAAAAAACTTGCATCAGGCGTGGATGCTGTTTAAAAACGCCATCCTGGAGGTTCAGGACAAATATATTCCACGTATTAGAAAAAAGGGAAAAAAGACTAAACGTCAGCCGGCGTGGCTAAACAGTAAGATAAAGGAAATCATTAGAGCCAAAAAACAATCCTTCAGAAAGTGGAGAAGAGAACCAACTGAAAGTAACAGGATAGATCATAAGGAATGCCAAGCCAAATGCAAAGCGGAGATAAGGAGGGCAAAAAAGGACTTTGAGAAGAAATTAGCGTTGGAAGCAAAAATACATAGTAAAAACTTTTTTAGATACATTAAAAGCAGGAAACCGGCCAAAGAGTCGGTTGGGCCGCTGGACGAAAATGGTGTTAAAGGGGCGATCAAGGAGGACAAAGCCGTAGCGGAGAAATTAAACGAATTCTTTGCTTCGGTCTTCACCGAGGAGGATTTGGGGGGGACACCGGTGCCGGAAAGAATATTTGAAGCGGGGGAATCGGAGAAACTAAACAAATTCTCTGTAACCTTGGAGGATGTAATGGGTCAGTTCAGCAAGCTGAAGAGTAGTAAATCACCGGGACCTGATGGTATTCATCCCAGAGTATTAATAGAACTAAAAAATGAACTTGCGGAGCTACTGTTAGAAATATGCAATCTGTCCCTAAAATCGAGTGTAATACCGGAAGACTGGAGGGTAGCCAATGTTACTCCGATTTTTAAGAAGGGTTCCAGAGGAGATCCGGGAAATTATAGACCGGTGAGTCTGACGTCGGTGCCGGGCAAGATGGTGGAGGCTATTATTAAAAATAAAATTGCAGAGCATATACAAAAACATGGACTGATGAGACAAAGTCAGCACGGATTTAGTGAAGGGAAGTCTTGCCTCACCAATCTAATGCATTTTTTTGAGGGGGTAAGCAAACATGTGGACAATGGGGAGCCGGTTGATATTGTATATCTGGATTTTCAGAAGGCGTTTGACAAAGTGCCGCACGAAAGACTCCTGAAGAAATTGCAGAGTCATGGAATCGGAGGTAGGGTATTATTATGGATTAAGAACTGGTTGAAAGATAGGAAGCAGAGAGTAGGATTGCGTGGCCAGTATTCTCAGTGGAGGAGGGTAGTTAGTGGGGTCCCGCAGGGGTCTGTGCTGGGTCCGTTGCTTTTTAATGTATTTATAAATGACCTAGAGATGGGAATAACTAGTGAGGTAATTAAATTCGCCGATGACACAAAATTATTCAGGGTCGTCAAGTCGCAGGAGGAATGTGAACGATTACAGGAGGACCTTGCGAGACTGGGAGAATGGGCGTGCAAGTGGCAGATGAAGTTCAATGTTGACAAGTGCAAAGTGATGCATGTGGGTAAGAGGAACCCGAATTATAGCTACGTCTTGCAAGGTTCCGCGTTAGGAGTTACGGATCAAGAAAGGGATCTGGGTGTCGTCGTCGATGATACGCTGAAACCTTCTGCTCAGTGTGCTGCTGCGGCTAGGAAAGCGAATAGAATGTTGGGTGTTATTAAGAAGGGTATGGAGTCCAGGTGTGCGGATGTTATAATGCCGTTGTATCGCTCCATGGTGCGACCGCACCTGGAGTATTGTGTTCAGTACTGGTCTCCGTATCTCAAAAAAGATATAGTAGAATTGGAAAAGGTACAGCGAAGGGCGACGAAAATGATAGTGGGGATGGGACGACTTTCCTATGAAGAGAGGCTGAGAAGGCTAGGGCTTTTCAGCTTGGAGAAGAGACGGCTGAGGGGAGATATGATAGAAGTGTATAAAATAATGAGTGGAATGGATCGGGTGGATGTGAAGCGACTGTTCACGCTATCCAAAAATACTAGGACTAGAGGGCATGAGTTGAAGCTACAGTGTGGTAAATTTAAAACGAATCGGAGAAAATTTTTCTTCACCCAACGTGTAATTAGACTCTGGAATTCATTGCCGGAGAACGTGGTACGGGCGGTTAGCTTGACGGAGTTTAAAAAGGGGTTAGATAGATTCCTAAAGGACAAGTCCATAGACCGCTATTAAATGGACTGGAAAAATTCCTCATTTTTAGGTACAACTTGTCTGGAATGTTTTTACGTTTGGGGAGCGTGCCAGGTGCCCTTGACCTGGATTGGCCACTGTCGGTGACAGGATGCTGGGCTAGATGGACCTTTGGTCTTTCCCAGTATGGCACTACTTATGTACTTATGTACTTATGTAGGCAGTCAGTGGTTTGAGTGGAGAAGGGAGGTGATATGATTGAAGCGTCAGCACCAGGAGGAGCACTCCCCCTCTTTTGTAGAGGTTCTGGTGCGCAACTCTCCGAGCAGCTAGGTTCATGGGCGGTTCCAAGCAGTGCTCAGGGAGGAGCTGGTGCAGATACTGCAGTTGCACTGTGCTCAAACATCAAGTGTGCTTGTGCCAACTGTGGATCAGCCCCAGATTCTTCCTGTGGCACCTACCATGCCTGTGGAGAGATCCTCAGCGCCAGTGCCTCAAAGGATGTCGACATCGACCCATGCAGTACCGTTCTTAACGTCAGGGGAGGAAGCTTCCCCGGAGTCCTTTGAGGCGTGGCTGTGGTTCCACTGAGCCTGGGTCAGGCACAGACTCACTCAGTCCAGTCTAGAGGCCGACCAAATTTTGTTGCTGTTCCGGTGCCCAAACTGGCCCAAAATCCTTTTTCTGCCTGGTTTTGATTTCGGCCATAACTGACCGTGTGGTTTTGGTGGAAGATGAAAATTTGTGCTTTGACTTGTTTGTCTCCTTCCCTCCCCCTCCCCTTCTTTTTTTAATTTTTTATTTATGAATTTAATAATTACATTTATGAAATTACACATAAATTCGTATATTGGAAAACAAACAATTAAATCAAAGAAAGATAGGCATATTATCTTAGTATATTTAGTCCTCAATAAAGTGATCCAAGATCTAGGAAATTGTAAATTCAAATAAATTAACCCAAATAATAATTGAAGCTGAGAGAGCCTAGATGTCGCAGCCGAGATTAAAGCGCTGGCAATCAAGAACTACTACAAAATTATTCTTTAGAAGAAATAAATTCTAATAATTTCCCTGCATCGAAAAACATATAATTAGTGGAATTTAAAGAAACACAACATTTACAAGGAAACCTAAGCAGGAAAGTCCCTCCAATTTGGAGAACTCCAGCAGCAAAAATTATTTTCTTCTTCTTTGCGTTTCTCTAGCAAGGTCAGGGAAAATCTGAACTTTGATCCAAGGAAGGTTGAGTTCATGTGGCGAAAGTAAAGCTTGATTCCATATCATCAAGCTGATCAATCCATAGACTGGTGGGTTGTGTCCATCTACCAGCAGGTGGAGATAGAGAGCAAACTTTTGCCTCCCTATATGTGGTCATGTGCTGCCGGAAACTCCTCAGTATGTTCTCTATCTCAGCAGGTGGTGGTCACACACAGCAGCAGCTCTGGCTAGGCCTCCAAGCCTAATTTTTAGGTTTTGTTGA
Source organism: Microcaecilia unicolor (assembly GCF_901765095.1). NCBI lineage: Eukaryota > Metazoa > Chordata > Amphibia > Gymnophiona > Siphonopidae > Microcaecilia > Microcaecilia unicolor. The sequence continues at coordinate 123,723,153 of NC_044041.1, read as the reverse complement.
GTGCCTGGGGTTGAGGGCTCTTTTGAGCAAGTGCAAACCTGGTGGTGCCAGGTCCCTCCTTTTCTCCCCCCTCCCGCTGGCTTCGTTAAAAAAAAAAAAAAAAAAAAAAAATTTTGAACGTCCTTAAAGGCGTTTATTTCGACGTTTATTTAAGCGTCTATTGCAGCTACTCACTGGGACACCAGGTCGTTACAACTCGGAGCGGACAGCAGGTAATTTTTACCTTTTTATAGCGGGCAGGGGGTTCCCCGATTCTTCTCCTCGTGGCATATGGCGTCGGAGGGCGAGGGCGCAAAGGGTCACTCCCCGGGTCGCTTGAGCGCTTCTAGAGGGGATGCGGGGGTCTTAAAGCCTGATTCGCCCTTGTTGGGTGACAGTTTCGTGACCGATGAATGTCCCGGTCCTTCCTCCGGCGTGGCGGTTTTTCCCGCCATAAACGCCCATCCCCCGCTCCTCGCCTCCGCCATCTTGACCGGCCACGCGGCTCGGACGGCTTCTTCTTGGGCCGCCCTTGAGGTTGGAGACATTAATGCCATGAACGCCCTTAATTTGGGCGACGGCACAGAAGCGGCTAAAGTTAAGAGCCGTTCTTCCCGCGCGGCTCCTTCGCGGAGGTTCGCGCCGGACGCCAATTTGGATGCGCAGCATGTCTCTCCCCCGCTATTGCGAGCGCCGGTTGAGGGTGCGTCTAGGGCTGTTGCCCAGGCTGCGGAAGTGCACAGTCTGGGGGGTTTCTCCCCCGAGTTTGTTTTGCTGCTGCATCAGGCCTTCCTCATGCACAACGCTGCCCCTGCTCCCTCGTCTGGTAAAGAGGTTGAGGTTCCCAGAGGTAAACGCCCTCGGGTTGATTCCCAGGCCTTGGAGGAATTTGTCTCCTCCGATGTAGATGAGGGCAGCGTGTCTGAGGTCTCCCAACGGTCCTTTGCGGATTCCTTGGAGGAGACGGATCCCCGCTCGGATGGAGCGGATGACCCCTCTGCAGCGCGGCTTTTTAGCCCAGAGGATTTGCCCAACCTGTTGTTACAGGCCATGGACACTTTGAAGATTTCCTCTCCGGAGGACGTCTCTCCCTCAGCCCCTGTTGGCTCTGCCATTATGCTGGGGACGAAGCGCCCGCCTAGAACCTTCCACGTGCATGATGCCATGCACACCTTAATTTCGGCTCAATGGGATGTCCCAGAAGCGAGCCTTAAAGTGGCTAGGGCTATGTCCCGCCTCTATCCTTTGGCTGTGAGTGAACGTGAGGCCTATCTGTGGCCTACCGTGGATTCTTTAATCACTGCGGTGACTAAGAAAACGGCGTTGCCGGTGGAAGGTGGCACGGCCCTAAAGGACGCCCAAGACAGAAGATTGGAGGCGGCCTTAAGGTCGTCCTTTGAGGCGGCTGCTTTAAGTTTGCAGGCCTCAGTTTGCGGCTCCTATGTGGCCAGGGCGTGCCTGACTATGGTGCAGCGGGCTTCCCCCTCGGATCATTCCTTGAGGGCTGATTGGCCGGCCCTGGAATTGGGCTTAGCCTATTTGGCAGACTTGCTGTATGATGTCTTGAGGGCCTCAGCGAAAGGCATGGCTCAGACAATCTCTGCGTGGCGGTGGCTTTGGCTGAAACATTGGTCTGCTGACCACGCCTCTAAATCCCGCCTGGCTAGGTTGCCTTTTAAAGGCAAGCTGCTCTTTGGGGTCGAGCTGGACAAAATCGTGACCGATCTCGGCACGTCTAAGGGCAAGAAATTACCAGAGGTCAGGGCTCGGGCTAGTACTCGTCCCGGTACCTCCAGAGGACGGTTGCAGGAAGCCCGTCGGTACCGCCCGGGCAAGTCGGGTTCCTCTGCCCCCTCTTCCTTCAAGAGGAATTTCTCCCCCAAGCAGCATTCCTTTCGCAGAGACCGCCGTCCCGGAGGTGCTCCCTCCGGTCCTCCCCCAGGGTCTCGTACCCAATGACGGGGTCTTGGTCCACGCCCCAGTGCAGATTGGAGGACGGCTGTCCTCGTTTCTGGGCGAGTGGACCACAATAACTTCAGACGCGTGGGTGCTGGAAGTCATCAGAGACGGCTACAAACTAGAGTTCTGCCGACCCTTAAAAGACGGGTTTGTACTCTCTACCTGCAAGTCTCCGGTCAAAGCTGTGGCAGTGCAGCAGACCTTGGACAATCTGATCCGCCTGGGCGCGGTCGTTCCGGTGCCAGAAAGTCAGCTTGGCAAGGGACGTTACTCCATTTACTTTGTGGTACCAAAGGAAGGAGGTTCTGTCCGGCCTATCCTCGACCTCAAAGGGGTCAATCGGGCCTTGAAAGTGCGGCACTTTCGCATGGAGACTCTCCGCTCTGTTATAGCGGCAGTGAAGGCAGGAGAGTTCCTGGCATCCTTGGACATCAAGGAAGCGTACCTGCATATTCCCATCTGGCCTCCTCATCAACGCTTTCTGCGTTTTGCAGTCCTGGGACGACACTTCCAGTTCAGAGCCCTCCCTTTCGGGTTGGCTACTGCTCCGCGGACCTTTTCCAAAGTAATGGTGGTCATCGCGGCCTTCCTACGAAAGGAAGGGGTACAAGTCCATCCTTATCTGGACGACTGGTTGATCCGAGCCCCCTCTTATGCAGAGTGCGGCAAAGCTGTGGACCGGGTAGTTGCTCTTTTGAGCTCCCTGGGATGGATCATCAACTGGGAGAAGAGCCAGCTGCGCCCGACTCAGTCCCTGGAGTACCTGGGAGTTCGATTCGACACCCAAGTGGGCAGAGTGTTCCTGCCAGACAATCGGATTGTCAAACTTCAGGCTCAGGTGGACCAGTTCCTAGTAGCCTCTCCCCTTCGGGCTTGGGACTATGTGCAGCTGTTGGGCTCTATGACGGCCATGATGGAAGTTGTGCCCTGGGCCAGGGCTCATATGAGACCACTTCAACACTCTTTGCTGCAGCGCTGGACTCCGATGTCGGAGGATTATGCTGTGCGCCTTCCCTTGGACCCAGCAGTGCGCAAGGCGCTGAGCTGGTGGATGCAGACAGACAAGTTGTCTGCGGGAATGCCTCTTGTGACCCCAGAGTGGATTGTCGTCACGACGGACGCCTCGTTGTCGGGCTGGGGAGCCCACTGCTTGGGAAGGACAGCGCAGGGGCTCTGGTCTCCTGCAGAGGCAAAGTGGTCTATCAACCTCCTGGAACTCAGCCATTCGGTTGGCGCTTTTGGAGTTCATCCCGGTACTGGTGTTGAAGCCTGTACGGGTCCTGTCGGACAATGCCACGGCTGTGGCCTATGTCAACCGCCAGGGAGGTACCAAGAGCGCCCCTCTAGCCAAGGAGGCTATGAATCTTTGCCAGTGGGCGGAAGCGAACCTGGAGCAGCTTTCAGCGGCCCACATTGCCGGAGTCATGAATGTCAAGGCGGACTTTCTCAGTCGCCATACCTTGGAGCCCGGGGAGTGGCAGCTATCTGCTCAGGCGTTCTTGGACATCACGAAGCGCTGGGGCCAGCCGAGCCTAGATCTGATGGAGTCATCGGCCAATTGCCAAGTGCCGCGCTTTTTCAGCAGAGGACGGGACCCTCGATCCCTGGGAGTAGATGCTCTTCTCCAACAGTGGCCGACACAAGAGCTTCTCTATGTGTTCCCGCCCTGGCCCATGTTGGGCAGGGTGCTAGACCGGGTGGCAAAGCATCCCGGCAGGGTAATCCTGGTGGGTCCGGATTGGCCCAGGCGTCCCTGGTATGCGGACTTGATCAGGCTCTCAGTCGACGATCCTCTGCGGCTGCCAGTGGAGCAGGGCCTGTTACATCAGGGTCCCGTGGTGATGGAGGATCCCTCCCCCTTTGGTCTTACGGCCTGGCTATTGAGCGGCAGCGTCTGAGGAAGAAGGGCTTCTCAGACAAGGTCATCGCCACTATGCTGAGAGCGAGGAAGCGCTCTACTTCTACTGCTTACGCCAGGGTTTGGCGTATCTTTGCAGCGTGGTGTGAAGCAGGCTCACTTTCTCCCTTCACTGCTCCAATTTCTTCAGTGTTGGCGTTCCTGCAAGAAGGTCTGGAGAAAGGCCTGTCGCTCAGTTCCCTTAAAGTCCAGGTAGCGGCTCTGGCTTGCTTCAGGGGCCGCCTGAAGGGTGCTTCCCTGGCTTCGCAGCCAGATGTGGTGCGCTTTCTCAAGGGAGTTAATCACCTGCGCCCTCCTCTGCACTCAGTGGTGCCTGCGTGGAATCTCAACCTGGTACTAAGAGCATTGCAGAAGCCGCCTTTTGAACCCTTGTCGAGGGCATCTCTGAAAGACCTGACGTTGAAAGCAGTCTTTTTGGTGGCTATCACTTCAGCCAGAAGAGTTTCCGAGCTCCAGGCGCTCTCATGTCGAGAGCCTTTTCTGCAGTTCACTGAGGCAGGAGTGACTATTCGCACAGTGCCTTCCTTCCTGCCCAAGATTGTTTCTCGCTTCCATGTGAATCAGCAGCTCTGTCTCCCTTCCTTTCGTAGGGAGGACTACCCAGAGGAGTACTCTGCTCTTAAATATCTGGATGTGAGACGAGTCATCATCAGATACTTGGAAGTGACCAATGATTTCCGGAAATCGGATCATCTGTTTGTCCTGTTTGCAGGTCCTCGTAAGGGTCTGCAGGCTGCTAAGCCTACAGTGGCAAGATGGGTCAAGGAAGCCATTGCAGCGGCTTATGTGGCCGCGGGGAAGGTGCCGCCTATCCAGCTGAAGGCTCACTCCACGAGAGCTCAGGCGGCCTCGATGGCAGAGGCCGGATCCGTCTCCTTGGAAGAGATATGCAAGGCGGCAACTTGGGCTTCGGCTCATACATTCTCCAAGCATTACCGTTTGACTGTGGCTGCACGGGCGGAGGCCCGGTTTGGAGCTTCAGTGTTGAGGTCAGGGATTTCAATGTCCCGCCCTGGGTGAGTACTGCTTCGGTACATCCCACCAGTCTATGGATTGATCAGCTTGATGATATGGAAGGTAAAATTATGTATAATCATACCTGATAATTTTCTTTCCATTAATCATAGCTGATCAATCCATAGCCCCTCCCAGATATCTGTACTGTTTTTATTCTGGTTGCATTTCAGGTTCAAGTTTAGTCTTCAGTTACTTCAGAAAGACTTCGTGTTCAAGTTTTTTCACTTGGATTCTTCAAGAGTTAAGACGAGTTTGTGTTACAGTGAGCTGCTGCATTCCTCTCCCCTCCGTTTTACGGGGCTGGATTGAGACTTAAAATTCTGCCGGCACTCCCTCCCGCTTCGTGCGGCTGTAGGGCAGCTTTGTACCCCTCCCGCTTCGGCGGTGTTAGGGTCAGTCAGCTCCTCCCGCGGTTGCGGTTGCAGGATAAGCCAGATCCCCCCGCATCGGCGGGTGTGGTGTCCCTCCCCCGCTCCGCGGGGATGAGCTGGACGGATTCCCCTCCCCCACTTGTGTGGGGATGAGCTGGGTTAATTCCCCTCCCCCGTTTCGGCGGTGGTGAGCTGGGCAGAGTGTCCCTTCGTGGGTGTAATTCTCTAAGTGCTGAGTCCTGCGGATGGAGCTTTGATATCGACATACTGAGGAGTTTCCGGCAGCACATGACCACATATAGGGAGGCAAAAGTTTGCTCTCTATCTCCACCTGCTGGTAGATGGACACAACCCACCAGTCTATGGATTGATCAGCTATGATTAATGGAAAGAAAATTATCAGGTATGATTATACATAATTTTACCATATATTATTGCGGTCTAGTTCCAGAGCAAAAGTAACCAGCAGCATGGTTCTTTCGGTTATAACCTCCATTGAACTCTCCAAGAAATCTGTTAGATTTAGGTCAGGTTGAGGAGAGTTAGGTAAAGTTCCTGTTCCAGTACCAGAAATATACTGCATTTTAGTAATGGGTGGAAAACCCTCAGAAGGGACACCCAGTATTTCCCTGACACATTTTTTCAACATTTCCAGTGCTGGGATCAAAGGAGATTTGGGGAAATTAAGAAAACGTAAGTTATTTCTCCTAATCTGATTCTCTAAATATTCCATTTTACGCTGATGGAGGTTATTACTTGTTATCAGCATTAGAGTTGAGGAATTCACTGCTTTTAAGTCTTTATCAAAAAGTTCCATTTTCGTTGTTTGCTCTACTATTTTAGTGGTAACCAAATTTTGAGCCTGCTTTAGTTCGGCCACATCTCCCCGTAAAATACCTGATATCTGTTGTAGGCTGGAATTCAGTCCTTGTGTTGCTTCCCAAAGTTTATCTAAAGTAACAGTCGTAGGTTTTATCATCACTCCACGATCCATGGTAGAATCACCAGTTTCCCTCTCAGACACCAAACCTGCCTGAGGCGCTATTCCCACCAGCGTCGAAAAGGCAGCGGGGCCTCCCCTTCTAACAGGAATTGCCTCTCCCCCCCAGCCCACCTATAGCCCCCCCCCCCCCCCCCCACCTTCGGGCCTATTTTACAATCCCTGGTGGTCCAGAGGTGTCCTTGCCCATTTTGGCTCTGCTCTGAAAATGTCTGCCATGACCTCTAGTGGCAATCTTGCAAGACTGCTGCAAGAGGTTACAGCAGCCATTTTGAGAGTACAGCTAACACGGGTAAGAGCGACTGGAGATCACTCCTGCCCTGAATATACCACTATCCTACCTATAATTGTAAGGTAGTTTGGGTGGGAAGGGCTACTCTTTGCATTCTTTTTTTAGTTTTTATTTTTAACATTTCAAATTATACAAAATAGTTTTTTTTTCTGGAAGATGGCTGTCTTTCAACCTGAAGGTCACAGGTTTGAGGCTGGTTTGTGCATCATATTAGAAACTGTGGCCCTCGGCTCCTTTTCATATGGGGCATGTTTTACTTCTCTCTCCTGTATTGCTTGCCTTGGGAAGCAGTTAATTTGGACAGCTAACACTACACTACAGTGCCAAAGGTTAGCTGTGTCCCACAGCAGCTCTGCTCTTCTAGTATTGTACTCTGACACTGGTCAAATTATTGCATACCAGCTCCAGCTTCCACTATATCAGCAGCACCTCTAACTAGCTGTATGTTGCAGTGTCTTTAAGGCTTTTATTGCACTTTTTCTTTGTATTGGACAGCTACCTATATTGCAAGACGTATGAGGAGAGACTTGCTGACCTGAACATGTATACCCTGGAGGAAAGGAGAAACAGGGGTGATATGATACAGACGTTCAAATATTTGAAAGGTATTAATCCGCAAACAAACCTTTTCAGGAGATGCGAAGGCGGTAGAACGAGAGGACATGAAATGAGATTGAAGGGGGGCAGACTCAAGAAAAATGTCAGGAAGTATTTTTTCACGGAGAGAGTAGTGGATGCTTGGAATGCCCTCCTGCGGGAGGTGGTGGAAATGAAAATGGTAATGGAATTCAAACATGCGTGGGATAAGCATAAAGGAATCCTGTGCAGAAGGAATGGATCCTCAGGAGCTTAGTCGAGATCGGGAGGTGGGGCTGGTGGTTGGGAGGCGGGGATAGTGCTGGGCAGACTTACACAGTCTGTGCCAGAGCCAGTGGTGGGAGGCGGGGATAGTGCTGGGCAGACTTATAAGGTCTGTGCCCTGAAGAGCACAGGTACAAATCAAAGTAGGGTATACACAAAAAGTAGCACATAAGAGTTGTCTTGTTGGGCAGACTGGATGGACCGTACAGGTCTTTTTCTGCCGTCATCTACTATGTTACTCATTTTAGCATTCTTCCTTGCACTTCTCCTGCACTTCTCCTCTAGGAATTGAACACAATACTCATCGCTTATGTTCTTATGTTATATTCTTATGAATCTGTCTGAGGGTGTCTTCAGAATCTTGCTTGCTTCTGGAAAAGACTCCACTAAGAGATGTTTGTGTTTTGTGGAGGAGGTTTGCCATCTGGCGTGAGAACAAGGCCCTGCCTAGATCCTCTTACTTGTCGTACAGAAAAACTGCTTGATTGCCTCCTGCATGTCTCTGAATCTGGTTTGCAAACGAACACTGTAAGGGTTCATCTCAGTGGAATTAGTGCTTACCATCTCTGTGTAGGAAGTAAGCCCATCTCGGTACAGTCTATACTTTGGTTTATGAGAGTTTTGCTGTTTACAGAACGCCCCCCCCACTAGGCAAATTTCCCACTGTGTCATGGGATCTCAACATTGTTCTCACCCCACTTGACTCCTGTCATCTGAAGTATGTGACCTGGAAAGTTGTGTTTTTGGTGGTGGTCACTTCAACTCACAGTCAGTGAACTTCAGGCCCTAGTAGCTGTTCCAGTGAACAAAAAGTTTAATCAGAACAGAGTAGTTCTTTGCACACACCCTAAGTTCCTTCCTAAGGCGGTGTCAGAGTTCCGTCCTAACCAGTCAATGCTTCTGCCTACATTTTTACCCAAACCACATGCCCATCCTGGCAAAAGTGTGCTGCATACCTTAGACTGCAAGTGAGCCTTAGCCTTCTACCTGAAGCAGACTGAAGCCCATAGATAGTCCACCCAGCTATTTGTTTCTTCTGACCCAAACAGTATCCATCTGCAAACACACAATCTCCAGTTGGCTAGCAGATTACATCTCCTTCACCTTTGCCCAGGCTAGGCTGACTCTTGAAGGTTATGTCAAGGCTCATGATGTCAGAACCATGGCCATGTTGGTAGTCCACTTGAGATCAGCCTCCATTGAGGAGATTTGCAAAGCTGCAATATGGTGTTTAGTCCACACATTCACATCTCACTACTGACTTGAGCGGGATAGCCGATGTGACAGCCGGTTCGGTCAGACAGGCCTGCAGAATATATTTGGTGTCCAAAATCCAACTCTACTCTCCTAGATCCAGGTTGCACCTTCACAGCTAGTATGTATATAGTTTCAGATTTAATTGATTTGGAGGCGCCAATGTTACAAGCCCTTATTGTCCTAGTGTTGTTATTTTCAGAGAGCCTGGTAGCTGGGGATTCCCACATGTGAGAATAGAACTGGGCCTGCTTGTCCTCAGAGAAAGTGAAGTTACTTACCTGTAGCAGATGTTCTCTGAGGACAGCAGACCAGGTTTTCTCACATACCCTCCCACATCCCTTAAGAGTTGCATTCCTTTAGCTATATCACCTGACTGAGGGACCCACTCTTGCACAGTGGATGGGAAGGCACCCATGCTTGCATGGTGGAGTGCTACTAGTATTTTTTTGAAACATCTATATGCTAGTCAACATCCGCACCAGGCTTCGGCAGATGACATCGCCCACACGTGAGAATACCTGGGCTGCTGTCCTGGGAGAATAGCTGCTATAGATGAGTAACTTTGCTTTCTTGACTGAGAAAGAAAAGTTTTTTCTAAAATCCCAAACTCACATGTTATATGGATTTTTATTTCTTTTGCTTTGCATTCTAGTAATGAAGATGTACAAAATAAAGACTGCATTGACAAGGAACTTGAGGTACAGTAGATTGGAGTGGAGGAGTAGGCTAATGGTTAGTGTATTGGGCTGAAATCCAGGGGAGCCAGATTGAATTCTGACTGCAGCTCCTTGTGACACTGGGCAAATCTCTTAACCTTCCATTGCCTCAGGTACAAAAAACTTAGAAGGTCTTTTACTAAAGCTTAGCTTGAGTTATCTGCAGCAGGGCCCATTTTATTCCTATGGGCCCAGCTATAGATAACTTGAGCTAGGCTTTAGTAAAAGACCTCCTTAGATTGTGAGCCCAGTAGGAACAGAGAAAGAACCTGTATTAAATATATAAACCACTTTGTACCACAGAGTCAGTATATCAAATGTGTGACCCGAATCAATGCATATCTCTATACTCACTGTAATATTTACAGATGGAGAAATTGTACTATGATAATTTTCTTTCCTTTTGCTTTACCAAAGCAGTCCTGAACATGTGAGTTATGTCCGTGGACCAGCTGATGAAGACAGAGAAAGTAGTTCTGTGTGATTCTCCCTTTAAGGGTGCTGTTCAGTCATAGAATGCTCAGTATTTTGAATGTCCAAGCAATGGAGCTCATGTTCACACTTCAGGTCAAATGTCATACCCATCCATTTTCCATATCAGCAAGGTACTATGTACTCTACTGACACACAGTTCTCCAACAGATGAAATAAGGTAATGGAATTTGAACATAGAAACACATGTAACTGTGAAATGATAAGAAAGAACAGAACAACTCAGAATGGAAGCAATTTCAGTATTATTAAAGTAGCAAGGTGTAGGCGCAATACAGTTATACTGTTTTGGGGGTATTATTGGGGTACCTGACAGTGTAAATTCTGAAAGATATGGGTCCCAAACAAGACTAACATTGGTGAGGGAAGTGTCAGATATAAATGTATTCCCCTTATTCTTAGATCCAAGCCCACTGTGCCAAAATAATAGAGCTAACTCCACACCCAATTATGATAAAAACAGAGCAATTATTTTGTTTAAAATGGCAGCAAACATGGTATAACAAAGATGGAAATGAAGACAAAGCCTATGTTTATTTCTGTAGTGAGATAAATGCACATAAATCCATAACTAGACTCTGACATACAGAGTCACTCTGACCCACAGAGCACTACTAAGGTGCAAACCTGATGAGGTCCTTCAAATGTCAGCGTGTCCCTCAATGTCTGTCTGGTCCAATACAGATCTTGCCCCTTGGATGGGATGTTGACACAGCAGCCCTATCTCTGATAAATGCCCCTTTTTATAGGGAAATCAGAAGCTGTAGCTGTACTGCTGATGTACGTGGAGGTGTATTTTTAAAGCACTTAGACTTACAAAGTTCCATAGTAACCTATGGAACTTTGTAAGTCTAAGTGCTTTGAAAATGAGCCTCTTTCTGTTCTTGGCTGACCCAGCCATGATGTCAGTTCTGAAAGCAGCCTGATTAATAATGCCATGTATTAAACGTAATATAAAACGGAACAACAAGCATGCATTGAAATGTCTATACGCAAATGCCAGGAGCCTGAGACATAAGATGGGAGAGCTGGAGTACATTGCACACAATGAAAAACTGGATATTATTGGCATCTCTGAGACTTGGTGGAAGGAAGATAACCAATGGGACACAGTCATACCGGGCTACAAATTATATCGTAGCGATAGGGTGGATAGGATAGGGGGAGGGGTAGCACTGCATGTAAATGAGAACCTTGACTCGGATAGGCTGCAAATATTGCAGGAGACAAAACCCCTATTGGAATCTTTGTGGATTGAAATTCCACGTGAAAAGGGGAAAAGGACAGTGATAGGAGTGTACTACCGTCCACCTGGCCAGGATGAGCGGACAGACGCAGCAATGTCAAAGGAAATTAGGGAAGCAAATAAATTGGGCAATGTAATATTAATGGGTGATTTCAATTATCCACATATAGACTGGGTTAATGTAACATCGGTACACTCTAGGGAGCTGAAATTTCTTGATGAAATCAAGGACGGCTTCATGGAACAGCTGGTTCAGGAGCCCACAAGAGAAGGAAAAATACTAGACTTAGTCATTACTGGAGCTCATGATCTGGTGCGGGGGGTAACGGTGCGAGGGCCGCTTGATAACAGTGATCATAATATGATTAGTTTTGATATTGGCATTGAAGTAAGTGAACTTAGGAAATCAAATATACTAACGTTTAACTTTAGAAAAGGTGATTACGACAAAATGAGAAAAACGGTGAAAAAAAGACTGAACGGTGCAGCTCGCAGGGTAAAAAACTTGCATCAGGCGTGGATGCTGTTTAAAAACACCATCCTGGAGGTACAGGACAAATATATTCCACGTATTAGAAAAAGGGGAAAAAAAGACCAAACGTCAGCCGGCATGGCTAAACAGTATGGTAAAGGAAGTCATTAGAACCAAAAAACAATCATTCAGAAAGTGGAGAAGAGAACCGACTGACGGTAACAAGATAAAAACATAAGGAATGCCAAGCCAAATGCAAAGCGGAGATAAGGAGGGCAAAAAAGGACTTTGAGAAAAAGTTAGCGTTAGAAGCGAAAATACATAGTAAAAATTTTTTTAGATACATTAAAAGCAGGAAGCCGGCTAAAGAATTGGTTGGGCCGCTGGATGAAAATAGTATTAAAGGGGTGATCAGGGAAGACCGAGCCATAGCAGAGAAATTAAATGAATTCTTTGCTTTGGTCTTCACCGAGGAGGATTTGGGAGGGACACCGGTGCCGGAAAACATATTTGAAGCGGGTGAGTCGGAGATCTCTGTGGACTTGGAGGATGTGGTGGTGGGTCAGTTCTGCAAACTGAAGAGTAGTAAATCGCCAGGACCTGATGGTATTCGTCCCAGAGTATTAATAGAACTGAAAAATGAACTTGTAGAGCTACTGTTATTAATATGCAATCTATCCCTAAAATTGAGTGTGGTACCGGAAGGCTGGAGGGTAGCCAATGTTAAGCCGATTTTTTAAAAGGGTTCCAGAGGAGATCCAGGAAATTATAGACCGGTGAGTCTGACGTCGGTACCAGGTAAAATGGTAGAGGCTATTATCAAGAATAAAATTACAGAGCACTTACAAAAACATGGGCTGATGAGACAAAGTCAGCACGGATTTAGTGAAGGGAAGTCTTGCCTCACCAATCTTCTGCATTTTTTTGAGGGGGTGAACAAACATGTGGACAGTGGGGAGCCGGTGGATATTGTGTATCTGGATTTTCAAAAGGCGTTTGACAAAGTGCCTCATGAAAGACTCCTGAGGAAACTGGAGAGTCATGGGATTGGAGGTAGGGTATTACTATGGATTAAGAGCTAGTTGAAAGATAGGAAGCAAAGAGTAGGGTTGAATGGTCAGTATTCTCAGTGGAGAAGTGGAGAAGGGTAGTTAGTGGAGTCCCGCAGGGGTCTGTGTTGGGACCACTGCTTTTTAACATATTTATAAATGACCTAGAGGTGGGAGTAACTAGTGAGGTAATTAAATTCGCAGATGACACAAAATTATTCAGGGTTGTCAAGTCGCAGGAGGAGTGTGAAAGATTACAGGAGGACCTCGTGAGACTGGGGGATTGGGCCTCCAAGTGGCAGATGAAGTTTAATGTTAACAAGTGCAAAGTGATGCATGTGGGTAAGAGGAACCCGAATTACAGCTATGTCATGCAAGGTTCCGCGTTAGGAGTTATGGACCTAGAAAGGGATCTGGGAGTCATCGTTGATAGGACGTTAAAAACGTCTGCCCAGTGTGCTGCCGTAGCTAAGAAAGCACACAGAATGTTGAGTATTATTAGGAAACACGAGGATGTTATAATGCCGTTGTATTGCTCCATGGTGCGACCACACCTTGAGTATTGTGTCCAATTCTGGTCGCCGCATCTCAAAAAAGATATAAAGGAATTAGAAAAGGTGCAGAGAAAGGTGATGAAAATGATAAAGGGAATGGAACAACTTCCCTATGAGGAAAGGCTGAGAAGGCTAGGGCTCTTCAGCTTGGAGAAAAGGCAGCTGAGGGAAGATATGATAGAAGTCTCCAAGATAATGAGCGGAGTAGAGCGGACAGATGTGAAGCGTTTGTTTACACTTTCAAACAACAACAAAACCAGGGGACACAAGATGAAGCTAGAATATGGTAGATTTAAAACAAATAGGAGAAAGTTTTTCTTTACTCAGCGTGTAGTTAGACTCTGGAACTCGTTGCTGGAGAATGTAGTGACAGCAGCTGGCCTTACGGAATTTAAAGGGGGTTTGGACAGATTCCTGAGGGAAAAGTCCATTGAACATTATTAAATTTTTTTTTTTTGGGGGGGGGGGAGGTTGCCGGGTTCTTGAAGTCTGGATTGGCCGCTGTCGGAGACAGGATGCTGGGCTTCATGGACCCTTGGTCTTTTCCCAGTATGGCGGTGCTTATGTACTTATGTACTTATGATTGTCCTAGAACATTGGGAACCGTACAGTAAACAAGAGTAGTTGTGCCTTTACCAGACTGGGTGTTTCCGCATTGTTCTAGAGATGAGTTTCCATGTTGTAATTAGGTTGTTAATGTTGGATCGTGCCATATATTTATGAAACCATATATTTGGCCGTATAGGTACATGCAGGTCTGTACATAGTACTTCATAGTGCTTGTTTTGCCCCTAGAAAGGGTTTCTGGACTGATCTTGTAAGACTAAAAGAAAGACAATTATTAGGCAAGATATAATTTCTCCTTGTGTCCATACCAGACCAGTCCAGAACATGTGGGATGCAGCAATGAAGTTTCCAAATAGGGTGGAACTACCAGCTCAGGGACAAATAAAGCCCATACTTAAGATGTAAGAAGGCTGTAGTTATTATAATAAACCAACTAAATTGCTATTGCTAAAGAAGAACCCAGAACATAGACTGGAGATAAAAATGGAGAGTGTCTTTACAACATGTCTCTGAGAACCAATAGATTGGTAGGAGAAAGAATATTAGCAGGTAGGATCTTCTTCGATACATAGAAAAAGATCTTCAATCACAACAGAAAGGAGAAGAAGGCAAGTTCTCTGAGAACAATCAGTACATTATCTTCTCACAGATGGGTTACGTCATGCAATGGAGCCCTGTTGTGGACGCTACCCAGTGTTCAAGAACTTTCTCAAAAACCTTTGGCAGCGCTGAACTATGCATGTGCAGATGCCTTCCACCCGATGTTAGTGTGTGGGACCCATAGAGGGGCATAATCGAACAGAAACGCCTATCTCCATGGGCGTTTATCTCCGAGAACGGGTCCGTGAAGGGGCGGGGCGGATCGTATTTTTTAAAAGAAAAAGACGCCCATGTTTTATTCGTCAAGGTGTGAGCTGGGCGTTTTTGCTTTTCAGCGATAATGGAAAATGAAATCGCCCAGCTCAAAAACGAATAAATCCAAGACATTTATTTGTGGGAGGGGCCAGGATTCATAGTGCACTGGTCCCCCTCACATGCCAGGACACCAACCGGGCACCCTAGGGGGCACTTTTACAAAACCAAAAAAACAGGTAAAAGAGCTCCCAGGTGCATAGCACCCTTCCCTTGGGTGTTGAGCCCCCCAAATCCCCCTCAAAACCCACTGCCCACAAGTCTACACCATTACTATAGCCCTAAGAGGTGAAGGGTGGCACCTACATGTGGGTACAGTGGGTTTGGGGGGGTTGGACGACTAGTAGCATTAAGCAGCACAATTGTAACAGGTAGGGGGGGGGGATGGGCCTGGGTCCACCTGCCTGACGTCCACTGCACCCCCTAACAACTGCTCCAGGGACCTGCATACTGCTGCTTGGGAGGAGGGTATGACATTTGAGGGTGAAAGTAAAAAGTTGTGAAACATCATTTGTTGTGGTGGGAGGGGGTTAGTGACCACTGGGGGAGTCAGGGGAGGTCATCCCCGACTCCCTCTGGGGGTCATCTGGTCATTTAGGGCACTTTTGGGGGCCTTATTCGTGAAAAAACAGGGTCCAGGAAAAGTGTCCTAAATTCTAGCTCAAAACTGTTCCATTATCGGCGAAGGGCGCCCATCTCTGTTCGCCCGATAACCACGCCCCAGTTCCGCCTTCACCACGCCTCCGACACGCCCCCGTCAACTTTGTCCGCACCCGCGACGGAGTGCAGTTGAAAGCGTCCAAAGTTTGGCTTTCGATTATACCGCTTTATTTGTTTTTGTGAGAAGAACGCCCATCTCCCGATTTAGGTCGGAACTTGGGCGTTATTCTCGTTCGATTATAAGCTGGATAGTCTTTGTTTTTCTATGGAGCAGAGCAGCTGTCTTCAGTGCATCTCTTATTTAGAGTTTTGGTGCCTTTCCAAGCTATACGCGGGATCTTTGTTCATTTGTTTCTTCAGTTTACTTCTCTTTTATTTTTCTTAGTATTTTTCAGCCTGAGTTTCCTTTCATTTTTGGGCTGCTCCTCTCAGTCCTTTTAGACCTGAGCACCCGATTGGATTTCCCTTTATTTAAAAAATAAATGGCGCCCTTTGACCTCACTGGCTATTTTTTCCCCAATATCACTTAAAACTCCCAGTGGTTTTAAAAAGTGTACTAGGTGCGTCACATACCTATTTGAACCTCCACTATCCAAGTTGCATTGGACTCAGATACAAATCAACATATGCATCGCATTTTCTTACTTAAGTACACAAATGTGGAATGCACTTACCAAAGAGTGTGAAAACGATTCATGACCATCAAAACTTCAGGCGATCATTAAAGACCTATCTGTTTTACAAGGCCTATCCTACTGGCCCTACTTAATTGCCTCAACTCTGCAATGCATCAATACCTTACATCGCATTCGACATTATATATTCCTTTATTTCCTTGTCCCTTTTTGTACCTGTTTACGCTAACCTTACCTGACCCTTATTTTAAACTGTGTTTGTTTAACATCTACCGGACTTGGCGATCGCCTTTACGGTATAATGTAAGCCACATTGAGCCTGCTAATGGGTGGGAAAATGTGGGATGCAAATGCTACAAATAAATACATTTCTGTGACTGATACACGCAATTGGTGCTTGCTATGCCTAGGACCTGATCACAAAACGTCTAATTGTCATCTCTATTCTAAATGTAGAAGAAGACTCAAAAAGGTTGCAAGGCATAACATGAAAAGCTTTTGGCATTTTAAAATCCGGTCCATAGACTTCACCATCGGAGGCATTAGTCCCTATGTCTGGCAGGATCGCACTGGACACTGGGGGTGCACTGGCATCGAAGAGGACATCTCCTGCCTTGATACTGGGTACCGGCAGGGCCTCGTCAGACCGACTTGCATTGGACCTGACATCGGTCTGCTTGAAGTATTGTGCCCGGAGTTCCGGGTCATCGGCACAACCAGTACCCAAGAAGTGTCAGCACTGATTGGATGGCTCCCCGTCCACAGAGTTGCTGCTGATGCACCAGTCTCCTAGTTGCTGGGACCAGCCTTCTGATCAGGCTCTGACATCTTCACAGGCTGTCACCAACCCCACACTGGCCCTGCCTTTATCGATCCCTGCCCCCAAAAAACGGCTCTGGGCCATGCTGCAGGAGGAGTTGGAGTGGGTCTTGGCTTGACGCAGCCATGCCAACCATGGCTCCGCCCCAACCAGTCCTTGAGACCCATGCCTTATCTGTCACCCATTTGCCAACACTGGTTCCTTGACTAATCTGATTAACTTCTTTGACTGGGTGACCAAACAGTTGTATTTAGGGGGAGCGCTAGATGTGGTGTACTTAGATTTCAGAAAGCGTTTGACACAGTTAAATAAACTGAGTGCGCTTAGTCTAGACTGAAAAGTGACTAACTGATTAAGTGGAAGAAGACAGAAGGTGGTGGTAAATAGAGTTTACTCAGAGGAAAAGGATGTTACCAGTGGTATACTGCAAGGATCGGTCCTTGGCCTGGCTCTTTTTAACCTCTTTGTGAGTTATATTGCGGAAGGGTAAGATTTGTCTCTTTGCAGATGATACAAGACTCTATAATAGGGTCTTGATGGTGTGGCTGGCATGAGGAAGGATTTACTTAAGGTAGAAGAACGGTCCAGAAGTTGACAACTAAGATTTAATGCTAAAAAATGTAGGACCATTCACTTGGGCTACTGAAACTCAAGGAAGCGATACCATGTAGGAGGAGAAGTACTTCTGTTCTCGAAAGAACAGCAAGACTTGGGGGTAATTGTTTCTGACTATCTTAAGGGTGCCAAATTGGTAGAAAGGGCAATGGCCAAAGTCAGAAGGATGTTTGGGTGCGTAGGAAGAGGAATGGCCAGCAGGAAAAAGGAGGTGATAGTGCCTCTGTATAAGTCTCTGGTGAGGCCCCATTAGAGTACTGTGTGCAGTTCTGGAGACTACACCTTCAAAAATATATAACCAGGATGGAGTTGGTCCAGAGGACGGCTACTAAAATGGTCAGTGGTCTTCATCATAAAGCATATAGAGACAGACTCATAGACCTCAATATGTATACTTTGAAAGAAAGACAAGAGAGAGGAGATATAATTGAGACATTTAAATATCTCCATGGCAAGATGCACAGTAGGCAGGTCTCTTTCAACTGAAAGGAAGCTCTTCAACAAGAGGGCATAAGATGAAAGGGGATAGGCTGTAGAGATATATTAGAAGGATAAACACCTAATATATATATCTACTATAATAAAACTCACCCTCAACGTTCTGAGGACACTGACGTCAGTGAAGCCAAGCCACTGACTTCAGTTCCTTCAGGTTCGAAGGTTCGTGGTGATGAAGCCACCGGGCCCCGCCCTTGCGTCAAACGTCATGACATCGAGGGCGGAGCAAACATTGAGGGTGAGTTTTATTACTGTACCTGTGCTCTGCCCTCGCGTCAAAACGCGATGACGTCGAGGGCGACCCAGGAAAATCGCCACCCACACAGAGCTACGACAACGCTAACAACAGTGGCAGCGCATGAACCAGCTACAACGGCGACGAGCCACGGGGCGGCCCAGGAAAATCGCCACTGTTCTCTGTATGTGAGTCACCCCCCCCCCCCCCCCCCCCAAAAAAAAGCTAGCGCCCGTTTCATTGCTTTGAGAAACGGGCCTTCTTTCCTTTTATATATATATATATATATATATATATATATATATATAGGTACTTTTTATATCAGATAATCACCACAAAGCAATTATTCTGAACTCGTTTGCACAGGGATGACCATACCTAATTGGCCCTATGGCTAGCTAGCTGTACCAATGAAAGGAACAATGCCACAGATGGAATATATATTATTTATTATGAATAGAAAAATAAGTTATATATATATGGCAACCAAATAGACTGTCTAAATGAGTGATCACACACTAATCACAAAACTGATATCCTACTGATTATGAAACTATACACACCACTAATCTGACTTGTGCAAAACACTTAGCTAATAATTCACTGACCATCAATCCTGACAAAACCAATCTGTCACAGATAAAACCGTGGACTAACTAAACCCAGAACTATAGGTAGTATATCCTGTTATCTCACCTAGCCGGTTTCGTGGCAGACTTCCAAGCGTGAAGAATCGGATTCCTCCATGGAGACTCAAGCTGAAGCCTCAGCCACTCTCAGTTCAGGAATAAAGTTCAAGGTCTGTATTCTGGATACAGATGGCACAGTCTTTCGAGGAGTCCTTGTATTGTAGCTGAACTAACCTTGTGTTACAAGGTATGCAGTTCACTGGGGTTGGAAATCAGTCTCTTGCTGTCTCAGAGCCTTCTATCCTCCAGCAAGTCTTCTGGTCTTCTTCCATCTGTTCTGCTTCGTCAGTCCAACATTGGCATCCATCTGTCAGATGATACCTGTGGACCAATCACAGACAGTGTAATAATGTCCAGCCAGATTCATGGTTATGAAGAGAGGCCTTTGTTAAAGCAAAGAAACTGTTATCAGATGGCATGCAAACCTCCCTGACAGATCCTATACTCCTGGAGCCATCTGTCTCTCTCTTCCATTCTTCCCAGGAGATAACTGGGCTAGTTTGCAACAAGCAATACTGTGCCCTTGGATGAAGTCATCTTGGCATGCCCATAAGTAATTTTCCTTTGTAGAAAAGCTGGTTTCAGATGGTTTCAGATGCATTCAGACCACAGGCTGTAGTATCCATATTGTTATAAGAGAATGGTTCATGCTTGTATAGGCTGCAGACCAGCAAAGGTGAGATCGCACGTAAAGACTCTTACAAGGCTCAAAAGTAATCTAAGGAAATGCTTCTTTACGGAAAGGGTGGTAGATGCGTGGAAAGATCTCCCGGTGGAGGTGGTGGAGATGACTATATCTGAATTCAAGAAAGCATGAAACAGGCATGTGGGATCTCTTAGGAGGAGGAAGAGTTAGCAGATGTGCAGACTAGATAGGCCAAATCACTTTTTATCTGCTGTCATTTTCTATGTTTCTATGAAGGGAAGGGATTCTATTCCAAGTACTTCCTCATACCCAAGAAGATGGGGTGATTTTGTCCCATTCTAGACCTAAGGGCCCTCAACAAATATCTGGTCAAATGGACAGCTGCTACCCAAGCAAATGATTGGTTTAGTTATGCTCTCTGGACATAAAGGATGCCTACACCCACATACAAATACATCCATGTCACAGGAAGTATCTAATATTTCTAGTGGGGAAAAGACACTACCTGTATCCCATACTCCCCTTCGGCCTAATGTCTGCACCTTGAGTCTTTACAAAATGCCTCACTCTAGTTGCATTGTATGTATGTAAACAGAGAGTACACATATTTTCCTACTTAGATGATTGGCTAGTCAAGAGCACATCCAGAGATGGAGCTCAGGAATCAATATTGAGAACCATTCAGGTTTTGGCACTTCTAGGGTTCATTAAAACTACTCAAAGTCCCACCTCCTTCTAGTTCAGCAGTTGGCGTTTATTGGAGCCCTTCTAGACACTGTTTGTGGGTCTTCCTTCCAGACGTCAGGGCAGAGGCATTGATAGCTATCACCTTACTGGTCCATCTCAGCCAGCAGGTCCCAGCTCAGCAGATGTTGAGGTTGTTGGACCACATGGAGGCATATTTTCAAAGCACTTTGGGAGGCTAAGTTCCATAGGTTTCTATGGAACTTTGGGAGGCTAAGTGCTTTGAAAATGAGCCTGATGGCCTCCACTGTATGTGTCACAACCTGACTCATCTCCATTTAAGAGAGGGTCAGTGGACCCTAGCTTCTCAGTGGTGTCAAGCCTCAGGGAACCTTGTGGATGTCATCTCTGTCACTTCCTTTCTACAAGAGTCTTTCATGGAGTGAGTGATTCAGTCTAATTTGATCATGGGACTCCCATTCCATATTCCTCTTCCATAGAAGATCTTGATGACAGATGCATCCAACCTGGGCTGGGGAGCTCAGGTGAATGAGCTTCATGCTCAGGATAACTGGTCCATTTAGGAGGTTCAATATCACATTAGTGTCCTAGAGTTAAGAACCACTTAGAATGCTCCAAAGGCTTTCAGAGGTTGGCTCTAGAACAAAGTTATTCTCATCCAAATGGATAGCCTGGCTGCAATGTACTTTGTGAACAAACATGGAGGCACAGTCTCGTACCTCTTGTGTCAGGAGACAGTAAGTATCTGGCATTGGGCCTCCAGATATGGCATGGAGCTCAGGACCACATATTTGGTTGGCAAAGATAACAGCCTGAGAGAGTGATGCAACCGCATCAGTGGTCTCTGAACATGAGTGTAGCCTGACATATCATCTGAGAGTTGGGCACTCCCTCAGTGGATTTGTTTGCCACATACTTCAAGAACAGATTCTCTCAGTTCTGTTCTAGACTGAGATCACATGACAGACTAACATCAGATGCCCTCCTCCTTCATTGGCGGGGGGGGGGGGGAGCTCTTCTGTATGCATATCCTCCAATAGCTTTGTGGGGAAGACTTTGCTAAAGCTCAAGCAGGATCGAGGTGTCATGATACTCATTGAACCATTAGCTAAGACAGATCTGGTTCCCTCTATTTCTGGAGTTATCATCATAAGACCCATGGACACCAGAGTGCGTTCCAACCCTCATCACACAGAATGAGGGTTTTCTCTTACACCCTAGCCGCCAATCCCTAGTCCTCAAGGCTTGGATGCCAAGAGCATAGAGTTTGCATCTCTCCAACTGCATGAAGGTGTCTCCTGGATCCTGCATGCTTCCAGAAAAAAATTCCACTAAGAGGTCATTCAATTTCAAATGGAAGAGGTTTGCTGTCTAGTGTGAGGGTGAGGACTTAGAGCCATTTGCTTGCCCTACTCAAAAACGGCTCGAATACTTTCTGAAGCTTTCTAAATCTGGCGTCAAGACCAACTGTCTAAGAATTCACTTCATTGCAATTGGCACTTAGCATCACCGTGTAGAAGGTAAGCCCATTTCTGTTCAATTGTTGAGAGATTTGCTGTTGACCAAGCCCACTATCAAACCTCTCACGGTGTCAAGGGACCTCAATGTTGTCCTCACCCAGCTGATGAAAGCTCCTTTTGAGCTGCTAGACACCTGCCACCTGAAGTTCTTGACATGGAAAGTCCTTTTTATGGTGACAGTCACAGAGTTAGTGAGCTTCAGGACCAAGTAGCTGATCCAGCTGACACAAAGTTTCATCTTAACAGAGTTGTTCTCTGCACCATCCTAAGCTCCTTCCAAATGTGGTATCAAAATTCCACTTTAACCAATCAGTTGTTCTTCCAACATTTTTTTCCAAAATCCCATACCCATTCTTGGCAAAAGCGCACTACACCCCTTGGACTGCAAGAGTTAGCCTTCTGTCTGGAGTGTACTAAAGCCCATAGATAGTCCAACCAGCTTTTTTTTTAATTTTTACCCAAACAGGATGGGGGCAGTCATCAGTAAGTGCACTTTATCCAATTGGCTGGCAGATTGATCTCCTTTACTTATACCAGGCTAGGCTGACACTAGAGGGTCATGTCATGGCTCACAATGTCAAAGTCATGGTTGTGTCGGTAGCTCACTTGAGGTCAGCATCCATTCAGGAGATTTGCAAGACTGCAACATGGTCTTCAGGTCACACATTCACATCTTATTACTGCTTTGAGCAAGATTCCCGATGTGACAGTTGGTTTGGTCAGACAATTCTGCAAAATTTGTTTGGAATCTAGAATACAACTCCACCCTCCCATGCCCATTTTTATTCTGTTCCAGGCTGCACCCTCACAACAGCATTGTATATAAGTTCTAGATTAATTGATGCACAGTTGGCTTTGCCTGTTGGTAAGTCTCCTCTGGATGTTGTTTTTGTTGAGCCTGGTAGTTAGGGATTCCCATCTGTGAGAAGAAAATGTCCTTGTCCTTGGAGTAAGTGAGGTTGCTGACCTATAGCAGGTGTTCTCCGAAGGCAGCAGGACATATATTCCCACATACCCTCCGACCTCCCCAAGGAGTTGAATTCCTTGAGCGTTTTTTAACCATACTGCTGGTCCCACGCACTAATGGGTGGGAAGGCACCCATGCATGCGCATTGCAGCACTGCCAAAGGCTTTGAGAAAGTTCTTGAATGCTGAGTAGTGTCCTCGCTGGGTCTCCATTTGATGATGTTGCCCATCTGTGAGGAGTAGAGAAGTAGCCTAGTGGTTGGTACAGCGGATGTTGATCCTGAGGAACTGAGTTCAATTTCCACGGCAGCTCCTTGTGAGTCTGGGCAAGTCACTTAACCCTACGTTGCCCCAGGTACAAATAAGTACCTGTATATACTATGAAAACTGCTTTGAATGTAGTTGCAAAAACCACAGAAAGGCAGTATATCAAGTCCCATTCCCAATATATGTCCTATTGTGGATTAAAAACTGGTTGAAAGAAAACAGAGAGTAGGTTGAATGGTCAGTATTCTCAATGGATAAGGGTAGATAGTGAGGTTCCCCAGAGGTCTGTGCTGGGACTGCTACACACCCTTTTCTTTATCCCCTCTTTCTCAGCATATTCTCCTCTACCTTCCCAAGGCTCTCTTCCCTCCTTTTCAGTCTGATCCCTCTTATTCTCTTTTCCCAGATCAGTGTCAGAACACTGCTCCTCACCTTCCCAGCAATCTTTTCTCCTCAGCCTGACCCCAACACTCTCTTATCCCCTCATTTTCAACCTGATCTCTGCAGACTCCCCCCCCCCCCAACTTCCCAGCACTCTCTCCCTCCTCTTCAGCCTGTATCCAGCATTCTCCGAGGACAAGCAGGCTGCTTCTTCTCACGACTGGGTTGACGTCCACGGCAGCCCCCACCAACCGGAACAAAACTTTGCGGGCGGTCCCGCATGCAGGGCACGCCCACCGCGCATGCGCGGCCGTCTTCCCGCCTGTGCGCGACCGTTGCCGCTCAGTCTTTTCTTTTCCGCGCTGGAGAGAGCCGTGTTCATCTCTCTCTCTGTCAGCCCAGGAAACCGGATCGCGCTTTTGCCGCGAGTTTTCTTCTTCGTTGTTTTTCCTCGTTGTTTCTCTGTTTTATTTTGTTAAAAAAATAAAAAAACGAGAAAACTTTGTTTCCCTCGTACTTTTAGCGGGGGCGTCTCGTTGCGGCCTTGTGGCCGCGCGGTTGATTTATTTTTCGAGGTGTGATTTTACCGCCACCATCGACGACTTTGACTTCGCCGACGCGATTTTTCCGTCGATGTCCTCGAAGGTCCCGAGTGGATTTAAGAAGTGTGGTCGGTGCGGCCGGCATATCTCGCAGACCGACACTCACGCTTGGTGCCTCCAGTGCCTCGGGCCGGAGCACGATACCAAGACGTGCACCTTGTGTCTCGGTTTACGGAAACGGACATAGGTGGCGAGGCAAGTTCTGCGGGACCGTCTTTTTGGAACTTGTGCCGGCCCCTCGACGTCGACTTCGACGGCATCGGTGTCGACGGCCGGATCTTCGGTACCGGTACCGATGTCCACGAAATCGGCACCGACGGCACCGACCCCAAGGAGCACAGGTCCCGTTGGCCCGCCGGTCTTCCGGAGATGGCAGGGGTGAGCGGCCGCGTGGGCAATCGGCCCCGGTCACTCCCTCTACCCAGGGCCCTCGGGACTGAACCCTGTCGGACCCGATCCCTCGAGGCCGAGAGGGATCTACCTCCTCCTCTTTGGTACCGCCGAGCGCCGATGACGGGCACCAAAAAAAGACAAAGAAGCACCATCATCGGTCGCCCACGGCGCATGTGGCTACCGGCTCCAGAGATGATTCGATGCCGAGGAAGCGGCAGCGCCGGGAGGAGCGTTCCCCCTCGGTGGTAGAGGTATCGTTACGTCAGGGCACCAGCACTTCGGTGCCGTCTCCTGGACCCGAACAGCTTCTGGCACCGACACCTCTACCGGCCCCCTCGCCTTTCCCGACAGTGGGCCTCGACGAGTGCCTCCGAGCCATCCTTCCGGGGATCCTGGAAGGGCTGATGCGCCAGACTGTGCCGGCACCCTCGGCGCCGTTGATGGAGGCGCCGGCGTGCTCTAGCCCGGTGCCGAGGCCTTCGACACCGACGCCGCTTGCGGTGCTGGTCTCGACCGCCACGCAGGTGGAGTCCCCATCGACGACGATGGAGGGAGCTTCATCCTCGCCGGCGCGGGAGTCCACCGCTCCACGACGCCACCGAGGACTCGGTGCCTCAAAGTCGAGCCGGGCCCGGTTGAGGTCTGAGCTACAGGAGCTCATGTCCGACACCGAGGAAGAGGCCTCGTGGGGGGAGGAGGAGGACCCCAGATATTTCTCCTCAGAGGAGTCTGTGGGCCTTCCCTCCGACCCCATTCCTTCACCAGAGAGGAAGCTCTCACCACCTGAGAGCCTCTCCTTTGCCTCCTTCGTCAGGGACATGTCTATTTGCATTCCCTTCCCCGTGGTCTCTGTGGATGAGCCGAGGGCCAAAATGCTCGAGGTCCTCGACTATCCATCACCACCTAGAGAGTCCTCCACGGTACCGTTGCACAATGTCCTTAAAGAGACACTACTTCGGAACTGGTTGAGACCTTTATCTAATCCCACCATCCCCAAGAAAGCGGAGTCCCAATAGAGGATCCACTCAGACCCAGAGTTAATGCGGCCTCAATTGCCTCATGACTCGGCGGTCGTGGACTCTGCTCTCAAGAGGGCACGGAGTTCGAGGGATACCGCCTCGGCGCCCCCGGGGCGGGAGTCTCGCACTCTGGACTCGTTTGGGAGGAAGGCCTACCAATCTTCAATGCTCGTGACCTGCATCCAGTCCTACCAGCTCTACACGAGCATACACATGCGGAATAATGTGAAGCAACTGGCGGACCTGGTCGACAAGCTCCCCCCGGAGCAGTCCAGGCCTTTTCAGGAGGTGGTCAGGCAGCTGAAGGCGTGCAGAAAGTTCCTGTCCAGGGGTACAGTGGTGGAAATAAGTATTTGATCCCTTGCTGATTTTGTAAGTTTGCCCACTGACAAAGACATGAGCAGCCCATAATTGAAGGGTAGGTTATTGGTAACAGTGAGAGATAGCACATCACAAATTAAATCCGGAAAATCACATT
This sequence comes from Microcaecilia unicolor, assembly GCF_901765095.1. NCBI lineage: Eukaryota > Metazoa > Chordata > Amphibia > Gymnophiona > Siphonopidae > Microcaecilia > Microcaecilia unicolor. The sequence goes on along the minus strand of NC_044041.1, from coordinate 123,697,362 downwards.
GTGGAAAGTATATGAATTTATTTGCATTCTGCAGAGGGAAATAAGTATTTGATCCCCCACCAACCAGTAAGAGATCTGGCCCCTACAGACCAGGTAGATGCTCCAAATCAACTCGTTACCTGCATGACAGACAGCTGTCGGCAATGGTCACCTGTATGAAAGACACCTGTCCACAGACTCAGTGAATCAGTCAGACTCTAACCTCTACAAAATGGCCAAGAGCAAGGAGCTGTCTAAGGATGTCAGGGACAAGATCATACACCTGCACAAGGCTGGAATGGGCTACAAAACCATCAGTAAGACGCTGGGCGAGAAGGAGACAACTGTTGGTGCCATAGTAAGAAAATGGAAGAAGTACAAAATGACTGTCAATCGACAAAGATCTGGGGCTCCACGCAAAATCTCACCTCGTGGGGTATCCTTGATCATGAGGAAGGTTAGAAATCAGCCTACAACTACAAGGGGGGAACTTGTCAATGATCTCAAGGCAGCTGGGACCACTGTCACCACGAAAACCATTGGTAACACATTACGACATAACGGATTGCAATCCTGCAGTGCCCGCAAGGTCCCCCTGCTCCGGAAGGCACATGTGACGGCCCGTCTGAAGTTTGCCAGTGAACACCTGGATGATGCCGAGAGTGATTGGGAGAAGGTGCTGTGGTCAGATGAGACAAAAATTGAGCTCTTTGGCATGAACTCAACTCGCCGTGTTTGGAGGAAGAGAAATGCTGCCTATGACCCAAAGAACACCGTCCCCACTGTCAAGCATGGAGGTGGAAATGTTATGTTTTGGGGGTGTTTCTCTGCTAAGGGCACAGGACTACTTCACCGCATCAATGGGAGAATGGATGGGGCCATGTACCGTACAATTCTGAGTGACAACCTCCTTCCCTCCGCCAGGGCCTTAAAAATGGGTCGTGGCTGGGTCTTCCAGCACGACAATGACCCAAAACATACAGCCAAGGCAACAAAGGAGTGGCTCAGGAAGAAGCACATTAGGGTCATGGAGTGGCCTAGCCAGTCACCAGACCTTAATCCCATTGAAAACTTATGGAGGGAGCTGAAGCTGCGAGTTGCCAAGCGACAGCCCAGAACTCTTAATGATTTAGAGATGATCTGCAAAGAGGAGTGGACCAAAATTCCTCCTGACATGTGTGCAAACCTCATCATCAACTACAGAAGACGTCTGACCGCTGTGCTTGCCAACAAGGGTTTTGCCACCAAGTATTAGGTCTTGTTTGCCAGAGGGATCAAATACTTATTTCCCTCTGCAGAATGCAAATAAATTCATATACTTTCCACAATGTGATTTTCCGGATTTAATTTGTGATGTGCTATCTCTCACTGTTACCAATAACCTACCCTTCAATTATGGGCTGCTCATGTCTTTGTCAGTGGGCAAACTTACAAAATCAGCAAGGGATCAAATACTTATTTCCCCCACTGTATATATGACACCTGTGATGTGGCATCTCGTGCTGCGGCCCAAGGTATAGTGATGCGCAGGCTCTCATGGCTGCGTACCTCTGACCTGGACAACCGCACCCAGCAGCGGCTGGCCGATGTCCCTTGCCGGGGGGATAATATTTTTGGTGAGAAGGTCGAGCAGTTGGTGGACCAACTACACCAGCAGGAAACCACCCTCGACAAGCTCTCCCACCAGGCGCCTTCAGCATCCACCTCAGCAGGTGGACGTTTTTCCCGGGCCAGGCAGGCTGCGCCCTACGCCTTCAACAAGCGTAGGTACACCCAGCCGGCCGGAAGGCCTCACCAGGCACAGGGACAGTCCCAGCGCGCTCGTTCCCGTCAACAGCATGCGCCTAAGCAGCCCCCGGCGCCTCCACAGCAAAAACCGGGGACGGGTTTTTGACTGGATCCATGGGAACATAGCCGCCATCAAAGTGTCCGTACCGGACGATCTGCCAGTCGGGGGGAGCTTAAAACGTTTTCACCAAAGGTGGCCTCTAATAACCTCCGACCAGTGGGTTCTCCAAATAGTGCGGTGCGGATACGCCCTGAATTTGGCCTCCCCTCCACCAAATTGTCCTCCGGGAGCCCCAATCCTTCAGCTCCCATCACAAGCAGGTACTTGCAGAGGAACTCTCCGCCCTTCTCAGCGCCAATGCGGTCGAGCCCGTGCCACCCGGGCAGGAAGGGCAGGGATTCTATTCCAGGTACTTCCTTGTGGAAAAGAAAACAGGGGGGATGCAACCCATCCTAGACCTGAGAGGTCTGAACAAATACCTGGTCAAAGAGAAGTTCAGGATGCTTTCCTTGGGCACCCTTCTACCAATGATTCAGAAAAATGATTGGCTATGTTCCCTGGATTTAAAGGACGCATACACTCATATCCCGATACTGCCAGCTCACAGACAGTATCTCAGATTCCGCCTGGGGACACGGCACTTTCAGTATTGTGTGCTGCCCTTTGGGCTCGCCTCTGCCCCACGGGTGTTCACGAAGTGCCTCGTGGTGGTCGCGGCATATCTACGCAAGCTGGGAGTGCACGTGTTCCCATATCTCGACCATTGGCTGGTCAAGAACACCTCGGAGGCAGGAGCTCTCCGGTCCATGCAGTGCACTATTCACCTCCTGGAGCTGCTGGGGTTTGTGATAAATTACCCAAACTCCCATCTCCAGCGAGTCCAATCTCTGGAATTCATAGGAGCTCTGCTGAATTCACAGACGGCTCAGGCCTTTCTTCCCGAAGCGAGGGCCAACAACCTCCTGTCCCTCGCTTCCCAGACCAGAGCGTCTCAGCAGGTCACAGCTCGGCAGATGTTGAGACTCCTTGGTCATATGGCCTCCACAGTTCATGTGACTCCCATGGCTCGTCTTCACATGAGATCTGCTCAATGGACCCTAGCTTCCCAGTGGTGCCAGGCCACCGGGAATCTAAAAGATGTCATCCGCCTGTCCCTCAGTTGCCGCAATTCGCTGCACTGGTGGACACTTCGGACCAATTTGACCCTGGGACGTCCATTCCAAATTCCACAGCCCACGAAAGTGCTGACGACGGATGCATCTCGCCTGGGGTGGGGAGCTCATGTCGATGGGCTTCACACCCAGGAACTGTGGTCCCTCCAGGAAAAAGATCTTCAGATCAACCTGGAGCTCCGAGCGGTCTGGAACGCACTGAAGGCCTTCAGAGATCGGCTGTCCTATCAAATTATCCAAATTCGGACAGACAATCAGGTTGCAATGTATTACATCAACAAGCAGGGGGGCACCGGATCTCGCCCCCTGTGTCAGGAAGCCGTCGGGATGTGGCGTTGGGCCTGCCAGTTCGGCATGCTTCTTCAAGCCACATACCTGGCAGGTGTAAACAACAGTCTGGCCGACAGACTGAGCAGAGTCATGCAACCGCACGAGTGGTCGCTCCATTCCAGAGAGGTACACAAGATCTTCTGAGAGTAGGGCACTCCCTCGGTGGACCTTTTCGCCTCTTAGACCAACCACAAGCTGCCTCTGTTCTGTTCCAGACTACAGGCACACGGCAGACTAGCGTTGGATGCCTTTCTCCTCCATTGGGGGACCGGCCTCCTGTATGCTTATCCTCCCATACCTTTGGTGGGGAAGACCTTACTGAAGCTCAAGCAAGACCACGGCACCATGATTCTGATAGCGCCTTTTTGGCCCCGCCAGATCTGGTTCCCTCTTCTTCTGGAGTTGTCCACGAAGAACCGTGGAGATTGGAGTGTTTTCCGACTCTCATTTCGCAGAACGACGGAGTGCTTCTGCACCCCAACCTTCAGTCTCTGGCTCTCACGGCCTGGATGTTGAGGGCGTAGATTTTGCTTCGTTGGGTTTGTCTGAGGGTGTCTCCCGTGTCTTGCTTGCCTCTAGAAAGGATTCCACTAAAAAGAGTTACTTTTTCAAGTGGAGGAGGTTTGTCGTTTGGTGTGAGAGCAAGGCCCTAGAACCTCGTTCTTGTCCTGCACAGAACCTGCTTGAATACCTTCTGCACTTATCAGAGTCTGGTCTCAAGACCAACTCAGTAAGGAATCACCTTAGTGCAATTAGTGCTTACCATTATCGTGTAGAGGGTAAAGCCATCTCTGGAGAGCCTTTAGTCGTTCGATTCATGAGAGGCTTGCTTTTGTCAAAGCCACCTGTCAAGCCTCCTGCAGTGTCATGGGATCTCAACGTCGTCTTCACCCAGCTGATGAAACCTCCTTTTGAGCCACTGAATTCATGCCATCTGAAGTACTTGACCTGGAAGGTCATTTTCTTGGTGGCAGTTACTTCAGCTCGTAGGGTCAGTGAGCTTCAAGCCCTAGTAGCTCATGCTCCATATACTAAATTTCATCATAACAGAGTAGTGCTCCGCACTCACCCTAAGTTCCTGCCAAAGGTGGTGTCAGAGTTCCATCTTAACCAGTCAATTGTCTTGCCAACATTCTTTCCCAGACCGCATACCCGCCCTGCTGAACGTCAGTTGCACACATTGGACTGCAAGCGAGCTTTGGCCTTCTATCTGGAGCGGACACAGCCCCACAGACAGTCCGCCCAATTGTTTATTTCTTTCGACCCCAATAGGAAAGGGGTCGCTGTCGGGAAACGCACCATCTCCAATTGGCTAGCAGATTGCATTTCCTTCACTTACGCCCAGGCTGGGCTGACTCTTGAGGGTCATGTCACGGCTCATAGTGTCAGAGCCATGGCAGCGTCGGTGGCCCACTTGAAGTCAGCCACTATTGAAGAGATTTGCAAGGCTGCGACGTGGTCATCTGTCCACACATTCACATCACATTACTGCCTCCAGCAGGATACCCGACGCGACAGTCGGTTCGGGCAGTCGGTGCTGCAGAATCTGTTTGGGGTTTAAATCCAACTCCACCCTCCAGGACCCAAATTTATTCTGGTCAGGCTGCACTCTCAGTTAGTTGTTCTTCGTAGGTCAATTTCTGTTATACCCTCGCCGTTGCGAGGTTCAATTGACCTGGGTTCTTGTTTTGAGTGAGCCTGAGAGCTAGGGATACCCCAGTCGTGAGAACAAGCAGCCTGCTTGTCCTCGGAGAAAGCGAATGATACATACCTGTAGCAGGTGTTCTCCGAGGACAGCAGGCTGATTGTTCTCACCTACCCTCCCTCCTCTCCTTTGGAGTTGCGTTTTTACTCATTTTTGCTTGTCATTCAACTGAGCGGGAACTGTCGCGCACGGGCGGAAAGATGGCCGCGCATGCGCGGTGGGCGTGCCCTGCGTGCGGGACCGCCCGCAAAGTTTTGTTCCGGTTGGTGGGGGCTGCCGTGGACGTCAACCCAGTCGTGAGAACAATCAGCCTGCTGTCCTCAGAGAACATCTGCTACAGGTATGTATCATTCGCTCTCTCTAATCCTGTCTTTCCCAGCCTGATCGCAGCACACTCTTCCCCACCTTCCTAGCACTCTCTTTCTTCTCCTCAGCCTGACGCCTTCATTCTTTTCCCCTATACATCTATGTGTATGTGTGTGTGTCTGTATCTATATCTATTTCTATATCTATATATTTATATTGTAAAGGGGTCCGCTGGGTCCGCTCTGGGTTGGGGCGGGCAGCCCTGTTAGGCTCACAGGTTTCCAGCAAAGAACCAGACCGCCATACAGACTTAGGACCAAAGTGCTTTATTCTCAATTCAGTTCCACTCACAAAATTGAAATGAAGTTTACAAACAGGGTTCAGGCCAGGTTCAAAACTCCAGCCAACATTCAGTTCTTTAACAGTTCAGGCCCCCTTCCTTTGCACTACCTCCCCTCTCCCTCAGAAGGGCTCAGTCAGCCTGCTGTTCTATACATCCCAATAAGTCAACCCTTTCACCAACAGTCTCTTCAAAGGAAACCAATACCTCATGCCCCTGTCGTCTTCACAGCACCCAGGAGGACCCTGTACCAAACAGGGCTGGCAGCTTTCCTCCTACCTCACAGCACCACACCCCTGTGGCCTCTCACACTGCCTTCATGTGCTGGACAGGGCTACATCTACATTCTCCCATTCCACGGCAGCTTAGTCTTCCCCCCCAGGGAAGCTCCAGTGGCAGGCCCTTTCCGACCTCCACCTACTCCGTGGCAGCTTCTCTTTCAATCAGTTTCCTCTCCCCCCTGGTGGCTGGGAGCTACCCGGAAATCTCTCTCCCCTCTCACAGCTGGAGGGAATTATATACCGACGATGCAGCTAAGGGACTGAGCTTCACCCCCCCTTCTCCCTCTAATGGGGAAGGGAGTAACTGGCTCCCCTAGCACTGAGCCACTGCGCCCCCTGCTGGTGTTGGAAATCCGTTCCACCCTTTTGGGGTTACCCTCCTCTCTCCTGCTTGCAAGGTCTTCTGGGAACCGTAGTTCAGGGATTAGCTGCTTCTCTGTGAGGCCCCGAGTGCTAACTTTGTCACAATATATATATACTAGACTTTGAGCCCATAAAAACGGGCTATTATAGGAAGGGGGGGTTGAAAGGCCCACCCCCACCGCCGAGTTCACCGCTGCCCCTCCCCCTCCGAGTTCGCGCCCCCCCCACCAAGCCGTCACCACCCACCTTCCACCCTTCCGGGCCCTCGCTCCGCTATTGAAACAGCGAGGGTCCGGGAACGCAGCACTGAGCTCTGCTGCGCTGCCGACGTCAGCCTTCGTTCTTCTTCTCTGCCTGTCCCGCCCTCGTGTGACGTAACGTCGTCGAGGGCGGGACAGAGGCAGAGAAGAAGAAGGAAGGGCGATGTCGGCAGCTCAGCAGAGCTCAGTGCTGCGTTCCCGGACCCTCGCTGTTTCAATAGTAGAGCGAGGGCCCGACCGGGTAGAAGGTGGGTGGCGGCGGCGACTCGGGTGGGGGGAGCGTTAGACGGCGGTATCCCTCCCTCAGCAATGCGCAGTACAGACCCTCTGTGTTCCGCCCCCCGTCATCACGTATTGACGTGGGGGCGGGGCAGAGAAGGTCTCTACTGCGCATTTGCGAGTGAGTACGGTCACTCGCCGTTTATATGTTTGATATATACATCTATATCTTTATCTCTCTCTCTCTCTAATATATAAATCACAAATCCAAAAACACGAGGAGTGAAGTCAAAACAGCCACACAGTATAGTAAATAAACTTCACTAAATAAATATGTAAAGGTCCAATATCTGTCACCATCAGCTTATATTTACAACATAACACATTATGAAAAATGGAGGAAAAAGCCATGCTTGGTAAATGGAGGATAAGGAACTTTCTGGTTTGGCCCCGTAACATATCTTGTCCTCCTTTGCCCCTGAGTGGAACTCTGGTATGCTGCTTAGTTGGGAACAGAGGAATTTATATCAATCAAAAAAAAAAAACACCACTCTTGCACTTGTTAGAATATACTTTTTCAACTAATGAACTCTTCTATATAGTAGAAGGAAAATGCCTCAGAACCCAGTCCAGAAACAAGTTTAATTTGTACTGACTTCATAGGTTCATCACCTCATCGGCAAAACACTTCCAATATAAATGTAGATATCCTCAAAAACATAGGCATTAATTGAAAGAAATTGATCTGTGATTAATCTGCAATTTATTTATTTAAAATATTTATATTCTACTTAGTCCACAGCTCCTAGCGGATTACAGTAATAACATACATAATAAAAATAGCCAAATACTTAATATGTAATAAAAAATACAACATAAAACAAATTCACAAATCATACAAAACAAGCTCCATATCATGTTACAAATAATAATCGAGAGTTAATCCCAGCCTTTATTCAACTCTTATGAAAACGCCTTCTGAAATAAGTAAGCTTTAAGCTGCTTCCTAAAGGAAAGATATGCATTATCATGGTTTGGGGTAGGTGTGCCCATGGGCCACAGTCAGGTTTACTCCCTACCCAATCTGAAGGCTAGGTGGGCACTGGCTGCTGGCAGACGAGTCACACCCTAACAAAGACCAGACCAGAAAGTGGCTCTTAAAAGAGCCCTTGAGGGTGCCCCAACAAGTTAGGGTGGAGAGTGGCTCTTGAGAGCCCTTGGAGACTGGCTTGATGGAGGTGAGGCCAGAGAGTAGCAGGAACAAGGCTGAAGCGAGGCTTAAAGGCATGAACTGGAACAGGGCTGGAACAGGACTGAAGACACAGACTGGAACAGGGCTGGAACAGGACTGAAGACACAGATTGGAACAAGGCTAGAACAGGACTGAAGAAGCAGGCTGGAACAAGGCTGCAATTCGCACTAGACCAGGCAAAGCGACCCATTGCAAAGGCACTGGCTAGGAGTCAGGAACTTCCTTATATACTACTAGACAGGAAGTGATATCAGCCAGCACCCTCTTGCAAGATTATAAAGGAAGTGCAGGGTTTCCAGGAAGTAAAACAGATTCTTTGGCAATGAATGCTTCTGGAGACCATGGAAAACAGGTGAGGGATGTGACATGAATCAATTCTCTGTAAGTCAACAGGCAATGAGTTCCATAAATTGGAATTCTGTCAGGTACTTGTGACTTGAATTGGCCACTGTTGGAAGCATGATACTGGGCTAGATGGAGCACTTGTCTGACCCAGTATGGATATTCATATGTTCTTATGTACCTGAAATGTAGAGGATGTAAGGCCAAGTAAATTGACAGATGAAAATATCTATGAGGAAAGGCTGAAGCAGCTAGGGCGATTCAGCTTGGAGAAAAGACGGCTGAGGGGAGATAGGATAGAGGTCTATAAAATAATGAGTGGAGTGGAACAGGTAGACGTGAATTGTTTGTTTACTCTTTTCAAAAGTACTAGGACTAGGGGGCATGCGATGAAGCTACAAAGTAGTAATTTTAATACGAATCAGAGAAAATGTTTCTTCACTCAACATATAATTAAACTCTGGAATTCATTGCCAGAGAGTGTGGTAAAGGTGGTTAGCTTAGTGGGGTTTAAAAAAGGTCTGGATGGTTTCCTAAAGGAAAAATCCATAGACCATTATTAAATTGACTTGGGGAAAATCCACTGCTATTTCTGGGATAAGCAGCATAAAATGTATTGAACGTGCCACGTATTTGTGACCTGGATTGGCCACTGTTGAAAACAGGATGCTGGGCTTCACGGACCTTTGGTCTGTCCCAGTGTGGCAATACTTATGTACGAAAACTAGAAATTTCCAGAAACAATTTGTCAGCAGATTTTAAAGCCCTAGCAGGCTTATATATTTTTAAAGTAGTAGATAAAATTGAAGGTGCTTCATTTTTTAAAATCATAAAAAATAAAGTCAGAATCTTAGAATGAATCCTTTATCAATTGGCAACCAATGAAAAGCCAAAACCGGAGAAATGTGATTAAGTCTTGAGGTTTGAGTAATTAGACAAGCTGCAGACTTCTGAGCTACTTGCAAAGAATTTAAAGTGCAAGCTGGCAGACCAATCTGTAAAGCATTGCAATAAGCAAAATGTGGTAGTATGAAACTCTGAAGCATCATCCAAAAATTACTGGAGATAACAAATATCTCAATCTTCTAGCAATCATAATTTAAAAAACAGTTTTGATAACCTGTTTAATATGGCTCCAAAGAAATTTAAAGAAATGTAAAGAATGATGAGGCCATTAAATACTGCAGGGTAGAAGTAAAGGCAGAGGCCTGGCTGCAGGGCTAGCAAGCTGGCTACTCCTATATAAAAATAGACTGAAAAGCATGTATGAAACAAGCATAATCTGACACCTCATCTTGAACGGTCTCCACTATAAGTAGAAACCTGAGTCGATGAAATTGGCAATAAACTACCATATTAAGTACCATGAATGCACACTTGCATGGAACTTGGAACTTAGTTTCTCCCATTATTATTACAACATTATGAATTTATCAACCTACCAGGACAATTAGGTCATCTGATTTGAATTTATTGGAAATACAATGTTTTAAAGCTATCATACTTGAAGCGTATCGATCCTCAGTATTTAAAGTTATTGGTCCAACACTTTGGAATGGATTACCAATGCCACTGAGAGCACTACAAAACTGTGCAGAGTTCAAATGAAATATGAAAATATTTTTGTTTCAACACGGCTTTGGAGGTGAGCCTAAGGAGTACATTTTATGTATGTAAGATTTTTTTTGTGTTATGGTTCAGTGTACTTCTATTATATTCTACCATGTTTGTTGATTTGTTTGCCTCCAAATACTTGGATTGTGCAGGTAATACATATTTTCAAAATAAATAAATGATGCCGAAGATGAAAGTTAGAAATCTTTCTGGAGTAGTACTTGCAACTCACAGTGGATAAAATTCCTGTAGTCTAAGACTGAAAGCAAGAACTTTCTTCTCAAGAAGAGACCAAGTAGAAGAAAAATGTTATATCTACACAGAAGTGTTGTGAGAAGAACCTCAAACCACTTTCTATTTGCCAATTCTGCATGCTCTGGAATTAATTAATTTGTGTGCAGCACTTTAAACTCAGCCACCGAAAGTGTCTGAATTTGAGTGAACTGAGTCATACAAAATAAACGTTCTACATGAAACAGATAGCAGCATGGAATCCTTGTGGATAGAAACTCCATGTGTGAAGGGAAGGAGTATACTGGTAGGGCTGTACTATGGTCTGCCAGAACAGAATGAACAGACAGATGAAGAAATGTTTACAGAAATTAGGAAAGCTGGTAAATTGGACAACATTATAATAATGGCTGATTTCAATTACTCCAATATTGACTGGATAAATGTTAGATCAGAGAGAGCTAGGGAGGTAAAATTCCTAGATGTAATAAATGACTGCTTCTTGGAGCAACTGATCCAAAAACTGACAAGAGGAGCAGCTATTTTAGATCTAGTCCTTAGTGGAATGCAGGGCATGGTACAAGAGGTAATGGTGTTGGATCCGCTGGGAAACAGTGATCATAATATGATCAAATTTGAACTGATATCTGGAGCGACATCACTAAGGAATTCTACTGTAGCAGCATTTAAGTTTCGGAAGGGCAACAACAAAATGAGGAAAATGGTAAAAAAAGAAGCCAAAAGGATCGGCCAGAAAGGTTAGGACTTTAAATCAGGCATGGATGTTGTTTAAAAATATCATTGTGGAAGCCTAGACCAGATGTATTCCACGTATTAACAAAGGTGGAAGGCCATTAGAGCCAAAAGAATATCCTTCAAAGAATGGAAAAAAAGATGTGAATGAAGAAAATAAAAAGCAACATAAGCAGTGTCAGGCTAGATGCAAAGCTTTGATAAGGAAGGCTAAAAGTGAATATGAAGAAAAACTAGCCACGGAGACAAAATCTCAGAATAACACTTTTTTCAGGTACATCAGAAGCAGAAAGCCTGTGAGGGAATCCATAGGCGCCCCGTATAAGAGGCTTGGGGAAGCTAAGCCTCCCCAGCCAAGCTGTGACCTTTCCTCGCCTGCCTCCTCCTCCTCCAAGCCCCGATGCCAAAACAAAAGCTGCTGCCACCCACCCCCCGCTGAGCCCGCCCTCAGCTCCCCAACCTTTCCATTCCTGCCATGGCCGCCCGGCATTTAAACCTTTTTAAGTCGCAGCGACGGCTCACCTCCGCTCCATCCTTTCCCTTCTCGCTCAGTGTCCTGCCCTCGAGGAAACAGGAAATACCTCATCAGAGGAAGGCGGGACACTGAGCGAGAAATGAGAAGGGAAAGGCTGGAGCGGAGGTGAGCCGTCACTGCGACTTAAAAAGGTGACTGCAGACCCACTTCTAGAAAACCAGGACTGTAGCCCCTGCTGAGTCGACGACACAAAGAAAAGGGAAAGAGGAAAGCAGTGCCTTGAAGTTCCCGCATACGGTGGCGCTTGCTTCTTAGCGAGTAGCAGCAAATCTCCGCCTAAGTTCCTTTTCACACCTAAGTTCCTCGCACAGAACCGCTGGCCTTAGCAGCTGTAGAATAAATGAATGACAGCCCCGACGCCGAAGAAGAAGGTAGAGGATGGCAGAAAGCGGCGTGGAACAGTGTTCTGCCGACTGCAGTACTCTGTAACTAAAGCGCAGAGGGGATGGAGGAGGGGAAGAGGGCAGCTCAGTGGTGAGTTACAGTTTTCTCATCCTTATCAGGGTAAAGTTTGCTTCTCGTGTAAATAGTTTCCCTGCCCTTTAAAAGTCTGGACCCTTTCACCCAGCTTTTGGGGAGGGCTACTAATGACTGCACTGGCTATGGAGCTGATTGAATGAAGGATCTGGGTAAAAGGACAGACTGGATGCCTGTGTTTCTGGGCAAGAGGGAGGCACAATGATTTACTTTAATGAGATTGGATTGCAGTAATAGTTTTCATGCCACCTCCTCTGCCATGCCTTACGATCTCATTCCCTGAGGCCCAGGTGCTCAAAACTCAGGTGCTGTTCCCAATAGTGCCATAAAAATACCGCTGGAACAGCGCACAAGGATAATAACATAATGCTCAACGCTAATGAGATGCAAATATAGGCACACTCATAGTGCTGAGCATTAGGGAGATCAGCAGGATTGTGCTTTGGCGCGGGAGGCTTGTGCTTGGCATGTGTGCGAGGCTTGTGCTTGGCATGTGCGCGAGGCTTGTGCTTTGCCACGGGAGGATATCTAATATCTAAATGTAATAAATGGCATTAATTGTGACTATTTTATTTTTACTTATTTGTTTTCTGTGTGTTAGACAATTATGGATGTAACCCCCTGTCCCCACCCCCAACCCCGCCCCCTTTAGCCTCCCCAAACAGTTGGGCCACCGACCGCCTATGAAGGAATCCGTTGGGACCAGTAGATCATGAAGGAGCAAAAGGCGCACTCGGAGGACAAGGTTATAGCAGAGAGATTGAGTGAATTCTGTGCTTTGGTCTTTATGGAATATGATGTAAGAGATCTACCTGTACCGCAGCAATTGGGATATTATTCAATCTCATGACATCTTTAAAAATGTGGATTTACAAATTGCTTTTTCAAGAGAACGTAACTTGAAGGAGTTGTTGTGTCCTGCGGATGTTTTACCAAGAACTACCACTAACGATGGACATCATCAACCGTGGATTAGGAGGATTAGGAAACAGGGTATAGAAGAAATGGCCTAGATGTCAGGAGAGACTGAGTTACAGGGAAGCAGCTAGGATTGGGTTGAGGCAATGAGAGTCAGAGAAAGGTAGATGAGGGCTTGGTAGGGATAGAAATGGGGGATTAGCAAGTGAGTGTAAAAGGGAGAATATGAAGTGAAAGGAAAGAGAGAGAGAGAGTGGATAATGGGAAAACAGGAAGAGAGAAGAAATGGAAAGGAGATACTGAGAATTTTTAGAAGAATCACACAAGAAAAATAGAAAAGAGAGAATGGAACCAACCAGGTTAGAAAAAAATGCCAAGACAACAAAGGTAAAAAAATAAAAAAAGATTTAACATTTTAGGAACAGGACTGCGTCAGCTTTAGAAAAGTACATCTTTCTAAGTTTGCATTTTGTAGTGTACAGAAAGGAATTAATTTCTGTTTTTTGTTTACTGGTACTGCACTGCTTATAGAGTCTGGTTTCCTTAGATGTTTCCATTTCAGTTTTTGTTTCTTTCTAACTTATGGCCCCTTTTTCTGTATTGGGTCTGCCCATGTTCTGCATGTGTGACTTTTGAAGGATTCTGCTAAGCGTGTAGTTTCTGTGTAGGGATCTGTAGCAGTCCAGCTTGTTCTAGTTTCCCAGTAGTAGATTACTGGTGGTCTGTGGCCTAGTGTAATATTTACAGTGTTGTCCTAGAACCTAAGACAAGGAAAGTGACCGATAGGGAAGCTAAGTTAAGAGTTATGAGAGGAGATGACAGGAAGAATAGGGGAAACGGTTATTTGTAGTTCTTATTCATCCCTTTTGTGACCAGTGTAAATAAGATATTTTCTGGAATGGCTGTGGGATTGAGGTATTGAGGTGTGCCAGCAGGTGGAACCAGGAGGTGGATTGAGTGGGACTGGGGGTGTGGAGGGGGGGGGGGGGGAGGGGACATGTACAAAAAATCTCTCTCTTAAAAATTGGGCCCCTTTGGCAGCTCTGGCCAGGCTGTAAGCCTTTATTTGCACATGCAGTCCAAACCAGCTACTCCTGTTCTCCTGCCCTAACTCGCACTGCAGAGCCAAGACAGAGCTCTTTTTCTCCCATGGTTAGATTTGTAGTGCTGCTCCTCTCTCCAGCACTCACAGCTATGGAATGGACTCTACTCCAAGAAGGCAGAAAGAATCATGCTTAGCAGAGCATCAGCTTCTTGGGTTTTGTGGAGGCACTCTCATGAAATTGGTCTGCATAGAACAGGAAGGGGAAGCACTATTAAATACCACTTATGCTGCATGCTTGGGGAGGAGGGTAAGGATTAAGATGACAGGATTGGTCACTGGCACCCCACTGCACCCCACATATTACACTGGACCTGGGGAGGGGGAACGGGAGGAGATGTTAACTGTATATTATTATTATAACTAAGAGCTTTGGAAAAGCCTGACTTTGGTTCAGGATCTAAAAATGGCAGAAACGCTTACAGGCCTGTAACTGTAATTTGAACCCTGGAAGTTCCAGTAAAGCTCCTGAGCTGTTGGGACATACCATGTAGCAAATAAGGAAGGGGCTAGGGTGCAAAACCTCATAAACAGGATAGTGCGGTCTACCAACAGGGCATAGTCAGTTACATCCAGGAAAATATGGTCAGAAATGTAGAACTGAGTGGTCTTGCAAGAAGATGACCAAGCTTTCTGAGTAATGCTAAAAAAAGCCAAGCACGTACGTTAAATGGTACCATATATGGTCACTAAGATTGTGACTACAATATATTATATTCAATAAGGTGTGTTACTGTCATTTTGTCTGTATCCTAAATGGGCATATAAAAAAATGAGTGTATTTCTTATTTATTTGGAGTGAGACAGTCATAGCCAGCACCTTTGTGCAAGCAGGGCTGCACTCTCATGAGAAACCAGTCAATTGCATCTGAATTGGCAAATAATCCTAATGCTTTCCCATAAGTAGCCTTGAGTCTTTTATATCTATTAATTGGCTTTGGCTAGTAAATAAAACATTAGAGACTCAGACCCAGAAGAACACTTATGTGTAGCTGTGGTACTGTACTCCTATAAGCAACTGATTGTACACATATTTGGAGAATAATAAATAAAAGTATTTGGTTGCTTATATATTTTCTTTGGAGTCTCAGATATAGAAGTAATTTTGTGTAGCAATGTTCTGTACTCTCAGTGAGATATCACTGATCTGCTAATTGTACAAATACTTGATAAGAAATAAGGTATCTAATGAAGAGCAAACTGCTGCAGCCTTGGGTGATTTATTTCTTCCTAGGTATTGGTGGATGGACCACTATATTGGGAGGGATAAATACACCCTAAAAAATTCATAACACACTTTAGTACATTAGCAGGAGGGTTAATTCTGGATATCTGTTCCAGGTACCAGAGGCATATCAATGGGGGGGTGGGGGGTGGGGTTTGAAGAAACAATCTATAGGAATAGCTGGAAGTACAGGCCCTTTGTAATGCTGTGTGAGTTGGGGTAGGGACAGGCACAAATGACTTCCATAGGCACTGGAGATCCATGATACACTACTGTCAGGCACATAGAAAGCTGGTCCTGGCACTTATATGATGGAAACCTGCACTGGTGCTGGGTGTGCTGTACATGCTTTGTGATGGAGCATCTGTATGTAAAGTTTGTACTGCCTCTTCTCATGCTGTACCCGTTATGTGTGTATATGACTGTGAAGTTTGGCTGCTTCCTATGCTGAACATACTCTGTTGCAGTGCTGTGTGTGTGTGTGTGTGTGTGTGTGTGTGTGTGTGTGTGTGTGTGTGTGTGTGTGTGTGTGAAACTTGCAATGCTAATTTTTAATATTTATATAGATTACATTTAAACACTTTTAATATAAATGCCGTATTGTAATTTGCTGTGTTGATTGTATGGTGTTGGATGACATCTTTTTGTTAGTAACTTCTTTGACAAGTACCTGTTCAATTGTCAATTTCAACTAATAAAAAAGATTTAAACATACATTTAAACACTTTAAAATATTTATTTTCAGCAAGCAATTCGAGCAGTTCTCGGAAACCTTGATAACTTACAGCCATTTGCTACCAAGCATTTCATTATATTTCCATGTATCCTTTTATGGGTTGTGTATTTACAGATGTAGTCCATAGTCCCATCATCCCATGAGAATGTGAGGTAAAGAGATTTCTGTTAATAGCTTTTTATTTCTGGTTTATCTTTTTATAAAAAAAAATTAAAACTGAGTGAGTGTAGTAACACAAGGGGGCATACATTATAGGATTTGGGGGAATAAATTATTTTTATTTTTATTTAACATTTTAAAAAATTAACCTTAACCAAAATTTCTAGATAAAAGTAAATGGGAAAGTGTATCTAAACTAAAATTTAAACATGGTGCTAGGTTCCTTTTTCCTTGTCCTTATATTTGCATTATGTATGTGGAAATGAATTCATTTCAACAGGACATATTTTTGGGTAAGTGCATAGAAACATGAAAATGACAGTAAAGGCCATATAGGGTGCCCAAGCTTTGCAGGAGAACAGTCTTAAACGTATTGTCTTAAGGATCTACATTGGTTACCTATCAATGAAATAATTTCATTTAAGTTCTATGTTCTTGTTTATGAGATTCTTTATGGTATCTCACCATCATCTATGATAGATTTCATTAATTTATCACCATGAAATGCCACCTTGTTGTCTAGAGAAGTTGTAAAAACAAAACTATCCATAATGCTAATTTTTCTTACCAGAGTTTCAAACTCTGGAAATCATTATCCAAGTATATCAGACACTCAGTCGATCATATGGCATTTAGAAGTTTACTTAAAGCTCACTTCTTTAGATCTGTATTCAACTAATATGAAAAAAATTATTCTTAAATTATTTTTTACTAATAATTGTATTCTTGTATTCGTATTAATTGTTTGTAAAGCTTATTCTTAATTTGCTATCTAAGCCGCATTGAACCTGAGCTTTCTTGGGAAAATTTGGGGTAGAAATGTCGTCATAATAATAATAAATAATATGGCCTATCAAGTCTGCCCATCCATACCACCTACTAAACTTGAGGGGGGTCAATATTCAAAATGATTTAAATGGTCAGGTTAAATAAGCAGAGAATCTTTAAAGAAGACATTGAAATTCCATATTTAAACCCAAGTCTACCTTTTCCCAAGTTTGAATGTCTTTTCCTAGCAGGTAAATACTCACCAGTGAAGTTTTCCTCTCCTCAGCAGGTCCTGTCTCAGCACCTTTTCATGCACTTAGTTTATGCTTGTTTTACAGGAAAGGAAGCAGGCAGCAAGCAAAATTCTGTGAGTAATGAGTTCTGTATGTAACGTATGTATTTATTTAAAAATTCTTCTATCCCGCTAAATCATCAGAGTTCAATAAAACATAAAAAATGAGAACCCCATCAAAATCTTAAAATATAAATTAATGCACAATTGCAAAATCAGTAACAATGCATCTATAAATCAAAGGCTTGAGAAAACAAAAAATAAATGTTTAATCTCTTCAGAAATTTTTTAAATTTAATTTCTTATACCTATGACCAGTGTACATATGAGGTACAGTAGATATTTTTTTTCCGAGGACAAGCAGGACACTATATTGCAACATATGAGTGATGTCATCCAATGGAGCCTGGCATGGAGAACTTCCCAGCAACTTTCTGGAAGTCTTTGGAAGACCACGCTGCGTGTGTGTGTGTGTGTGTCTTCCTGCCTGCCATCTCCATGTGGGACCAGACATTCTTGTTCTTTCTGCAGAGCACACATGCTCTCCCGTTCTCTCCACAGCTTGTGTCTTCAATTTGCCTTGCCTCCTTGTCTTCTATTTGTTTTTGTGTAAGTGCAACACAGGACCAGTGTTCTTTTAGTTCCCCTTGTAGTTTTCTATTGTTTTTTTGACACATCAGTTTTCTATATTTTTTTCTCGTTAAGCCCTCTTAGACCTGAGCGCTTCAGTTGGGGTGATTTTTGCCTCTTCTTTTTTTCACAATTGAGCTGTTTGATTTCACTTCGGCTATTTTCCCCGACTTGTCCCAGAAAACTCCTAGTGACTTTAAAAAGTGTTCCTGCTTTGCCAGGATTATGTGACTTACTGACATTCATACTTGGTGCTGTTCATGTGTAGGGCTCAACTATAATGCTTCTTTTTGTAAACTGTTTTGACAGATGTCAAAAAGAAACTACTATAATCAAATCAAGGAGCCTGAGAGGATAATAGTACTACTGATGTATATCAACTGCAGATATCCTCATTCAATTCTGAATTCACTGTTTCTGTATTTTGTAAAATTTAAAAAAATTTAAAAAATTCAAAAGGCTAGTATTATTATTATTTGTTGCATTTGTATCCCACATTTTCCCACCTATTTGCAGGCTCAATGTGGCTTACATAGTACTGTGAGGCGATCGCCATTCCGGTATGACAAATACAGAGTGGTATTATGGTATAGTAAAGTTCATGTGTAACAGACACATTAGGAAATCGAAAGGAGGAAGAGTTAAAATATGTCCATTTTGAGTATTAGTTTTGTTGTGTTTCAGGATTCAGGCGTTTAAGTTGGATCGTTAGGGTATGCCTTTTTGAATAAATTAGTTTTTAGTGATTTCTGGAAGTTTGGTAGGTCATACGTTGTTTTCACGGTGTTTGGTAATGAGTTCCATAGTTGCGTGCTTATAAAGATTCATGGAGGTTTTTGTGCCGATGTTGACAGCAAGTGCTCCACATAGTTGAAGGCCATTGAACCCAAGACAGAGGAGTCAGTTGAGGCTTTTCCTCCGTTGACCTTTAACAGTTTATAAGTGGTAGCAATATCACAACAGTGAATTCAGAATTGAATGAGGATATCTGCAGTTGATATACATCAGATGTCAAAAAGAGCCATTAGGAGTCATGAGGAGCAGCACAAAAGCAGCCAAAAAGTCAGGTCCGTTGACTTTGGCATCAGAGGTGTCGGTCCCCATGGCCCTTGGAGCTTCATTGGACACTGGAGATGCAGTGGCATCAAGAAGGTCTCCCCCGCTTCAACATCAAACATCAATAGCACTTGTTGGCACTGAGTATCCTCAGACCCCATCCCGAGGACATGTAAAGATTCAATATCGTCCTCCTCAGTATCAAGGGATATGAATGTGGTGCATCAGGTGGAGACCAAGAAACATCGACATTGGTCCCTTTTGAGGCACAGTGTCAGGACCCTATCCTGAAGACATGTAAGGATTCGATATTGTCATCTTTGGTAACAAGGGATCTCAATGAGGTGCATCAGACGGAGACCAAGAAACATCGGTATGAGTCCCCTTTGAGGCATAGTGTCAGGAGTACCAGGGCATCGGCATTGCCAGTAAACAAGAAGCATTAGCGTTGCAAGGGTCCCTCCCTCTCCACGGTTTCAGTGCTGGTGCACCAGGGGCTGGGGCCAGCCTTCCAGTACAACCCCAGTGCCTTCTGTGGACCTAACCACGTAGACTGAAGCCCTGCCTTTACCATCCCCTATCAGTCCAGTCCATTCTGGAGGCCCATGTTCTGCCTGTTGGCTATGCATTGACACCATTGCCCTGAAGGGTATTAGGGCCAGCACTGGCTGAGACAATATCAGTGTCCAGTCCCTCAGGGAAGGTCAGGGCACAGGACCTGGTCCATTCCTCAGTGCTCTTATCTAGACCCTGGCCATGTGTTCAGTAGATCAAGACAGGTGCCTACTCAGACTGAGGATTATTGCCCTGAGTTTGGTACACACCACTCCTTGGATTCTGAGGAAGCCCTGGAAGTTCTCTTGGAGGAGAGATCCATGGGCATTACTTCAGATTCCCCCACCCCCCCAATGAAAGAAGAAAGTCTTCTCCTGAGGAGCTCTTCTTTACCAGTTTTGTTCTGGAGATGGCTTAGGCCATTCCATTTAAGTTGGACATCGAGGATGATCCCAGGGCTGAGATGTTGAACATGACATCCTCTCTAAGAAAGCTATGGCAGTGCCTGTTCACAGCATCCTTTGGGCAGTTCAGATGAAGCAGTGGGAGACCACCCTCTCTGTGCAGCACTTTCACAAGAAGACTGACTCAATGTTCAGAGTCTAAAGGCTCCTTGATTTGAAAAGCTCCAGCTTCTGTACCACTCCATGGTTGTCAAATCCACTTTCAGAAGAGCCCAGAGCTCCAAGACCCATTCCTTGTGCCCCAAGATAATAGGACTTTGGAGACTTTTGGGAGGAAAGTGCCTCCCATATGCATTGTTACTACTACTACTATTTAGTATTTTATAGCGCTACAAAGCGTACCCAGCACTGCACAAACATAGAAGAAGAAAGACAGTCCCTGCTCAAAGAGCTTACAATCTAATACCAGCTCTTTATAAGCATACACTTGAAGTCCTTTAGTGAACAGTGTGGTGGAATTTGCAGACACTGTACCAGCTCAGAAGGCTGCAGAACTCTGGCATATAGTAGCCAACAGTGATATTTTAGTTCAGCATAAAATTTTAGTTCTAGTTCTTATTCAGTTACAAAACATATAGGGCTCCTTTTACTAAATTGAATCGCTAATGCTGTTTAGTAAAAGAGGACCATAATTTTTAATCTTATTTTATTATTGTTCTGACAACAGTTTTAATTGTAGTTTTTATTCAGTGCTATTCCAAAAAATTTAGTTCTTATTCAGTTCGCCAACTCATGACAAATAATTCCAGTTTGTGCTTATTTCCTTTTTTTTTAAAATTGAGAGCAAAACAGAATATCAAATATAGCTCTAGTGTATAACCAAACCAATAGCACAAACAGGTAAAAACCAGCAAATTAAACAGATATTAAGAACAGCTCTCAGAATATGTGTGATAAGACTGTTCAACATAGATACTGCTTAAAACTACAGTTACTCATTACTTATCTGTTAACAATGCTTGATGTTGACACTGCCTAATACTGACACTGCTTAATGTTCAAACATAATCTCATTCACTAATTCCCTCAAGCACAACCAAAACACCACGAACCACAACCAACATGAACACCAACAAATTACTCGTGATAATTTACTTCCTTCCCCTAATCTACCACACATGGACCACCCCCAATATAAACAACAATCTACCCACAATACACAAACCCTACCGACAATCTAGTCACTACTCATCAGACCAAAAACATAACAATCAACTAAAAGGAAGAACAAACACACACGGACATAACCAACAGGAAAGGAAAAAAGGAAACAACAAAACCAGAAACCAAGAAAACAGGCAATTTATAAAAATCAACACAACTACGCCCCAAACTAAGCCTTACCATTCAATCCAACTGGGGTACATAAATGCCAGATCAGTAGTAAATAAAGCAGAGACTATAACAGACTGGATCACTACAGATAATTTTGACCTTCTATTCATCACCGAAACTTGGATTCATGACCTCAAAGACCCCGTAAATCTTAGATCTATGCCCACCAGGATACAAAATCACCCACTGGACAAGAAATGGAAAAAGAGAAGGTGGAATAGCTATAATATACAAATCCGAGTTTACCATTACAACCACAGCTGAATCCATCCTACCACAACTTGAAATCGCCTCGGTAAGAATCAATCATCCAAACCTACAAGAACACCTCAACGCAATCCTACTCTACAGACCGCCAGGCAACTGGCAAGACTCACAAACACACTTTATGGACTTCATTTCGAATACTTGTGTTTCTATCTCAAACCTTATCATAATAGGAGATATTAATCTGCACCTTGAAGACTTCACCTTAACAAGCACCAAAGAATGTAAAGAGTTCCTACAACTATGGGATCTTCACGCACCAAATACACAACCAACACACATAAAAGGACACACACTAGACATTATCACACACAAATTCGACACAGACTCAAACCTTCTACTAACAGACACAAGATGGACACCTGTACCGTGGTCAGATCACTATAAAGCATACATCTCCCTCCAATGGCGAACTAAAGACACAATTAGTAAACAAGAACGAAAAACCTACACGACGAGAGGAAAAATAGACCCGGTAACATTCTGGCAACAGATCTACCATAACGAATGGACAACAAAAGCAGACACAAACCAACTCCTCCTAGACTGGGACGACAGATGCAGAACAATACTAGACAATATTGCCCCAACTCAAACCAGAACCTCACATAGGAAGAACTCAACACCATGGTTCACTGAAGAACTGAAAAAACTCAAAACACAAGTAAGAAGGTTAGAACGTGCGTGGAAAAAAAAGAAAGATGACCCAACACTTAACGCCTGGAAACAACTCCAAAGAAAATATAAATATACCATAAGGCAAACTAAAAGATTATTCTATAAAAATGAAATCGGACCGAATTACAAAGACACACACAAACTCTTCCAACTCGTGAATAAATTACTAGACACCACACCAATCACAACCAACAACAAAGATACACCAGGAGCAGACAATCTCGCAAAATACTTCAACGAGAAAATCGTACAACTGCGACTTAAAATACCAGTCAGCACCACCGACTATGCTGCACTCCTTGACTGTCTAGATCCAGACCCTGGCATATACCCAGCAGACAGAACCTGGATCAATTTCGAGATACTGTCGGAAGATCTAATCTCCCAAATGCTCAAAAGATTTGCCAAATCTCACTGCAAATTAGATATATGCCCAAACAACCTTATGGCATCTGCCCCTCATCAATTCATAACAGACCTCACGAGTCATGTAAACTATATGCTACAAATTGGACTCTTTCCGAAGGAAAAAGGAAACTTTCTACTCCTGTACCCAAAGATGCAAAGAAATGCGCCAGTGAACTAACCAATTACAGACCAGTAGCATCCATACCCTTAATAACTAAGCTAACAGAAGGAATGGTAACCAAACAACTCACAAATTATTTAAACAAATTCTCAATACTACACAACTCCCAATCAGGATTTCGATCTAACCACAGCATGGAAACAGTACTAGTCACCCTCATGAATAAATTTAAGCAAACGATTGCAACTGGCAAGAACATACTACTGCTACAATTCGACTTGTCTAGCGCCTTCGACATGGTTGATCATGGAATACTATTACATATCCTCGAATATTTTGGAATCGGAGGAAATGTTCTCAACTGGTTCAAGGGGTTCCTAACCACACGATCATACCAAGTGACATCCAATTCAACCACATCAGCTGCATGGATACCTGAGTGTGGAGTTCCACAGGGATCTCCCCTCTCACCAACCTTATTCAACTTAATGATGATACCCTTGGCGAAACTACTATCAAATCAAAACCTTAAACCATACATTTACGCAGATGACGTAACGATCTATATTTCATTTAACCAAGATCTAAAGGAAATCTCCAATGACATCAACCATGGGCGGATGCATTCAAGTTGAAATTCAACGCTGAGAAAACCCAATGCCTAGTACTTACCCCGCAATACAACACAAACAAATTCACCACCATTGACACACCAAAACTGAATCTTCCAATCTCGGACACCCTAAAAATTCTCGGAGTTACCGTTGACCGACACGTAACACTTGAGGATCATGCGAAAAATACAACCAAGAAGATGTTCCATTCAATGTGAAAATTAAAAAGAGTAAGACCTTTCTTCCCAAGAACCGTCTTCCACAACCTGGTACAATCAATGGTACTCAGTCATCTAGATTACTGCAACGCACTCTACACCGGCTGCAAAGAGCAAACAATCAAGAAACTTCAGACAGCTCAGAATACTGCAGCCAGACTCATATTCGGAAAAACAAAATACGAAAGCACTAAACCCCTACGAGAAAAACTACACTGGCTCCCACTCAAAGAACGTATCACGTTCAAAACACGCACCAGCCTACATGTCAGACCTAATAGACTTACCACCCAGGAATGCTAAAATATCATCCCGTATATTCCTCAATCTTCACTTCCCAAATTGTAAAGGTCTCAAATACAAACTAACGCATGCATCAACCTTTTCCTACCTGAGTACACAATTCTGGAATGCGTTGCCGCGAAACCTAAAAATGACTTATGAACAAGCCAACTTCCGAAGTCTATTGAAGACCCATCTCTTCAACAAGGCATACAACAAGGATCAACAAATATGAACTCCCATACACATACCCAGAACTGCCCTTACAATATCTCACTGCCAAACCACTATCATGTTTTTTTCACTATTACTAAATGCACATTTTCTATATAATTCTTATACAATTCTTAAATATTTCTTACTATGATTGCTTGCTAATGTACTATCATGTTCTACCATTCATGTTACCCAAAATCCTTCTGTTATACTAAATGTATACTTTCTCATGTATTCTCACTATTCATGATGTATTGTAAGCCACATTGAGCCTGCAAAGAGGTGGGATAATGTGGGATACAAATGCAACAAATAATAAAATAATAATATCACATGCATGACTTAGTGCTTATTTCTTTTTTTAAATATCAAAAAATCATATCAATATTGTGTTCACTAAAACTTTGTGAGTTTAGCATAGAAATACTGTAACTTCCAAGCAATTTTCAAGTCTATTTCCTTGTCCAGCAGTCATCATTCCACACAGAGAAAAGATCCTTTCTGCATAGGCTTGTGATGCTGGCGCAGACATAAGATCTAGAGCCATAGGAAGTAATCTCTCTATATAAAAAGCAACACCAACGTTCTATGAAGCCTCCAGCCGGAAGTGTGAAGGGGGCGAGATATCCGGTTTTCCTATGAGTGTCTGCCCCGCCCTCTCTGTAACACAGTCAGTGAAGGAAAACAGCAGAGCACAAAATCAAATTGCTGGCTCTGTAACAGTGAAGGACTCAGAGGGGGGAGGGGAGAGAGGCCAGAGGGCAGGGACACACACACTCCCACATGCACACAGAAGAAAACATTGCTAGCCCCCGTTTCATTTGCATCAGAAACGGGGCTTTTTTACTAGTATATTATAAACTGTACTTCTCTCATACCAAAATTGAAAAACATTCTGTGGTATTATTTGTAGAAGTCTAATTCCTAGAATGTATTTGTTTATTTGCACTTAAACAGAATCTTGAAATACTTCTTATTTATGTCGCTTTCAGCTTCTCTGCAATATAAGTACATTTTTTCAGTCCTACCAGAGTGCTGGGGATGTTGACATTTGAACTCTGTGCTGCAACAGGTTGTTCACCTTCTGTGAAGGCTTTATTGCAGATTGTTTCCTGTGCTGCCCAATCAACTATGAATTGTTTTGCAACTGCAAGTAGAGAAGTCATTTCAGGAAGTAGAAGAAGAGCTGCAACTGAAGGATTGAGAAGGCATGCAGCAACTGGAAGAGGATTGAAAGTATTATTGTTGTCAGTGAAGGCACTGCTTGGTATCAAAATCGAAGAAAATCAATTGTTAAATTCTTTTAAAAATTTCTCCACACTCCTTGATACATTTAACATTTCAGTGTGACATTGCAAATTGAGTAGGGAAGGAATAATATAAGACAGGGAGAATGATTCACTTTGCAACCTATGGTGGTCTTTTACTAAAGATTAGCTTGAGTTAACTGCAGCAGGGCCCACTTTATTCCTATGGGCCCTGCTGCAAATAACTTGAGCTAACCTTTAGTAAAAGACCCCCTCTATCTGTCTGTTCAGCAGATGGTTGCTACAAACTGCAAAGTTCTTCCAACTTTGTCCATTCAGATTGTAGCATGGAATCAATATTCAGTCCAGAAAGAACTTCATTAATATCTCCTTTCAGCTCAAGAAGACTTCTGACATGTCACATGTGCTGTTCCAGTATGTAGGACAGTCATTTACAATTCCTTTATCACACTTATTACAAAGTCTCTATGTAGCCAAAGAACTGTTTCAGAAATTATTAACTATCTTGCATACCTTTATCATGATAATCAACATAGCTGTTTCGATATAGGTTCTTAATGGTCAACTGAATTGAATGTGCCATTCAAGGCATCCATGGGTACATCGTGTTAGGAAGAATGTCAGATTCTAAAGTCAATTTTGAATCATCCCCATTCTCTTGTGAATTTTTGGAGTCACTGATATTAAGATAAACATTATCTTCATCTGCTTCATCACTGTTCATAGAAACAGGTGATCTACCATTTTCAAAATTACCATTACCATGGTTTGTTTTTTTCATTATGGCTGTTTCAAAGTACATGAACTGCTTTAACTATATTTGCACCATTATTGGTGACAATTAACATTACTTTGTCAGACATGATATCCCACTTTATCAGACTTTCATTTAGGCATTGTTAGGGTTACCATATTTGCCCTAAGAAAAAAAAAGACACATGCTCCGCCCCCTGGTCCACCCTGCCCACCCCGTCACACCATGCCCCTTGTCACACCCCACCCCACCTCCTGTCACATTGACCCCCCCCAAAGAAAGCCAGATTACCTCTCTCTCCCCCCATGTAGATCCCCACCCCAATTTTCCAGCCTCCCTCCACCCACATGACTCCATTCACTACCCCTGCTCTCCCCTCCTTTACCTTAGTGTGGTGCCCTGGTGGTCTAGTGACCTCTCTTTCTTGCCCAGCACTTCTGCTGACTGTCTTGCTCCTGTCGTCAATTCTAAGTAGCTGCCGAGAGAGTTCAAGCAGTGACCTTGCAAGGCTTCTTCAGAAGTCCCGCGAGGCCGTCGCTTGAACTCTCGGCAGCCATTATGAATCGGCACTGGGAGAAAGACAGTCTGCAGATGCGCTGGGCAGAAAAAAAGGTGCTCTTTTCTGCTCTGAAGAGGTCACTAGACCTCCAGGGCACCACACTAAGGTAAAGGAGGGGAGGAGAGGATAGGACACCCTGAGGCCAGCCTGCCCATTCATCAGCAAATACAGACAAACGGGCAGGCTGGCAAAACCCGCATGATTGCCTAGCTGTGTCCTCAAAATGAGGATATGTCCAGGTAAAACTGGACATGTGGTAACTCTAGTTCATTGTGCAATTGCATCCTCAGTATGTGTATGAGGTAGTTTCTTCAGGGTAAGGATTACATGTAGAGGTTTTAAAGTACCTGGGTCAAAGAAGCAAGTTGATATACCAAGAAATGAACAAGAAAAGCCTTTTTTTGTCCATTCATCAAGACATATTGTGACCTTTCTGCTCCTGAAAGCCCATCTCTTCAAAACTTCCCTCCCCAACGACCTCACTTAGCCTAATCGGTTAATAAGTTAATACTCCTACCCACTAACTTGTACTGAACCAGCACATTACATTGACACTTGCTGTCGCTTGTAAGTCTATTTCTTCAAGGGCAAGCAGGCTATTAGTATTCCCACATCTGGGTGATGTCATCTGACGGAGCCCAGTGCGGACGCTTCCTAGCTTACACAGCAAGCAAAAAATTCTAGAAGCGTCCACCACACATGCATGGGTGCTTTCCCACTTGACACATGAACGCAGGCTTCTCAGTCTGTTTTTATCCATGATTGTGTCTTTGTGGCTTCTCTTCAGTGTATATTAACAGTTACTTTTTCAGTGCCTTTCCGTGTGTTCTCTTCCTTATTTTCATTTTCTTCATAGTTTTTATTTTTGGTACCTTGCCCTTTGTTTTATTAGTTTATTGGCTTTTCAAGTTTTCTTTCTTTTTCACACAGCTATTTAGGTTTGAACATTGACCTCAATTTGAGCCGTGTCCTTTTTGACAAGACTGAGGAATTGAATTTGGCCTTAATTCTTTTCTTGATGTCTAGGAAGACCCTTAGTGGCTTCAAAAGGTGTGCCCAATGTAATTGGGTGAGTTTTGCATGGACTCACACAGTTGGCACATGGGGTGCCTTGGGCTTGACCACCAGCCTAATTCTTGTTCTCTCTGTTTACAAATGCAGCTGAGAACACAGAGGGCGCATCAGGTCCAACAGGAAAAACTCTTTAGCTCCTCGAATCTGGTCCATCAACATAGGCATCAGAAGCATCAACCTCAGTGGCTGCCCAGACTTCATCTACCACTGGGAGGGTACCGGCATTGAAGAGATCTCCACCTCCCTTGACGTCAGGTACTGTTAGTAGGCCCCGGGACTGGTCATCTGACCCAACACCAAGGGCAGCGTATGGGATTGATGTTGTCCTTATCAGTGCTGAGGGACCGCAATGCTGAGCATCAAGGGAAGCACAGTGCTGGGATTACCAGGGCATTGGCATCGCCGGTACCCAAGAAGTGCTGGCACCGAGAGGATAGCTCCCCATCTTTGGTAGAAGTGCTGGTGCGCCAGTCTTTGGGCAGCCAGGTTCCTGCTTCCAGTTTGACACCAGCTCTTTCTCATGCTGTCTCCGAACCAGCTCCCCAGTCTTTGCCGATGCCTGCCCTTGAGTAGTACTGGGCCATGCTGAGGGAGGAGCTGGAGCATATGTTTCAGCTACATGCCATTTGGGCATTGAGGGTGCTTCCCCTAGCTGTGGCTCAGCTTCAGCTCCTTCCTGAGGCTCCAGGTCCGCTTGTGGAGCAGTCTTTGATGCCGATGCCTCGATGGATGTTCATATTTACATCGACCCATTGTGGTACAGCTCTCTACATCGGGAAAGAAGCTTCCCCAGAGTCTGAGAGTAGGGTACACTTCAGGATGTGGACATGGTTCCACTGAGCTGGGGCAAGTACAGATTCGCTCTGCCCATTTGGAGTATTATGAGGAGTCAGACTTGGGATCACTTATGGGAGTCAGATGAAAATCCACATTATTTCTTGAAGGAGGAGTCATATGGATTCTCTTCTGACCCCTCCCTATATATTTATTTATTACATTTGTACCCCGCGCTTTCCCACTCAAAGCAGGTTCAATGCGGCTTACATAGTAATTGGGATTACAAAGTATTGGTGAAGAGAAATAAGTTGAGTATTATCGGAGTAATAAAAGAGAAGTATGAGCAAGGGTAAGTGAGCAATTGAAGGTTAGATGAGGTGGAGGAGAATGGGCAAGTGTGAAGGGAGTAGGAGAGGTGTGAGTAAGGGTAGGTGAGCATTGGGGGAGGGGTCGATGAGGCGAAAGGGGATAGAAACAGGGGATAAGCAGGGGGAAATGAGGCGGGAGTCGTTGTCATTGTCTCCTGGATATGTGATGAATAGATGGGTTTGTGGGAATTAATATGGATCGTTTGGGTAAGCTTGCCTGAACAGATGGGTTTTTAGTGATTTCCGAAAGGGCAGATGGTCACTGAGTGATCGGATTGGTCTGGGGAGGGCATTCCAGAGTTGGCTGCCTAAGAAGGAGAAGTTGGATCCATAATAGGTTTTATACTTGAGTCCTTTGCAATTGGGGTAGTGTAGGTTGAGGTAAGTTCATGAGGTTGTAGACATGTTCCTGGTGGGGAGGTTGATCAGGTCGAGCATATAGCCTGGAGATTCACCGTGGATAATCTTGTGGATTAGTGTGTGGACTTTGAAATTGATTCGTTCTTTGATAGGGAGCCAATGTAGTTTTTTTCGAAGAGGTGTTGCACTTTCAAATCATGGTTTGCCAAAAATGAGTCTAGCTGCTCATGTCAAAAGAGGTGTAAATCTCCACCTGAGAGTCTCTCATTCACAGGTTTTGTGAAGGAGATGGCTTCACCCATCCTATTTAAGTTGGAGACAGAGAAGAAGCCTAGGGCAGTGCAGCAGTGTCCCCGATGTGTCACCTATTGTGCAACTGTGGCCTATCATCAGAATCACCTACACATAACATAGTAACATAGTAGATGACGGCAGAAAAAGACCTGCACGGTCCATCCAGTCTGCCCAACAAGATAACTCATATGTGCTACTTTTTGTGTATACCCTACTTTAATTTGTACCTGTGCTCTTCAGGGCACAGACCGTATAAGTCTGCCCAGCACTATCCCCGCCTCCTAACCACCAGCCCCGCCTCCCACCTCCGGCTCTGGCACAGACCGTATAAGTCTGCCCAGCACTATCCCCGCCTCCCAACCACCAGTCCCGCCTCCCAATCTTGACTAAGCTCCTGAGGATCCATTCCTTCTGCACAGGATTCCTTTATGCTTATCCCACGCATGTTTGAATTCCATTACCGTTTTCATTTCCACC
This sequence comes from Microcaecilia unicolor, assembly GCF_901765095.1. Taxonomy (NCBI): domain Eukaryota; kingdom Metazoa; phylum Chordata; class Amphibia; order Gymnophiona; family Siphonopidae; genus Microcaecilia; species Microcaecilia unicolor. Next base: position 123,667,439 of record NC_044041.1, on the reverse strand, counting down.
ACCTCCCGCAGGAGGGCATTCCAAGCATCCACTACTCTCTCTGTGAAAAAATACTTCCTGACATTTTTCTTGAGTCTGCCCCCCTTCAATCTCATTTAATTTCATGTCCTCTCGTTCTACTGCCTTCGCATCTCCGGAAAAGGTTTGTTTGCGGATTAATACCTTTCAAATATTTGAACGTCTGTATCATATCACCCCTGTTTCTCCTTTCCTCCAGGGTATACATGTTTAGTTCAGCAAGTCTCTCCTCATATGTCTTGTAACGCAAATCCCATACCATTCTCGTAGCTTTTCTTTGCACCGCTTCAATTCTTTTTACATCCTTAGCAAGATACGGCCTCCAAAACTGAACACAATACTCCAGGTGGGGCCTCACCAATGACTTATACAGGGGCATCAACACCCCCTTTCTTCTGCTGGTAACACCTCGCTCTATACAGCCCATCAACCTTCTAGCTACAGCTACCGCCTTGTCACACTGTTTCGTCGCCTTCAAATCCTCAGATACTATCACCCCAAGATCCCTCTCCCCGTCCGTACCTATCAGACTCTCCCTGCCTAACACATACGTCTCCCGTGGATTTCTATTCCCTAAGTGCATCACTTTGCATTTCTTCGCATTGAATTTTAATTGCCAAACCTTAGACCATTCTTCTAGCTTCCTCAGATCCTTTTTCATGTTTTCCACTCCCTCCCGGGTGTCCACTCTGTTACAGATCTTAGTATCATCCGCAAATAGGCAAACTTTACCTTCTAACTCTTCGGCAATGTCACTTACAAATATATTGAACAGAATCACATGATCACCAGAAAGAGAACTCAGATTTTTAACTACAACAACATTCATTAGTTCTCAAAAGTTAGAGATAGAAGCTGCATAAGAATTGGAAAAAAAATAAGGGGGAAAAAACCTCAAAGAGCTCCAGGCTTATACGCCTACAGAGCTAAAACTCTTCATCATTGGCATAAAAAACCTATTTAGAACATGTACAAACTTTTAAATTATTTTTCGTTTTTTAAAATATGCGTCCCCCCCAAAACAAAACAGCAAACACTCCTTAGCTGCTCAATTGATACTGACTTCGACGCCTGGCTCACCGTCTTTCTTGATCCCTCCTCTCCATCCCTCATTCTTGGTGATTTTAATATTCACGTTGACAACCCATCCAACTCCTACGCTTCTAAATTCCTCACTCTGACATCCTCCTTTAACCTCCAACTCTGCTCTACCACCCCTACTCACCGTAATGGCCATTGTCTCGACCTCGTTCTCTTCTCTTCTCTTCCTGCTCACCTTCCAACTTCTGCACCTCAGTCCTTCCAATCTCAGATCATCACCTAATCACCCTCTCACTTCATCACCCCCCCCCTCAACCTCGCCCAACTACAACCACTGCTTTCAGGAATCTCCAAGCCGTCGATCCCCCTACCCTATCCTCTCACATCTCCAATCTCTTCCCTTCCATCTTGTCTTCTGAATCCGTCAACAAGGCTGTCTCTACCTACAATGAAATTCTCTCCACTGCTCTCGATACCCTAGCACCATCTGTCTCTTGCCCCACTAAGCGCATCAATCCTCAGCCCTGGTTAACCCCTTGCGTCCGTTACCTTTGCTCCTGCACCCGTTCTGCTGAACGACTCTGGAGGAAATCTCGCACCCTGTCAGACTTCACCCATTACAAATTCATGCTGTCCTCCTTCCAGTCCTCCCTATTCCTTGCCAAACAGGAATATTACTCTCAATTAACCAATTCTCTTGGCTCCAACCCTCGTCGCCTCTTCGCCACCCTCAACTCCCTACTTAAAGTGCCCTCCGCTCCCACCCCCCCCCCTCACTCTCTCCTCAAACACTAGCTGACTACTTCCGCGATAAAGTGCAGAAGATAAACCTTGAACTCGCTTCCAAGCCTTCTCCTCCCTGTAACTTCTTAACCCACTCCCTCAACCAACCTAACCTGGCCTCCTTCTCCTCCTTCCCTGAGATCACCGAAGAGGACACTGCTCGCCTTCTTTCTTCCTCTAAGTGCACCACCTGTTCCTCTGATCCCATTCCCACCTATCTGCTTAACAACATCTCTCCTACAGTTATCCCCTCAATCTGTCACATCCTCAACCTCTCTCTCTCCACTGCTACTGTCCCTGACACCTTCAAGCACGCTGTAGTCACACCACTTCTCAAAAAACCTTCACTTGACCCCACCTGTCCCTCCAACTACCGCCCCATCTCTCTTCTACCCTTCCTCTCCAAATTACTTGAACGCGCTGTCCACAGCCGCTGCCTTGATTTCCTCTCCTCAGGCCATCCTCGATCCGCTTCAATCCGGCTTTCGCCCACTACACTCGACAGAAACAGCACTCTCTAAAGTCTGCAATGACCTGTTCCTTGCCAAATCCAAGGGACACTATTCCATCCTCATCCTCCTCGACCTATCTGCCGCCTTTGACACCGTCAATCATAATGTACTTCTTGACACACTGTCCTCATTCGGGTTCCAGGGCTCCGTCCTCTCCTGGTTCTCTTCTTATCTTTCCCAACGCACCTTCCGAGTATTTTCTAATGGCTTTTCTTCCACCCCCATCCCGCTCTCTGTTGGGGTTCCCCAAGGATCTGTCCTTGGACCGCTTCTTTTCTCGATCTACACCTCTTCCCTGGGCTCGCTGATCTCATCACATGGTTTCCAGTACCATCTCTATGCTGATGACACCCAGCTTTATCTCTCCACTCCCGACATCACAGTCGAAACTCAGGCCAGAGTTTCAGCCTGCCTCTCAGACATTGCTGCCTGGATGTCCAACCGGCATCTGAATAGTAGTAGTAGTAATTGTAGTGCTGTGGTTAGGACATAAGAATAGCCTTGGTTCATCTAGCTCAGTGTCCTGTTTCCAACAGTGGTCAAGCCAGGTCACAAATACGTGGCAGGAACCCAAACAGTTGCAGCATTTCATGCTACCAATTCCAGGGCAAGCAGTGGCTTCCCCCATGTCTGTCTCAATAGGAAAAGTCCATAGTCTGCTATTGAGACAGACATGGGAAGTAATTGCTTGCCCTGGGATTTGTAATATGGAATGTTGCCACGATTTGGGTTTCTGCCAGGTACTTGTGACCTGGCTTGGACAGTTTGGAAAACAGAATTCTGGGCTAGGTGGACCATTGGTCTGACCCAGTGTGGCTACTCTTATGTTCTTATGACTTTTCCTCCAGGAACTTGTCCAAACCTTTTTTAAACCCAGATACGCTAACTGCTGTTACTACATCCTCTGGCAAAGAGTTCCAGAGCTTAACTGTTCTTTGAGTGAAAAAACATTTCCTCCTATTTGTTTTAAAAGAATTTCCATGTAGCTTAATTGAGTGCCCCTTAGTCTTTGTACTTTTTGAAAAGTTAAAAATCAATTCACTTCTACTCGTTCTACACCACTCAGGATTTTGTAAACATTAATCATATCTCCCCTCAGCCTTCTCTTTTCCAAGCTGAAGAGCCCAAACCTCTAGCCTTTCCACATACGAGAGGAGTTCCATCCCCTTTATTGTTTTGTTCACTTTTTTTTGAACCTTTTCTAATTCCGCTATATCTTTTTTGAGATATGGCGACCAGAACTGAACACAATGCTCAAAGTGAAGTCACACCATGCAACGATACAGAGGCATTATAATATTCTCAGTCTTATTTACCATCCCTTTCCTAATAATTCCTAGCATCCTGTTTTCTTTTTTGTCCGCCGCCACACACTGGGTAGATTTCAACGTATTGTCTTCAACGACACCTAGATCTTTTTCTTGCGTGCTAACTCCAAAGGTGGACCCTAGCATTACTTTACATTTGTCCAGTTTAAGGGCCCTGCTTACTAAGGTGCGCTAGCATTTTTAGCTTTCTTAAAATGAGCACGTGCTAACACTAGAGGCACCCTTAGGAATATATTTATTTATTTATTTATTTATTTATTGTTCACTTATATCCCACATTTTCCCACTCATGCAGGCACAATGTGGCTTAAAAACATTAAATAAAATACAGAATAGGAAAACTTAGAAGAATATACAAGGAATATATATGGGTGTCTCTAGCATTTATGCATGCTAATTTTTAGCGAGTGCTAAAAACATTAGTGTGCCTACAGTGTGGCTTAGTAAACAGGGCCCTACATTTCATCTGCCATTTGGATGCTCAGTCTTCCAATTTCCTAAAGTCTTCTGCAATTTTTCACAGTCTGCATGTGTTTTAACAGCCTTGAATAGTTTTGTCATCTGCAAATGTAATCACCTCACTCATTGTTCTGATTTCCAGAGCATTTATAAATATGTTAAATAGCACCAGTCCCAGTTCAGATTCCTGCGGTACTCCACTATTTACCCTCCTCCATTGAGAGATATGGCCATTTAACCCTACCCCCTGTTTTCTGTCCAGCATTTCCTAATCCACACCAGAGCATTGCCTCCTATCCCATGACTCTTTAATTTTCTCAGGAGTCTCTCATGAGGAATTTTGTCAAAAGCTTTCTGAAAATCAACTGGCTCACCTTTATCCACATGTTTATTCACGCCTTCAAAGAAATGAAGCACATTGGTGAGGCCTTGGCTGAAATCATGCTAACTCTGTCCCATTAAACCATGTTTATTTATGTGTTCTGTAATTTTATTCTTTATAATAGTTTCTCTATTTTACCCTGCACTGACATCTGGCTTACTGATCCATAATTTCCCAGATCACCCCTGGAACCCTTTTTAAAAATCGTTGTCACATTGGCCACCCTCCAATCTTCTACAGATGACTTTGACGACAGGTTACAGATTACTAACAATAGATCAGTTTTTTAAAAGAAGACCCATGACCAGTGGTGGCCAGCATTTTGGTTTGCTGCTCCGGGGACCCTGAAGGAGGCATATACCCACATACCTATTCTATACGCACACAGGAAATACCTTTGGTTACATTTTCGGTCTCTACACTATCCGTACAAGGTCTTACCGTTTGGCTTGGACTCTGCATCTCAAGAGTTCACGAAGTGTCTGGTAGCTGCAGCACTTCGGAGATGGGGCATTCATGTCTTCCATTCCTTGGATGACTGGTTAATCAAGGCAGCCACTCAGAATTCCACCACAGATTCCATGAAGTCGATAGTAAAACTCCTAGAATGCCTTGGATTTGTAATCAACTACCCCAAATCATATCTTCGCAGATGATATTACAGTATTGATTCCTGTCGAAGGAACATTTGAGAATACAAAAAGGATCATAAACACAGGAATACAGTTAGTTTGTTGTTGGATGATATTTTTATTTATTAGAATTTATTTAGATTTGTCATCGATTGAAATTAAATTACAAAACAAAGTTCATGTTAATTAGTATGAACAAAGTTCCAATTTTTGAGACTTCCTTACTGCTTAATAACGTTAGATATGCTTTCTCATCCTCTATTAGGATCTTAGGAATAATGATTGTGATCAGTCTTTATCCCTAGATGCACATACTAATTCTGTCATCAAATGATCCTTCTTGTTGATGAGGAAATTGTGTAGAATTCGTAATTTTTTTGACACTGCACATTTCAGACTTTTAGTCCAGTCTCTCTTTTTATTTCAACTTGATTATTGTAATCTGATTTATTGGCATTGTTCCAAGGGTATCCTAAAAAATCTTCAAACAGTTCAAAATAGAGCAGGCAAGTTGATCTTTTCACTTTTAAAATCAGGTCACATTCCTCTGCTCTCTGTCTTGATTGGTTTCCGATGGAAGCAAGAGTGCTCTTTAAATTTTATTTAAGATTCTGAATGAGTTAGCTCCTCAGTATATGCATCTATTATTTGCTTTTGCTTCTATACTGCATATATAAAAAAAATAAAATTAAGACAATTCAGTCCTTTTGTCTTTCCCAGTCTAAAGAGGCTGAAACGTTCTCAGTTGTTTGAATTTTTTTTTTCTTATCAAGCAGCTACTAGCTGGAAGCTTGTTCTGAATGAGCTTAGGACAGTTACTGATTATAGTAATCTTAGAAAAAATTTACAGCCATTTTTATTGAATTGAATGTATATTAGGAAATTGTAACTGGTTTAATTCTTAAGCTTAATTATTGTATTCCCGGGCTGTTCCAGTTCATCTTAGCTATGTGATCTGTGTAGAACTAATTGTTGTTGGAATATGTGGAATATAAGAATAAATATGATTATTATTTTCTTTAACCTGTACAGACTTTGGAATTCATAGGAGGTCTTCTCAACACAACTGAAGGTTGAGCATTCCTTCCTGAGCAGAAGCCAATCAATATAATACTTCTTGCCATTCAGGTATCTCAGGCGCCTCATATATCTGCATGTCAGATGCTCTGCCTCCTTATTCATATGGTCTCAACAACATTGGCTTACCTTCACTTTCAAATTCCTCAATGGACGCTCTCCTTGCAATGGAATCAGGCCATGGGGCCTCTTTCTGCATGCATCCAGGTGACTTCATGGCTCCGCCACTCTTTTCAGTGGTGGATGGTGTCATGAAATCTAACCCGAGGCCTCCCATTCCAACCCCTTCCACATCACAAAGTTCTCACTACAGAGGCTTCCATGATCGGATGGGGAGCACACCTCGACAGTCAGGATTCTTGGACCCCACAAGAACAGAGATATCATATCAATCTCCTGGAGTTGTGAGCAGTCGAGAACACTCAATACCTTCCAGGATTGAATTCTCAGCCAGGTAGTACTAGTACTCACAGACAATCAGGTGGTGATGTATTACCTGAACAAGCAGGGATCTTATCTCCTCTAGCAAGCATCCAGATATGGACATGGATGGCTTCCCGAAACATCTTCCTCAGAGCTGTTTACTTAGCTGAAAAGTAGAATGTCAAGCTCAGCAGAGTTCTTCAACCCCACGAATGGTCTCTCAGCGCCTCAGTGATCTATCAGATATTTCAGCAGTAGGGAACACCAGAGACAGACCCATTTGCTTCTCCTCAGAATAACAAACTTCCCCAATTCTGTTCCAGATTCTGTGCTCCCAACCACATAGCCCCAGATGCCTTCCTACTTCACTGGGTAAGGATCTTCTTTATGCTTTCCCCCCACTGCTCCTAACTGGGAAAACGCTTCTCAAACTCCATCGAGACCAATAAACCATTATTCTAGTTGCTCCTTACTGGCCTTGACAAATTTGGTTTCCTCTACTCCTACAGTTGTCATCCAAGGAACCATTCAGGTTGGATTCTTTCCCAATTCTCATAACTCTGAATGAAGGATTCCTTCTTCATCCAAATCCTTGTTCTCTAGCCCTCATGGCATGGTACCTGATGACGTAAAATTGCATTCTTTAAACATTTGTCATGCACTCATTCTTATATACTTCTTTCTTCTAGAAAACCCTCCACAAGAAAATGTTACCACCTAAAGAATCCCAATCTTTCCTGCCTGCTTCCGCTACTCCGTCTCTGGCACTCTCCAGTTTTCTGTGCCGCAGACGGCCCCACCATATTTTAAAAATGGCTGCCGAGGCTAGTCTGCTGCCGAAGTCTCAGCAGCCTTTTGAGAAAACACAGTGGCGGCGCCCACAGCACAGAAGAGAAAAGCAAAAAGCGCCGGAGATAGAGTAGCGGCAGCGGGCAGGAAAGAGTGGGATTCTTTCCTGCTCCTGCAGCTGCAGAGACCACTACACCACCAGGGCTGGTGGCAAGGTAGAACTCCAGTATGCTGGAGGGGGATGGCATCATTACTGGGGAGGGGGGGGGCAGATTTTGACACAGTATAAGTCGGGGGGCAGATTTTGGCACAGTATAAGACATCACAAGGACAAAATATAAGGTAACCAATGGACTGCATTAGGGGCTTAAAGCCCATTTAGTTGTGTTAAAACAAATGAGAGATCTGCATGAAAGAAAATATTATTTTTTTATTATTTTGACTTATGAAAACCTCTTGTCCCTGAAACATTCTGAAAACAGAATAATCCATTTGTACAAAAGAGATGAGATGAAGATGTGATTCCATGTGCCCCAATGAAAGAAGAGTTTAATTTTTCTTCCAATCTTTATAAAACCAGGCTACCCAAGGCAGATTACAACAACTTTTAAGATGAACCCATCAGTAAATAGGATATCCTCACTGAAATTTGACCATATGTTACTGTATTTATAGAACAGTGTGGAAAAAGGAGCACAAAATATTGCCTTTAGTAGTGCTGTTTCCACCAGCCACTATAATATTTTAAGCAGTTTTAATGATACTCAATTTTATTTCATGATATTTATATCTACATATTGGAAGCTTTCAAATAAATTAAAAAGCTGTCAAGTAAAACAAAAACTTTTGTTCTTCACCTTTTATGGCACTGGGAAGAAAAAGGGTGTGGGGTGGGAGAAGAGAGAAAGGAAATGCTGAACTGGTGGGGGGGGGGGGGGGCACCAATTCATAGTCTGCAGGGACTCCATCGGATGATGTCACCCATTTTTGAGAATATATGCCTGCTGTCCTCCAAGAACACTTGCTACAGGTGAGTAACTTAGCTTACTGTAAATACTGTGTGTGGCAATTGTTTGTCAAGTTCTGCGATTAGCTCTACTTTCTAAGCTTTAGCTTAGCAATTACTACTACAGCAGATATGTTATCTGTCCTGGACTATGAATATCCTCCTAAGGAAGGGGTTACAGTTCCATTGCACTTTAAAGATGCACTGACAAAGAATTGTGAATCTCCCCTCTTAGTGCATGTTGTACCAAAGAAGGTGGATATTCGAGAGGGCACAATTGCTTCACCATTCTCTGATGGTTGAATCCACTTTAAAACAAGCCAGAAGTTACAGGCCTCGTGCCTTGGTTCCCCCAGGTAAAGAGGCTCGGACTCTGGATTTGTTTGGGAGAGATGTTTATCAGGCCTCGATGCTCGTTAACCATATTCAGTCCTACCAGCTCTACACGAGCATATACTTGGATGCGCAGTCTGCTCAGTCTCGTGGACTTCCTCCCTCAGGACCAGGTCGTGGAGCTTCACCAGTAGAAACAGCTGGAGTGCAGGAAATATGTGGCTGGGGCACTTATGACACCTTTGATATTGCATCCAGACTCTGCTATGGGCGTGGGGATGCATGGACTCTCCTGGATGTGTGTCTCTGACCTGGAACCAGCAGTTTAGGAGATGTTAGCGGATGCACCATGCTGAGGAGATAATCTTTTTGAGGACACGGTGAAGGTCACAGACCTCATCAAGAAACATACTGACACCATTCAGTCCCTCTCTCAGCAGCCTCCTGCTTTGTCCTCCTCTACTAGGAGGTTTTCGACTGGGCCTAGGTGGCGAACCTGTTTCTCTCAAAGGTGTAGGTTTCCACCATCTTCCTGCTCTACCCAGCAGTCCAAGCCCCAGTTCTCCCGGCCATGCCAGTCCTAACCCCAGAAAGCCCAGGGCTCCCCAGTCAAAGCAAGGGAAAAGCTTTTGATTGGCTCTAGGAGAGGATAGCTGCTATCTGTGTAACTGTCCTGGATGGCCTACCGGTGGGAGGGAAGCTGATTTTTACCATCAAAAGTGGCTACTTATAACCACTGACCAGTAGGTTCTTCAAATATTTTTCCTTGGTTACACACTTCATTGGCATCAGAAACCACCATATTGCCCACTGAGAGCATCTTACATGAGCTTTTAATACAAGCAGGAACTTGTAGTGAAAATGTCCGCCCTTCTACAGGACAATGTGGTTGAACCCGTGCCACTCACGAAAGAAGGGAATATTCCAGATATTGTGCCCAAAAAGATGAGGGGATTTCATCCCATTCTAGACTTAAGGGCCCTGAACAAATTCCTGGTCAAAGAAAAGTTCAGGATGATTTTCCTGGTCACCCTTCTCCCCAAGATTCAGGAACAAGATTGGCTATGCTTTCTGGACTTGAAGGATGCCTATACCCACATTTTGTTACTGTCCAGCCACAGGAAGTATGTCAGATTTCGAGTAAGGAAACACCACTAACAGTATTGCGTTCTGTTGGCCTGCTGTCAGCTCCCGGGTCTTCATTAAATGTTTAGCAGTAGACACAGCATCGCTCCGCAGACTGGGAGTTTGTGCTTCTCTACTTGGATAATTGACTGGTCAAGAGCACACATAAGGAAAGGCACCAACGTAGAGAACCAACGTAGGCACCAACGTAGTCAACGTAGAGAACTATTTGGGTCAAAAAAAACCCAAATAGGTAATTGAGCTACAAGATCCAGCATGGAAAAAAGAAGCAGTGGATTTAAAAAAAAACTCCAAGATGTGCAAAATGTACAAAATGTTCAATTTATTCACCACTAAAAAAAATAAATACATAGATAATTAAAAGCCCGACGAGGCCATGTTTTGCCATCTCAAAGGGCTGCAGCAGGAACTTAAAACAGAACACTTCATCTACTGGTTTTAAACTACCCTTCCCTCAGAAGCAGCAGCAGCAGCAGCAATGGTGGTGAATCTAGATTTTGTACATTTTGCATATCTTGGAGTTTTTTTTTTAGATCTACTGCTTCTTTTTTCCGTGCAAGAACTATGTGTAAAAAAAAAAGGTTCAAGTCCTTTTGTTTTTCCCCAACATCAGCACATCTGGTCGCAATTGACTTTTTGGAGGTCGACCAAAAATATAGGGGATGGGTGTCACAGAGGAGGAGACCTCTCCTCCTTTGTCCAATTGTATTTCACATTGGCATGTTTATCCTGAAACACCCCCCAACTGGGTACAGTACTACAGCACCAAGCTTGTGCCAGAAGGAATAGTATGGCTGGAGAGTAAAAGGCCTGTATGATCTTTTTTTATAAATGTTTTTCCCCGTTTCAGTAAAGGATCACCACACTGCAAACATTTTCTGACTTTGCATTTGTGCTTTTTTTTCTGTGTAAGAGTCACATTTATCACAAAATATTTTAGACAAGGATTCTTATATTTTCAGCTACCAGTATATGATAATCTCACCAGATAATCATGCCAGGGCTGCTGGTACTAGGACATAGGAGGGACTTTAACTTAGCCCACCAGATAGCAAACATTGGCTTAAGGTGTCACTGGACGAACAGAGGTACACACTTGTTTCATTCCCACATTATAGAGACAAAAAAAGAGATGCAGTATAATTTTAACCATTCATATTTTTGATTCCATCTAGAATTTCTTGACAGATAGTCAGTATGAAAACTATCAGGACACTCATGCTTGTAACTACCAGGATATGTGTAAGTAGAAAACTTATTAAACATTTACAAGGCTATACTTTTCTGCAAAGAGCTTTGTTCTAAGCATTTTATGTGAGGTTGACCAAATATGTTCATTTTAAAGAGAATCTAAGGGCAAGTCAAGTTCTTTTTACCTAAACAAACTGTTTTTCTGGAACAGATAAATAGGATTGATAAGTAGTTGTGTACATTTTCAAATAGTATTAAAACTAGGAAACGTTCCATGATGCTAATAGCACTTTTAATGCTACATAGAAATAAAACAGGATTAAGATATATGCAAACTAGACACATGCCTAGGACCCAAATCTTCAGGAAGGGCCTTCTCAAATGTGCTAGTTTAATGGCCCCCATGGCAGATTTTTGCCTTGGTGAGTCAGCTACTGGCAGAAGAATAGGGAGAGGGCAGAGACACCTCTGTAGAGAGGTCTGGCCTACCTAGCTCTTTTGTATTGTCCTCCAGTTGGCAGGAGTAGTTGGCAGCAACCCTTTTTACCTGTTGTTTTCTCCATGCCACAGAGCTCTATTTGTGCTTGTTGCCTAGGTCTCTGTTTGGAGGAAGTATTTTTTCATTCAGTTCACTGTTAAACTGTGGAATTTCTTGCTGGAGTATGTGGTAAAAGCAGCTAACATAGGTTTAAGATTTTTTGATTGACTGCCCTTCATTGCACATAGCACCAGGGCAAGTTTACAAATTAAAAGCAAAAAGGGGAAAGGAAAACATGACAAACTAGGAAACAGCAGCAAGCATATAACAATGGGAAAAGGGATGGGCACAGTACCCAAAGCTAAGATATGATAGGGAAGGGAGGCCTGTAGCAATTCTGCTTTGGAATAGTGGGTGAAAGCTAGGTTTTCAAAAGGGTTTAGACAAGTTTCTGAAGGACAGGTCAATAGACCATTATTAGCCGGGTAGATTGGGAGAGCCACTGCTTATACTGAGCTAGATGGACCTTTGCTCAGATCCACTATGGCAATTATTGTTTTATATGTTCCAACCAACATACAAAAAAAAAATAAAATAAACCCTCCTAGCAACACTGCCTTGAGAGAACCCAAACTCATCAAATCTCAAAAGCTAAATAGTATCAGGCCTGGCTATGTATTTAAATGGAAGACTATCGGTGTAAAGTAATGTGGTCTGCAGAAGGCAATAGCCTGCCAAAACTGACAGTCATTTGGTGAGACTGTGATCTCCTGAGTCTGTAAAACTGACAATTACTGAAAAGACTATAACCAACAGAGTAATTTGATTTTATAAAGGACCTTCTTCAAAATACAGAGAAGAGTTGTTTTCAGTAATTTGCAGGGACAGTACCTAGCAGACAGATGGCTATTAGGAAATTGAAACATACTTTTCTCCAAGGACAAGCAGGCCATTCTCACAATTGGGTAATACGGTGCCCGGTCCAGAGCTTTTAACAAGCTTTACAGAGCTTTGTGTAACGCTAGACACCCTCCACCACAAATGTGAAACTGTGTTCCCACCCACCGTGAGGGCGCAGTTACTACAGTTGTTTTTCTGCCGTGCCAAGGAGAAGACTGTGTCTGTATTGTCTCTTCACTCCCTGTTCGGAAGAGCTTTTTTGGTGCCTTTTCAGCTTCTTTTTTGCGATTTTTCATTGTGCCTTGTTCAGGAGGAGTGGCCTAGTGGTTAGGGTGGTAGACTTTGGTCCTGAGGAACTGAGTTCAATTCCCGGCACAGGCAGCTCCTTGTGACTCTGGGTAAGTCACTTAACCCTCCATTGCCTGCCACATTGAGCCTGCCATGAGTGGGAAAGCGCGGGGTACAAATGTAACAAAAATAAAAAATTCTCTTCCCGTATATTTTTAGTTCTTTTTAAGTTTCCTTTATTTTCCGTGACTTAGGTCGCGTTTGGGCCTAGTCTCCGGTTGGGTCTTTCCCATGATTTTTCTGTGGTGCTTTGTCTCTTTTTTCAGGCACCATCACTTCTTTTGATTTGGCTTCAGAAGTTTTTCCTTCTATGTCCACTAAAGCTCCAGTGGCTTTAAGCACTGTGCCCGGTGCAATTGGACAATATCTGGCAAGAACACCCATTCTTGGTGTCTTTAGTGCTTAGGGCCCGACCATAGCCTTGCCAACTGTGTCCTTTGTTTTTGGATGAACAAGAGGACTCAGGTGTCCAGAGAGGCTCAAAACAAGAAGATTTTTGGAGGTAGGTCCGAGTCTTCGGCATCTGCATCGAGGTCGGCTGTGTTAGCATCAATGTTGCATCGGGAACATTGGTCCATATGATTGCTTTGAGACCCATAGACACTGGGAGCAGTAGTGCGTTGGGTGGGTCTCCACCTGTCTCGATGTCAGACCCGACCACAAGGCAAAATGAGGATTCAACGTCATCCTTGTCAGCACCGAAGAGTCTCGACTCTGAGCTTCGGGCGAAGGACAAAAAGCATCAAACTCAGTCATCCTCGAAAAATGGTGCTGGGAGCTCTGGGGCTTCGAAGGATTCAGCACCCAAGAAGCATCAGTGCCAGGAGAATCGCTCCCCCTCTATTCAGGAGGTACCGATGCATCTGTCTCCAATTCCCTTCTCAGCCCCGTCAGTTCTGTAGCCTGTGTCGGAGCTGGCACCCCAGTCTTTTCCAGTGTCGGCCCTCGATGAGCATATCTGGGCCTTGCTTCCTGAGCTGCTGAATGGCCTTTTGCAATGGTGTGCATCGGTATTGAGGGTGCTTGCCCATTGCTGGCCCACTTGTCCCTCAGCCTGCAGTGCAGACCCAGCATTGACTGCCACCCAAGCTCATACCCCCTTGATGTTGGTGGAGGAAGCTTCGCCGGAGTCAAGGCAGGAATGGACTGGCTCGGTCTCAGCCCTCCCATGAGGAGTTTTTGTCTTACACCAATGAGGAATGCTCATGGAAATCAGAGGAGGTTCCAAGGTACTTTTCGGAGGATGAGTCCTATGACATCCCCTCTGAACCCTCCCCTCCTCTGGAAAGGAGAAAATCTCCACCAGAGCCTTTTGTTCCCATCTTTTGTGAAGGAAATGGCTGAGGCTATTCCATTTCATTTGGAAGTGGAGGATAACTCAGGGCTAAGATGCTTGAGGTTCTGGACTACGAGTCCCTTCCTAGAGAGGTTGTGACTGTTCCTCTCCACGAGATACTCAAAGAAGTCCTTGATAGGAACTGGAAGTCCCCTCTGTCGGTCCCTGTCCTGCTCAAGAAGATTGACATGATGTATCGGATCCATAGTACACCTGGTTTTGATAGGTCCCAACTGCCTCACAATTCCATGGTGGTGGAATCCGCTCTCAAGAGAGCCAGGAGTTCTAGAGACTATGCCTGGGCACCACCAGGCAGAGAAGCTAGGACCTTGGACTCTTTTAGGAGGAAGATGTTCAGGCCTCAATGCTTGTGTTCTTTATACAATCATACCAGCTATTTATGAGCATCTACTTACGGGATTCGGTGCACAAGCTGTTGGACTTGGCAGACTCTCTCCCACTGGAGCAGGCCAAGTCGGTACGCTAGTTGGCCAAGCAGCAGAAGGCGTGTCGTAAGTTCTTGGCCAGGGGTGTCTACAACACATTTGATGCTGGCATCCAGGATCTCTGCTCAAAGTATAGCCATGCACAGACCCTCATGGCTGCAGTTGGCAGATGCCCCTTGCCGGGGGGGATAATTTTTTTTGAGAGAAGGTTGAGATTACTGACTAGATTAAAAAAACACACTGATACCATCTCTTCTTTCCCACTGGGCGCCTTCTGCATCAGGAGGTCTTTTGGCAAGTTGAGGAGGAGTGTCTACTACCCAAAGAGACGTAGGTACAGCACCTCTTCTCGCCAGCTTCAACCCCAGTGCACTCGTTCTCGTCAACAACATGTACCTAAGGCCCCTACTGCTCCCCAGTCAAAGCAAGAGACGAGCTTTTGATTGGTTCCAGCAGAGCAGAGCCGCTGTAAAAGTGTCCATTCTGGATGACTTGCTGGTCGAGGGGAGGCTACGAAAGATGGCCCCTTGTAAACTCCGATCAGTGGGTTCTTCAAATAGTCCGCCTTGGGTACGTCCTCATTTTACTTCAAAAACTTCCAAATTGCCCACCGAGAGCTAATTACTTCAGCTATCAGCACGAACAGGTGCTTACAGAGGAACTCTCCACTCTAGAAGAACCACCAGGAGAAGAAGGGCAGGGATTCTATTCCAGGTACTTCCTCATCAAAAGAAGATGAGGGTTGCGTCCCATCCTAGACCAAAGGGCCCTGAATACATTCCCAGTCAAAGAAAAGTTCGGGTTGGTTTCCCTGGGCACTCTTCCACCCATGGTTCAGGAAAATGGTTGGCTATGCTGTCTGGACTTAAATGATGCATATACTCACATCCCGATACTTCCAGCCCTCCAGAAGCATCTCTGATTTCAGCTGGGAACACATTTCTACTAGTACTGCATGTTGCCTTTTGGCCTCGCGTCAGCTCCCAGGGTATTTACCAAATGTCTAGCGGTAGTCACAGCATCGCCACGCAGACTGGGAGTCCATGTGTTCCCTTACCTTGATGATTGGCTGATAAAGAGCACGTTGGAGGTTGGTGCTCAGGAGTCCATGCAGAGGACTATTTGGGTGCTACAGCTACTAGGATTCATTATGAACTATCCCAAGTCCCATCTTCACCCTGTTCAGCAATTGGAATTCATTAGAGCCCTGCTCGATACACAGCAAGTTTAGACTTTTCTCCCAGGACCAAGAGCAGACAGCCTAGTCACTCTGGCTTCTCAGGGTTGAGCCTCACAGCAGGTCAGAGCTTGGCAGATGTTGAGGTTGTTGGGCCACATGGCTTTCACAGTTTATGTGACACCCATAGCACATGAGATCCGTCCAGTGGACCCTAGGCTCCCAGTGATGTCAGGCTACAGGAGATCTAGCAGATGTCAGCCAAGTGTCTCCAGAGGTGCATTCTCTGCTCTGGTGGACCATTTGATCCATTTTGACCCTGGGACTACCATTCCAAATTCCTCAGCTTCAAAAGGTACTGATAACGGATATATCTTTCCTAGGTTGGGGAGCTCATGTAGATGGGCATCACACTCAGGGAGCTTGGTACCTCCAGGAAACAGGTCTTCAGATCAATCTACTGGAACTCCGGGCAATCTGCAATGCTCTAAAGGCTTTCAGAGGTTGGCTGTCGAACCAAATTGTGCTCATTTAAACAGACAACCAGGTTGCAATGTATTACACCAAAAAGCAGGGGGACACTAGATCATGCCCTCTGTGTCAGGATGTGGTGCTGGGCTCGCCAGCACAGCATGTTCCTTTGGGCCACTTATCTAGCGGGCAAAAACAACAGTCTGGCTGGCGGGTTGATCAAGGTTATGCAACCCCACGAGTGGTCCCTCAACATGGGAGTTGCCCTCAGTGGATCTCTTTGCCACTCAACTGAATCACAAAGACCCTCAGGTTTGTTCCAGACTTCAGGCCCATGACAGACTAGGATCAGATGCCTTCCTCCTACATTGGGGGACAGGTCTTCTGTATGCGCATCCTCCCATTTTTCTAGTGGGGAAGACTTTGCTGAAACTCAAGCAAAACCTGTGAGGGAATCCATGGGACCATTAGATCATGAAGGAGCAAAAGGGGCACTCAGGGAGGACAAGGCCATAGCGGAGAAACTGAGTGAATTCTTTGCTTTGGTCATTATGGAAGAAGATGTAAGAGATCTGCCTGTACCAGAAATGGTTTTCAAGGGTGATGATGCGGAGGAACTGAAAGAAATCTCAGTGAACCTGGAAAATGTACTGAGCCAAATTGACAAATTAAAGAGTAATAAATAACCTGGACCGGATAGCATACATTCAAGGGTACTCAAGGAACTCAAGCATGAAATTGCTGATCTGCTGTTAGTAATATGTAACCTGTCATTAAAATTGTCTATAGTACCTGAAGATTGGAGGGTGGCCAACGTGACACCGATTTTTAAAAAGGGTTCTAGGAGTGATCGGGAAATTATAGACCAGTAAGCCTGACGTCGGTGCTGGGCAAAATAGTGGAAACTATTATAAAGAATGAAATTACAGAACACATAGACAAACATGGTTTAATGGGACAGTCACAATGGGTTCAGTCGAGGAAAGTCTTGCTTCACTAATTTGATGTCGTGAATAAACATGTGGATAAAGGTGAACTGGTTGATGTAGTGTATCTAAATTTTCAGAAACGTTTTGATAAATTTCCTTATGAGAGACTCCTGAGAAAATTAAAGAGTTATGAGATAGGAGGTAAAATTCTGGTGTGGATTAGGAATTGGTTATTGGACAGAAAACGGAGGGTAGGGTTAAATGGTCATTTCTCTCAGTAGAGGAGGGTAGAGTGCCGCAGGAATCTGTACTGAGAACGATATTATTTAACATATTTATAAATTATATAAAAATCGGAACAATGAATGAAGTGATCAAATTTGCAGATGATACAAAACTATTCACGGTTGTTAAAATACATGCGGACTGTGAAATATTGCAGGAAGACCTTAGGAAGTTGGAAGACTGGTCATCCAAATGACAGATGAATGCTATTGTGGTCAAATGCAAGGTGATGCACATTGGAAAGAATAATCCAAATCATAGTTACCTGATGCTAGGATCCACCTTGGTGGTCAGCACTCAAGAAAAAGATCTGGGTGTCATTGTCAATAATATGCTGAAATCTTCTGCTCAGTGTGTGACTTCGGCCAAAAAAAGCAAACAGGATGCTAGGAATTGTTAAGAAAGGGATGGTGAATAAGACCAAAAATACTATAATGCCTTTGTATTGCACCATGGTGCGTCTGCACCTTGAGTATTGCCTTCAGTTCTGGTTGCCATATCTCAAAAAAGATATAGCGGAATTAGAAAATGTTCAAAGAAGAGAGAACAAAATGATAAAGGGGATGGAACTCCTCTTGTATGAGGAAAGGCTAAAAAGGTTAGAGCTCTTCAGCATGGAAAAGAGACAGATGAGGGGAGATATGATTGAAGTCTACAAAATCCTGAGTGGTGTAGAACGAGTAGAAGTAAATCGATTTTTTACTCATTCCAAAAGTACAAAGACTGGGGGACACTCGAGGAAGTTACATGGAAATAATTTTAAAACAAATAGGAGGAAATATTTTTTCACTCAATGAATAGGTAAACTCTAGAACTCTTTGCCAAAGGATGTAGTAACAGCGGTTAATGTATCTGGGTTTAAAAAAGGTTTGGACAAATTCCTGGAGGAAGCATCATTGTATGCTATTGAGATAGACATGGGAAGCAACTGCTTGCCCTGGGATTTGTAGTATGGAATGTTGTCATGATTTGGGTTTCTGCCAGGTACTTGTGACCTATCTTGGCCACTGTTTGGAAAACAGGATACTAGGTTAGATAGACCATTGGTCTGACCCAGTATGGCTACTTCTTTGTTCTTATGACCATGATCTTGATCGCACCTTACTGACTGCAGCAGATCTGGTTCCCTCTTCTTCTGGAGTTATCCTCGGAAGAACTGTGAAGATTGGAATGTTTTCCATCCCTCATCACGCAGAATGAGGGATCTCTTCTGCATCCCAGCCTTCAGTCTCTGGCCCTCACAGCCTGGATGTTGAGAGCCTAGAATTTGTTTCTTTGGGTCTGTCAGAGGGTGTCTCCCGGGTCTTGCTGGATTCCAGGAAAGATTCCACTAAGAGGTGTTATTATTTCAAAAATGGAGGAGGTTTGCTGTCTGGTGTGAGGACAAGGCCTTAGATCCTGCTTCCTGCCCTATATGAGCCCTGCTTGAATGCCTTCTACACAGAGAGGTCTCAAGACCAACTCTTTAAGCATTCACCTCAGTGCAATTAGTGCTTATCAACATTATGTAGAGGGTAAGCCCATATCTGGACAGCCTCTAGTTGTTTGCTTCATGAGAGGTTTGCTTTTGTCAAAGCCTCCTGTCAAACCGCCACCTGTTTCAAGGCCCCATAGACAGTCCACCCAACTTTTTGTTTCTTTTGATCCCAACAGGATGAGGGTCGCCATCGGGAAACACACAATCTCTAATTGGCTGGCAGATTGCATTTCTTTCACTTATGCCCAGGCTGGGCTGACACTGAAGGGTCATGTCAAGGCTCACAATGTTGGTCAGCCTCCACTGAATAAATTTGCAAGGCTGCAATGTGGACTTCAGTCCACACATTCACATCTCATTACTGCTTTAAGCAGGATAACCCGACATGACAGTCAGTTCAGGCAAACAGTGTTGCAGAATCTGTTGGGGTCTAGAATCCACCTCCATCCCCCTAGGCCCATTTTATTCTTTTCCAGGCTGCACTCTCACTCAGTTTGTATGTAGTTTCAGGTTGATCTTAGTTATGTCCTTGCCGTTGCGAGGCCCAGTTGACAATGTTTGTTGTTTTGGGTGAGCCTGGATGCTAGGGATACCCCAATTCTGAGAATTAATGCCCTGAATTAATACCCTGCTTGTCCTCAGAGAAAACAAATATACTTACCTGTAGCAGGTATTCTCTGAGGACAGCAGGCCTTTTATTCTCACAAACCCTCCCATCTCCCCTAGGAGTTGTCTCATATTTTTTATTTTATTTTTTTATGCTGTAATATTTAACTGTGATAACTTCGCTCTCACTGTGGGTGTGAAGCTTGTTATAAGCTCTGGACCAGCAACACAGCGCCACCGCATTACCCAGTTGTGAGATTCTAAGGTCTGCTATCCTCAGAGAATAACTGCTACCATGGGCGTAGACTGGAGGGGGGGTGAGGGGGGGCAATACCCCCCCCCCAAACACAGACAATGTGAGACTGGCGCCGCTGCGCCAGTAGTTAAAAAAAAAAACAAGCATGCACGCGCTCCTCTCCGTCCGCTTGGCTTCCCTGCCCTCTCTGTCTGCGTCCCGCCTTCCTCTGACATCATTTCCTTTTGGGCGGGACGCAGACAGAGAGGGCAGGGAAGCCAAGCGGACGGAAAGGAGCGTGTCCATCTACCCCCTCTCTTCCTCCCTCCCTCCGGCGCAGGCAGCAAGCATGCTTCTTCAGTTTTTCTGTGTTCCTGGCAGCGGTAGCGATGTACACGCTGCCTTTGGCTCTGCCCCGAAGCCTTCTCTTCAAGTTCCTGTTCCCGCATAGGTGGGAACAGGAACTTGAAGAGAAGGCTTCTGGGGCAGACCGAAGGCAGCGTGTACATCGCTACCGCTGCCAGGAACACAGAAAAGCTGAAGAAGACTGTTGCCTGTGCCGGAGAGAGGGAGGAAGAGAGGGGGTAAAAGGAGTCACGATCTTGGACCTTGCGGGGGGGGGGGGGGGGCAGCAGAAGCAAGATGGATGGAACTGGGAGGGGTGGGGAGCAGAGGGAAGATGGATGGGACTGGGAGGGGTGGGGAGCAGAGGGAAGGAGCAAGAGATGGATGGGACTGGGAGGGGTGGGGAGCAGAGGGAAGGACCAGGAGATGGATGGGAGAGGGAGAGGAGGGGAGCAGAGGGAAGGAGCAGGAGATGGATGGGACTGGGAGGGGTGGGGAGCAGAGGGAAGGAGCAAGAGATGGATGGGACTGGGAGGGGTGGGGAGCAGAGGGAAGGACCAAGAGATGGATGGGACTGGGATGGTTGGGAGCAGAGGGAAGGACCAGGAGATGGATTGGACTGGGAGAGGAGGGGAGCAGAGGGAAGGAGCAGGAGATGGATGGGACTGGGAGAGGAGGGGAGCAGAGGGAAGGAGCAGGAGATGGATGGGACTGGGAGGGGTGGGGAGCAGAGGGAAGGACCAGGAGATGGATGGGACTGGGAGAGGGAGAGGAGGGGAGCAGAGGGAAGGAGCAGGAGATGGATGGGACTGGGAGGGGTGGAGAGCAGAGGGAAGGAGCAAGAGATGGATGGGACTGGGAGGGGTGGGGAGCAGAGGGAAGGACCAAGAGATGGATGGGACTGGGAGGGTTGGGAGCAGAGGGAAGGACCAGGAGATGGATGGGACTGGGAGAGGAGGGGAGCAGGAGATGGATGGGACTGGGAGGGGTGGGGAGCAGAGGGAAGGAGCAGGAGATGGATGGGACTGGGAAGGTGGGGAGCAGAGGGAAGCCTACTGGAAAGAAGACACTGCATAAAACAAGACACTGGGACCAAAGCGAATAGAAAAACTAAATGATCAGACAACAAAGGTAGAAAAAAGTATTCAGAATGTATTAATTGAAATATGTCAGCTTTTTGAAATGTGCATCTGTGATATTTTGCCTGTAAATTTCAATTCCTTTCTTCATATTAGCATATTCATTTGCATATGTATATATGCAAATGAATATGTTAATATGCTCCGCCCATCCTTTGCCCCCCCCAAATGAAACAGTCAAACTACGCCTATGCCTGCTACAGTTAAGTATCTTCACTATCCTCTTAGACCTGTCCAGGCAAATGGGTTGTGTACCCTGACAATCAGATAGAGGCAGAAAAACACTGATGTTTTAGTGACATCATCATCATTGCCAAACTAAAAGTAGACAAAGCGGTGGGGCCTAATGGGATACATCCGAGGGTGCTTAAGGAACTCGGAGAAGTTCTGTCGCATCCGCCGACGGACCTCTTCAATGCTTCCTTAGAAACTGGAGTGGTCCCGGTGGACTGGAGATGGGTGGATGTGGTTTCTTTGCACAAGAGTGGAAGTAAGGAGGAGGTAGGGAATTACAGACGTGGCAGTCTGACCTCGGTGGTGAGTAAGCTAATGGAAACGCTTCTGAAAAGGAGGATTGTGACATTTCTTGAACTACATGGAATGTGAGACCCGAGGCAGCATGGCTTCACTAATGGCAGGTCATGTCAGACGAATCTGACTGTCTTCTTCGACTGGGTGACCAAACAGTTGGATGTGGGAGGGGGCGCTTGATGTGGTATACTTGGATTTCAGCAAAGCCTTTGACACCGTTCTGCACAGGCGACTGATAAATAAATTGAATTCCCTCAGTGTGGGACCTAGAGTAACTGATTGGATAAAAAATTGGTTGAATTGTAGGAGACAGAAGTGGTGGTAAATGGAGCTTGCTCTGAAGAAAAGGAGGTCGTCAGTGGAGTACCGCAGGGATTGATCCTAGGGCCGGCTCTTTTTAACGTCTTTGTGAGCGATATTGCGGAAGGGCTGTCTGGTAAGGTTTGTCTCTTTGCGGATGATACTAAACTCTGCAACAGGGTGGACACCCTGTAGGGTGTGAATGACATGAGGAAGGACCTAGCAAAGCAAGAGGAATGGACCAATATTTGGCAACTAAGGTTTAATCCCCAAAAATGCAGGGTCATGCACTTGTGTCGCAAAACTCCGAGGGAACAGTACAGTATAGGGGGTGTAATGCTTCAGTGTGCGAAGGAAGAGTGGGACTTGGGGGTGATTGTGTCTGATGACCTTAAAGCTTTCAAACAGGTAGAAAAAGCGACAGCCAAAGCCAGAAGGATGCTTGGGTGCATAAAGAGAGGCATGACCAGCAGGAAAAAGGAGGTTATAGTGCCATTGTATAAGTCTCTGGTGAGGCCTCATTTGGAGTACTGCGTGCAGTTCTGGAGACATGGGTAGTCGTCTAAGATCCAATAATGAGTTAAAAGATCATTTTTTATTGGTGTATAATATATATTGAACTGTGAATTGTATTGTTGCTTACCTTTTGTATACCACAATGAACCCTTCGTAGGGAAATTAGTGGTTTATAAGTACTGTATTAGTACTGGTCATCAGCTTCTACCTCATTATATTGTTTTATGAAAGTATTCTATAAGCATGTTGTTGAGGTTCTGCTTTCTAGTTGTGAGCTAGGTTGTGGTAGGTTTTTGTAAGTTTCTGCAGCAACTTCAAGTGCATATTCCACAAGGTGGATGCATATCTCTGTGTTGAGCTGTTTCAGATCTGCTTTGTCAATAGAATATTAGCAATTTCCATGACTGCACTACCTCTTCTGCTAATGATGATGTGCTTCTCTGCCTCCATCTGTTGATACAAGGACACAACCCACTTTGTCTGGACTGGTCTATCAGTATTCGAGGAAAGAAATTAGCAGGTAAGGACACATTTTGCTTTTACAATTTTACCTTTACAAATCTGACAATATCTGGTCCATGGGCTCAGCCCTACCTTGCTTGCTTCAATTGTGTATCTATTTGTTTCAGATGAACCACTGGCATGTGATGTTGGACACAACACCCCAGAAGGTTGGGAAGGCCACACAGTGCCTACTCAGCTGCAGAATCATAAAACTGGACATACAGAATGCTCTCAGTCAGGTGGCATGGGTCTCATGCAGGTCTTTACCAGGTAGTGTCACCCCTCATGGTATCTGCCTAAAATATACAATAAATTGATAATATGATGAGGAGTAATAGAAGTGGCCCAACAGCACAAGTTTTCCACTGGAGAATCTCTGGATCTGAAGAAAGAGCCCTGTTGTCTGAGTGGCAAATTCTGAGGCCAGGATATCATTAGATGACAGATGGCAACAACTAAAACTCTGTTAACCAAAGCCATGTTTTGATTTGATTAAAAATGTTTCAGCCTCGGGCTGGTGGCAATGCCATGTACTATAATGCAATAAACCCGATTCAGTGGCGTGGCTAGGACTGAATGGACCCTAGGTGGAAAAATTCTTCCCTCCCTGCACTGACCCAGCATCTCCCATGGTCCTCAAAACATGTGCAAGTCACTAACAGAGGCAGCAATTGAAACAGGCTCCCTCTACCAACCCCCCACCTTGACCTTTCCTGTGCCATATCCAACTTCTATGATGTAGCTTCATGTAGTTGGGACATAGCACAGGAAAGGCCCAAGTGAGGCAGAGGGCAGCAGTCTGTTTAAATTGCTGCCTCT